>NC_137811.1:21063194-21433194 GCF_963921795.1 Nannobrachium achirus
ATTCTAACTAGGAGACTCGGTGCCGATCGACTTAAATCGACTTTTATATAAAAAGTATTTTTTAGCAATTTTTTAGATATGTTTTGCGGAGCAAACGGTTGTCTGGTGCCACTGTAACGAGAGACCGTGAAAAAAAAAGGATACGATTATGACGTCACTGGTAATTCAGGCCTCCTCTGTGTAAAATGGCGTCTGCTAGCCGTTTAGCTCAATACAAGCTAACATTCATAACGCAGCTTCAGTAGGTCGGATTTTGATTCAGATTTTTTGTGTGTGGCGTTTGCATACGATCCTTTGCCCAGACGATAGGTTGGTTTAACTTTAGACTATCCAGCACGAATTGAGCACATCCGCGCCACGTTGATTACTGCCGTGTCTCCCATTGTAAACTCCATTGGCCTAAGTCACTTATCCAACCTTCAAACAGGGAATACTGTGAAAGTTTCAGTGTTACGATGGCGCGCTCTAGTGGTCTTTTGGTGGTGGTTTATCATCATAGGCTTGAAAACAGTGTAATGATAACATATAATACTAATAAAATATAGCTCTTTCCCGGCAGTTTTAGCGCACAGCCATATTTTGGGTTCGCAGGGAAAATGAGTTAGACTGGTGGGCATCCTCCCAGAGCCATCTATTGGAGAGTTGCGCCATTGCAGGGGCAGAAAACAGCACCGGTCACGTGGTTCATGTAACTTGAAATGTCACTATTTCCCCGTAGACTTCCATGCAATTAAACTTCCGGTTCAGCGCTTTGTCACTAATAACCAATAGAAGTCTATGTAGAAGACCTTAGACCTGGCCCTATGAAGTGAACGGAGGCAACTCTCCAATAGATGGCTCTGCAGTCTGCATGACTGCATCCTCCTACTCAGGAACAATGCAAGCCCCACCTGTCACCTGTCTCAGCAATATGCACGTTGTGTTTGCATTCCATTGGTCCTATATACAGTATAGGCATATCAGATCAGCAGAACTGGACAACCAGGTTTCTTATACGGGCACCTTTAAAAGTTCATGCATTTCACATATTATTGTGATTGTTATTACGGACATTTTATTTAATATTTCACTGATCAAAAGACTGTAAAGTTAGTATATGTATTGCTATTCGTAAAGAAGTATTTGTGTGTGAGTGGATGTGTTAATGTTGTGTTGATGTAATGCACTTGTGTTGATGTTCTGTTGGTGTTGAAGACCTCAGACCTGAGTGCATGTTGTCCACTTTCTACAGTAAACTCCAGGACATCTCCAACACCACCAACACCAACAACATCTCCAACATCTCCAACACCTCCAACCACATCTCTTCCAGGAACACAGACCACTGCCTCTCCTCCACTGGTCTCTGACGAGCCAACACCAGAGGGTAAACATTTATTTGATTTATCCCGTATCATGTATAAGTTCTCTCAGACACAGATTTGTTACATTTATACCTCAATGCAACAAATTATGGTAACAATAATAACAATAATGTTTTAAAGAGCTATTTGAAGATGTGATCGGTCAAAATAGAATATGAAGAAGTGACAGAGACTCATATTTATAAGACAAAGACAGAACTGTGGGTCCCATCCTCTTTTACAGTACACTTTAAGACAGAATAAGACAGAATAAAGCCATAATAAGAAATAATGTGTTGGTAATTAGAGCTAATATATTTTATTAGACAGAAACAAAGACAGAATAGTAGAAAGAGCGAATACATTCTCTGGCACCGTCACCTGCCGCGGAACTGCAGCGGCAGACACTGACGCACGACCGCTAGTTCGACCAGCAGTCGCACTGCATCGCCGACGATAGGACCAGCAGTCCCGCCAGTAGGACCGGCGGCCGCCGCACGGACCGGCAGGTCCCGTAGCGGTAAACTGCCCGTCCGTGCGGTGGTGGCTGAGACAGAATAGCAGAAAGCGAATACATTATCTGGCACCGGCATCGCTGGTAACTGCCGCAGTCTTATTATGTCTTATTATGTCTTAAAGTGTACTGTAAAAGAGGATGGGACCGAACTGTGTGGTCTGAGGGGAGAAGTAACTACGGGCTGAGTTGTCAGCTTTTCTCTTCCTGAATTTATAAGTGTTGACCACCTTGCACATCATGATGCAGTACGCGTCTCTCAGCTTCCTTTACTCTTTACTGATAGAGAATTATAAGGAAATATCTTTCTGGACAAAGTTAGACCTACTGAACTAACAACAAACTACCATGTAAGTATGTGTAGAGCTGGAGAGTCAGGGAGACACGTGTTTGTGAACAAACGCAGCAAAATCACTTAAAGGGATAGTTCACCGAAAAAAGGAATTGTTTCTATCGATTACTCACCCCATGGAGACTTGAATTCATGGATATTTTTAGTTTTTGTCACATTCCTAAGCCAATAATTTGACAGTAGTCAAAACTAACTGTTGGAATGGGCAGTGTTCTTGGTGGCCAGACTGAGACTTTGACTGCTGAATTGTATGAGGTGGTGGGGGTGGGTGCACTGTGCACATGGGTTGATCACTGTTTGCCTCCTGTGAATTTTCTTATTTTAGTTTTTTCTTTTTTTATTTCGTTTTGGAAATAAAACATGGAGACACAAAGAGACTGCTTTGTTCCCTGTGGAGACACAAAGAGTCTCCTAAAGTTATTGGCTTAGGAATACGACAAAAAACTAAAAATATCCATGAATCTAAGTCTCCATGGGGTGAGTAATGGATAGAAGAAAGGTTCTTTTGGGGGTGAACTATCCCTTTAAGGCTACCCTAGCCTCCAGATTCTGGCCATGTCACAACAGGCAAACATTTGGCAAAAATAGGCGAACATTCTGCAAAACTATCAAATTGGCTATATCCAACTATACATTAGAACCTACACTTTATGATATATTAGACTGGTGGCCATCCTCCTACTCAGGAACATCTCCCATCACAAAGTCCCATCTCTCTATCTGTGTCCTATTTATGCCCATATGGAGTTCCCTGATGACATCAGTATATGCCGAAATAAGGGCATGACCATTGACCATATCTTGTATTATTTGGTCGGATCGGTGGTTCTGGACAACTGGATCTCCATATATGCCTATAGGCATATCGAAGCCGGGCATAACACTCCCTCGGGCAACACGTGCCGAGTTTTGAAGACCGCGGGCAACAGACTTCCCACTACTCCCTCCGGTCCTCAGCGTGTGCTGTCTTTGCATTCCATTGGTCCTACATGGGCATATTGTATCAGATCAGCAGAACTGGACAACAGGGTTTCTTAAACGGGCACCTTTAACAGTGCATGCATTTCATGTACGGTATAGTTGTTATTAAGGACTTTCATTTATTATTTCACAGGTCAAAATACTGTAAAGTTAGCATATTTATTGCTATTCGTGAATAAGTATTGCGTGTGTGGACTGTGGATGTGTTAATGTTTGGTGTTGAAGACCTGAGTGCATGTTGTCCACTTTCTACAGTAAACTCCAGGACATCTCCAACACCTCCAACCACATCTCTTCCAGGAACACAGACCACTGCCTCCCCTCCACTCGAGACAACAGCAGAGGGTAAACATCTATTTGATTTATTCCATATCATGTACAATTAACTAACATGTACAGTATGTATGTGTAGAGTAGATACAGTATTTTAACTTTTTGTTTTCTTTGTAAATCCTACTTAAGCTCTACTTGATCATACGACAGCGTCATGCAGTACTGTACTACGGCCCATTGTAAACGAATACCAGGCTTTCCTCCGAGGTGGAAATACTGGTGACGTGAGGTTACGCTAAGATTGACTTAGTTTAACTATGTTTATGTGTGTGTTCCACAGGGTCCAACACCGGAAGAGGAGCAGACACCAGAAATTCTGTGCCGGTAATAAACCACGTCTTTATTCATTCCTCTACTCTCATATTCTCATACAGCTATCATTATTATTGCAGTACTAATATCGATAGATACAGTCGATGGAGTTACTGCTGGCGTGCTGATAGCATTTAGTGATTACTACAACTACTCTACTAATTCAGGCTAAAACAAATTTGTGTTTTTAATGCTGTCTGTGATTAATGCAGTACTACTATTGATAGATAGATGGAGCACTTCTACCACAGTTACTACTGTAGTGTTGATAGTTGTAATGATTACTACAACTACTGTTACTGATTCAGGCAAATATCTTGTAGTCTGATCCTAACATTACAGAGGAGACAGAAGAGTAGTTTTTTTTGTGAATTATTTTCTTTTGCTGTTGAAAGGTAGAATGAAAACTGGACTATTTTACCAGTTTAATATTGTTCATTCAATTATCTATATCTAATAAAAGTTATATTTATATATTGATCTATTACAGTATTAATAATAATGTTGTTTACCTCCTCAGATGGTCATTTATGAGAACTGTCGTGCAGATTCTACGTCAGAGCCAGACTCCACCTACCAGAGTCTCCATCCAGCCACCATGGACAACTCACTGTACTCTACAATCACACCAAGACGCACATAGGCCCCTTTTCCACCATGAATTTAAATCTAGAACTGGTTCTGTTCTAGATGCTTGGAACCTTGGTTCTTTCACAGAACCAGCCGTGAACCGGCTTTCTACCAGTTTAAAGCACCATTGTTATTAAGGGCAAGAGTCCCCGGGCCCTACTTTGTGCCACCCCTTACCCCTACCCGCAAAATGCGGGCAAGGCAACTTGCTCTGTCCCTAAACTGTATTTTGGGCCCGCTATATGCCCATTATGCAGTTTACTACGCATGGGTGTGGCTGTAGAGCGTGTTGTTGCTATTTACCCAACATTGCTATTTTGGCAACCCAGAGTTAGTAAAGCGTATATGGAGGATTCTAAAACCACCCGCTATGCCCACTTCGTTTGGTACAGTGCGCGCTTGCACTGGACATGTCTGGACACTGTGGAGTCACACTGACACAACTTTCAGAGTTTTTCTTTTGACCTATTTATCCATCAATGATTCTATTTTTCCTATAATCAGCAGAAGTGAGTGTGGCAATTCCTTGTAGAATTTGTGTTTATATAAGATGAAGATTCAAAGAAAGGAAATAAAGACCTGATTAAATTAGACAACATTCTATTACATTATATTATTGTAACGCCCAAACCACACCACATTTAGGTGATCCTAAATCCTCATTGCAAAAATAGGGCCCCCCAGATGAATAGGACCCTTCAAAGTGTCCATTTCAAGGGGGATGTTGCTGTCATAGTAGAGTCTCCATCCATCTCCAACAACATTGAGGGAGTTCATCTTCATGATTAGTTGTCTACCCTTGACGACATACAGGCTTGTGCACATGCAGGCAAAAATATTATTTAGATAGCATTTTTATATACCTACTGTATTCGATGTACAGATTATTGATGTTTTTTATTTTACTGATTTGATTGAATAGGTCCTTGGTTTACCTATGTTTTAAGATGACTACTTCTATGCATTTGATCTATTACCTTGTGCTGTTCTTGCTTACTGTAGATCCCTCTGGATTAAGAGCGCCTGCTAAATATGTCTTACATATCGTTGCTGTCGGGCAGAAGCCTTGTATCCCCGAGTTTCAAATGTGCACCTTCTTTTTGGCAAAGCAAAACCCTGCTTCATACAAGACTGTCGCACAAGACTAGTGAAAATAACTGATCTACAAGCACACAAAGCCTCGCGGTGTGAGGCAGTGTGTGCTTATAGATCAGACGTTTTCACTAGTGTTAAATATTTTATTTAAATGATGAATACAAAACTAATGGTTTTCCACATACGAGATTGCCACCCGACAACAACGATATGTACGGTATGTCTTACTTACGTACATAGATAATTTTATTTTTTACATAGTAATAATGATAGCTGTATTTATGTTTCATTATTTTATCACCATGGATCACATGAATAAAAGCAAGATACATACATGTATTTAATTATTTTACTTATAGAGTGCCCTATACAAAATAGCCCTCAACCAGCTCTGAAATATTACACATTTGGTTTAATTCATGTAATTAACTCATAAAAGATGTTTTGAAATGGGCGGCTGGCGGCCAAATACAATTTTGGGAGTCAATCAAAACCGCTGTCATAGAAACATAGGTTTTTCAGAAAACTGTTTCAGAAAACAGAATCGGCCTCAGGTCTTAAAGGGTAAACCTACAAGAATATGTAGCCTGGACAGGAGATACATATTTACTATACTTAATGCTTTTATTTTTTATCCCTACAATTCCATTTCACAAGATGTTGTGAGAAACAATTAGGATGTAGACCACTCTGCTGTCGGGCCGAAACCTACACTGTAACTCCAAAATGTTAATTTTCGTGGAAATGAGCTCAAGTGGAGTTAGGAGGTTTTGTCCCAAGCACGTTTTACTGCTTTCCATTGGTTCAATATTATTTTAACCAACACTCAGATGTAAAGGGTGTCAATAGCCCTGATTTATGCCCAAAAAAATCAAAAACCTCAAAAATGGAGTTAAGAGGTTGGCCAGACAGTGACGATATATAAAGTGGGTTTTCATACATAAAAATAAAACAAACATACATCAGTGACATCTAAACTGTATGCGCACATCACTTACCAGTGGGGCGAGCAGAGTGCAGCGAGCCTTTGCACAATGCTGCGTCTTAAACATTTACATTTGAACATGCACATGAACATTTGCACATATAAATTGACCCCATACCATACATAAAACCATATGCATTCTTGCCGGTCACACTGGGTCCCACTCTGCTCACTCCATGATCCATTCTCGTGTTTGTGACAAAACACATAGCTTTTAGAAATGTACTACACAGATTGCAGTAACAGATTAACTGTCTCAGGGCCCTGGTGCTTCACCAAATCAAAAGGCACAGGAGGAGGACATGCGCGCGCTAAAGTTTATTTTAATTGACAACAATGCAACAGACTGTGTGCAGATTGTGTGTATACTGTAGTTAGCTACAGTTAAGAGTGCAAAGAAACTGTAACCATGAGATAACTAGACTCACCTGCTGTCTGCCATGGGGGCTGAAAGAGAATGTAGACACAAGTTGTCAACATTGTGTAAGTCATGGTTTTCTTATCCAGTATGAAGTTTTGACCAATTATTGTGTTTAATCCCAGCCTGTTGTTTTGTTTAGCATTGAAGCATCAAATGGCTACAACTGGGAGGCTTACAAAATAAAAGTATTTTTATTTGCACATTTGGGAATGTATGTGATTAGAGCACACAGTTTTATTTTTAAATCTTTCTACTGAAAGTTGGAAGATAAGTAGCCTAGCCCTAGACCAGGGTTGGGCAACTTTTATGATAGAGGGGGCCACTGTATTTCCACACTCACTCCAGGGGGCCTCATTGCATATTGTTGCTGTCGACAGAAACCTCTTATCTCCATATTTGAACGTAACTTATTTCGTAAATGATCTCGCACTCCTTCATTCTACTGTCACGAATAAGTAGCTAAAAATAGCCAGTCTACAAGTGCTAAACGTGTCGCAAGCGTGTTCTTTATTTAGTTATACTGTACTTATGTAACGGAGGTGATCTGAACCTCCCCACCCGGTTTCAAACCCGGGTCTCCCGCGTGAAAGTCCAATATCTTAACCATTACTCCAAAGGGACATCTATATGGAACAAGAGCAGATACTAGACTTTTGAGGCTTCAGGCTGGGGCTGCGACTATCACACTGTATGGCGGTCTACGACCGACCACACTCAACGTCACCCCCCCTTTGACCTCCTCCTACGGGGAAGCCGGCTCCGGGTCATGGCACCAATGTAACAGAGGTGATCCGAACCTCCCCACCCGGCTTCGAACCCAAGTCTCCCATGTGAAAGTCCAATATCTTAACCATTACTCCAAAGGGATATCCCTATGGAACAAGAGCAGATACTAGACTTTTGAGGCTTCAGGCTGGGGCTGCGACTATCACACTGTATGGCGGTCTACGACCCACCACACTTACAATATGTAAACTTTATGACCTTTATTGCAAATAAGTTGGACATAAAAAGAGTAGCCTACAATATTAATACTAGCCATCAAAAACTACTAATATGGACTGAAGTAATTAAAGGAGGTCCTGTTTTGCATGTTTGGAATTAATATATCAGTATATTCGTATTCCGATATTAACCTGTGGGCCGCTTTAAGTGAAGGTGGGGGCCGCAGTTGCCCATGTATGCCCTAGCCTAGACTATCGTTTCATAGTAGAAACGGACTGAGGGATCTCGAGTCTCTGACTGACTATTCAATAATAATTCACACAGGGCAGGTTAATCCGGCAGTGTTTATAGTGTACACATGAGCAACGAATGTACAGTATATGTGAATTGTTAAAAAATTGGGCTTAAGCACAATAAATTCCATTGTTAATCTGCGCCTGCCTCAATCTAACAAATTACAATAGTAATGTTTTAAAGAGCTATTTGAAGATGTGACCGGTCAAAATGGAATATGAAGAAGTGACAGAGACTCATATTCATGAGACAAAGACAGAACTGTGTGGTTTTTGGTGGAGAAGGAACTGAGACTTCCTGAATAAGTGTTGACCAACTTGCACATCATGATGCAGTAAGCAAAAACTTCAGTAAGTAAGATGGATTCCCTTTACGTCTTAAGTTTCTTCTTTCTTGTACAGGCAATACTTGGACTTCAGCCATCTGGTAATTATGAAAGAAATATGAATAATTATAGTAATTATGATAATTATGATAAATATGTGATAGTTGGTCTTTATATTTATTTGTGGGCTCACAGTTTATTGTTTTCTACAGCAGGAAGTGTATGTCAATTCTATATTGTCTCCAGTCTTATCTTCTTATAGTTATGCTTATGAACTGAAGCCATGTAACTTCAATGTCTCTTTCAATCAGTAAACTACAGGTTTATAAATAGTTGTTGGCTTCTTTCTGTCTTGCAAAACAATGGAGTATGCGCCAGAGATTAGTCTGTTGTTGGGTTACAGGCCCTGCTTTGGCTGAACAGTCTGATGCTCGAGTGGCAGTCTCTGTTGCAGTTACTGTACCACATGTACAGTCCGCCTGCCTCTGTGGTGCTGATGCCGCCTATCGTCTGTGCTCTTTCCTCTCCTCCCAGAGGTCCTCTCTCCTTTTCTCGCTCCTCTGGATGCCTGCCTTGTTTGCAAGCCTACACCTGCCTTCATATCTCTTGTAGTGATGAGGCCTTCCTTTAGGTCTGGAGCCAGAGGCAAGCTCCCCATAAAGCAGGGTTGTCAAACTCATTTCGGAGTTGGACCTCTCCCTAGGCCGCAAACGGCCAGCGTTTGACAACCCTGCCATAAAGCATGTTTTTGGGGGATTCTGCCGTCTTGCATACGGCTGACATGGCCAAGCCAGCGTAAGCACCTTTGAGTAAGCAGAACAAACATGCTTGGTGTTATCGCCTGTGCCAGAACGTTCTTGTTGGAGATACGGTCCTGCCAGGTGATGCCCAGAATCCTTCTAAGACAGCATAGATGGAAGGAATTGATAAATGTTTTTGGTGGAGGTAAAGGGTCCATGTTTCACTGTACACACTGTTCACATGTTGCTGCCCTGTGCCCTGTCAATCCTCGTGTTCAGCTCAGCATCCAGGGAGAGGTTGTTGATTCAATTGTTGTTTCAATCAGTAAACTACAGTTAAGGTTTTCTCGCTCTCGCAAAAATCTGTCTGCAAAGGATTGTTCGCACAGCAGAGAAGCTGACGGGACAGAAGCAGCTATCTGTCAGTGTATTATGCTGTATTATGCCAGGAAGTGGGCAGGGAGGATTGTCTCTGACCCCTCTCACCCTGCAAACAGTATTAAAAAAAAAACTCCCCCAGGAAGATGCTTAACATGCCATTAAGACAAGGACCACTCGTCACCTCAACAGTTTTTTTCCCAAGGGCCGTCTGGGGAAATATATATTTGTATTATTTTATTATTACTTTTACTCTGTGATAAGAGTTCTCAAATTCTTCCCAAACCCGACCGGACCCGACGTTTTAGGGCCGGGTAGGGCCTAAAATGTTTGCTAAGTAGTCGGGCCGGGCCGGGCCTCGGGACAGCCCAGTTAGGGCCGAGCCTTCATTTTCAGGCCTGTTGAGAACTCTATTCTGTATATGCTTGAGCTGTGATGCAACATCATAAAAAAAGTCCTGTGTGTCCTTGTGATGCATTTGGCAATAAAGTGTTTCTGATTCTGAATCTATTTCAATTTTCCATTTGATCATTCCCTCAAATCATACGGAGCAATGAAAATCCAACAAACAAACAAAGCAAAAAAAAACTGTTTATTTTTTACTTTTTAACTTTTTAAAGTGATCATTGGCGAATGTTTCATGTCTCTAACTACCATGTGATCGGAATGTTCTCCCTCTCCAGGCCCAGAGCTGGAAGCTCTGATAAGGATCGGAACCAGAGTGATGAGAGGACGGGACTGGAAATGGGGAAATCAGGTCAGAAAATGTATATTCTGATAAATGTTTATTTATTTATTCGTTTTAAAGTGAAATATCCCTTTAGGGTTAATATGGCCATTGAGGTCGTCCTGAATTTTCCAAAGAGGCAGGGATCGAGTCACACGCCTTCCTCAGAGCCAAACATTTTGGATTTTTTTTTTTTTTTTACTCAAAGCCATGGTGTTTCCAGGTCTAAATGAGGAAATAGATCATTCACCTTTTTATGTTATTTTCTGCTAAGGGGTGGACTGGTTTTCTGTGTTTGCTGTGGTTTTAACAATTCCATGTGGGACATTACATTATTTTTTGCTGATGGGGTTGATTGTACTAATTTCTAGTCACCTTCTGATTTAGCCATGTGTTGTCATTTCCTACTCATTGATTTTTATTTTTATTGCGATTGTAGGTCGCAGTTAACTGTGAAAACAGTTAACGTCAGTGACGTCAGAGGGTATATGCCTCAATGTCTATAGCTGACCTATGACATCACATTGTTGTGACGTCACATTCCGTCCTTGGCCCTTGTATGCCCATAAATGGAAATCCCTGATGTACTGTACAATTGAACAAAACAACATCTTTCAGTAGAACTGCTGATCCAATATGATCTCCATATGGGCATAAAGGGGATTGTATGTAATGTATGATGTCAGATCTCATAGACTTTTACATAACAAGTACCGAGTATGTCTGGGGTCTCACAGCACACGGTTGGTATTACAGACTCCAACTTTTGCACATGGATAGCTCCTAGCATACCTATGTTTTTAGCTGCTTCCCCTGCCGTTACTGTACTTGCACAATGTACAGTTGTATGAAACAACTTTTTTTTGTATACTGTATGGGTAGTATCAGGGATCTCAATATATGGGTAACTCCATATCCTTTGCAAATTTCTGTCCTGTGCGACCTCGCCCTCTGCGCGACCTTGCCCTTAGGCATCTTACTGGTTTATGTTTATACAATCGGTTTCTTATTGTTTCTTTTTTTTTACAGGCTCTACACATAATGTACTGGTATAGGGTTTCTCTGCCTGCAAATGAATTCTGTATGTTAATGAGCCTATTATGTCCTTTCCTATGAAGGCCATGTTTGTTTTGCATTCATATTTAGTCACACTGATGAAGGCTGTGTTGCTTTTATACTTAAAGTTACTATTCATTAGAGATACCAATAAAGGCTTTTGAATTTACAAGTTACATCATGTCAACTTTTTTCCCATTTAATTTAGTCATCCATTTGTACCAAAGAGCACCTTATTGAGAATGTTTTACTCTTTGCCCAGAGACTCTCTCTTTCTCTCTTTTTTCGACCTCCTGATTAGAACTTGATGCAACACGGTGTCAGTGTTCATCAACAAATCAAGAATCAAGAAGGTTACTTATTTATTAATCATTTTTTCCTTGAGATCCCACGCAAGGTCGGTGATGAACATGTGTTTTCATAGTTTACATCAACAGAATTGACACTGCCTTGTGTGCTCTGGTACAGGATGGAACACCGCCTGGGCCGGGTGTGGTCATCGAGTTGAATGCAGGGGGTAACAACAAATGGGTCCGTGTCAGATGGGATGCCGGGGATGCTAATAACTACCGGGTAGGAGCAGAAGGTGCATATGACCTTCAACTGGCAGAGCCACAGTCTAAGGTCTCTGCCACAGAGGACAACACAGGTCAGTACAGTGTCATATAAAAAATAAATACATAAAACAAATGAATATTTGTCACATAATGTCAAAATGTATGTTATAATAACAATCTCTGACTCCGTAAAGCACATTGGATAAAGACGATTTAAATGCAGCATTTTTTATTTTATTTTTTAAATCAATAAACTACAGTTAAGGTTTCTTAAAGGTGTTTTCATTTTCATGGTTAATTGATCATTTCCTCTACTCTCTGTCTATTCCCTAAACCCTAGCAGGCAGTGTGCAGGCTGATCACTCTTATTCAAACATACTGTAGGCCTGCCGGGCTGCACTCAACTATGAGCGACACACATCTCTTTCCTCTCCTTTACTCTTTACTGATAGAGAATTATTAAGGAAATATCTGTCTGGACAAAGTTAGGCCTACTGAACTACAGTAACAACTATACTACAATGTATGTATGTGTAGAGTACATACCGGTAGGCCTATTTTAAAATGTTGTGTTTTTTGTAATTCCTACTTAAGCCCTACTCGATCATACTACAGTGTCATACAGGACTGTACAGTACTTCTGATGCTGTTGTGTTCCTATGGCTTAGTGGGAGAAAATCCAACAAACAAACAAAGAAAAAAAAAGAAAAAAGAACTTTTTAAAGTGATCATTGGTGAATGTTTCATGTCTCTATAACTACCATGTGATTGGAATGTTCTCCCTCTCCAGGCCCAGAGCTGGAAGCTCTGATAAGGATCGGAACCAGAGTGGTGAGAGGACGGGACTGGAAATGGGGAAATCAGGTCAGAAAGTTATATATATATATATATATACACACACACACAGACAGACACACATCACTGACGATACGTCCCAGGTAAAAAAAAAGAAAACTATGGTTGTGTGATGAGTCATCACTTTTCACAGTTTTGTCGGGCCGTTCATCGGAAAGGAATGTTTTTTGTGCAAAACAAATGCTTTCATTGGATTCAGAATCACAAAGAAAACCCTAGTTTGACCCCTCACATGCTTCTTAAAGCAGCTAGGGATCTCCATATATGGGTTACTGGTCCAATATATATTAATGTATTCCGTCCTGTGCGAATTCTGTCCTGCGCAACCTCGCCCTTAGTCGTCTTACTGGTTTATGTTTATACAATCGGTTTCTTATTGTTTCTATATATGTTTGTTCTTTTTTTACAGGCTTTACACATAATGTACTGGTGTAGGGTTTCTCTGCCTGCTTATCTAGTCACCTGTAACTGAATTCTGTATGTTAATGACCCTTGAACTTTTTGTATTTTGAGTGGCCCCTGAGACATCCTAAGTTGAGTAGCCCTGCGAGTAACTCTGGTCTCTAAACTACTTGAATACGTGTTCTTATAAACATCTTAATGACTTAAAGACTGTTCGTTTTTAATATTATGGTAATTTTAATTGATCATATCTTGTAATTGTGTCTCTACCAGGCGATTATAATGTCCATAATGTAAATGAAGGGGACAGGGGGAGAGAGGTCTCCAATTTCTGTGGTGCTTGTGCAACTTTGATGCATGCATTAAAGATGGGGGATCTCAGTCTGATTATAAACCACTTGATACTGTATATATTATAATTATAACCCTATATTCTAGGCTAGGGGGGACATAAGCCAAACCTCTAGTCTACAGTACAAGGTCACATCGCGACACGTTGTGAGCTTGTCGAGTTTAGGCACCCATAGATTTTTTGGCAAAGAGTTTTGGTGTACACTGAAAAAGCGTTCAAATTACATAGCAAACGTCCCATCCCGTTTTAGTCCAGAGTTAAGATGTTTTATGGAGGCAGGCTATTTGTAATTGGCTCAGAGTAACCATAGCAGGGGGCCAGTTGTCCGGATTTAAAATGAAGCAAACACAGAACTAAAAGTTCCTAGACCTAGGCTATGATTGGCCGCTAGTTGCGCTGTTCTGGTACCAAAAGCAACATGTTCTCCATAGGATTCCATTCATTTCCCCCAAACTTTTACTTTACATTTTCTTACCTTAATATACATTGTCATAAATGCTTTATGGTTCCTGTCGCTAGTTTAATGCCTCCTTTCAATCCCCATGATATGTGTTTTGTGACAATATGGTCCAATGTATGTTATAATTGATTTTAAAGTAGGGTATGCTGTAGGAGGGGCTTGTGATCATAGGCTTGTGATGATTCTTCTTCGTGTGTTTTATTTTCAGCAAGCTCAAGACATTGACAATAGTTTCCATAGTTTACATCAACAGAATTGACACTGCCTTGTGTGCTCTGGACTCTGGTACAGGATGGAACACCGCCAGGGCCGGGTGTGGTCATCGAGTTGAACGCAGGGGGGAAGAACAAATGGCACCGTGTCAGATGGGATGCCGGGGACGATAATATCTACCGGGTAGGAGCAGAAGGCGCATATGACCTTCAACTGGCAGAGCTACAGTCTGAGGTCTCTACCACAGAGGACAACACAGGTCAGTACAGTGCCATATAAAAAATACATTCATAAAACGAATGAGCTGTCATGTGCTGTCTAAATGTATGTGATATAAAACAATAAACATTCTTAACATTTTATCACATACTAAAGATGTCCTGAAATGGCTTTATTGCAATGGTTTTGGCTGAGAAACTGTGTGTGTGTGTGTGTGTGTGTGTGTGTGTGTGTGTGTGTGTGTGTGTGTGTGTGTGTGTGTGTGTGTGTGTGTGTGTGTGTGTGTGTGTGTGTGTGTGTGTCTACATTTCTGTCTGTCTTTTCATATCATGAATTAATTATTTTGGGGGGTGAAAACAACTTATAAGAAGGTACAGGAAAGTAATCTTCCTCAGCCCTACATTTCTTTCTTTCTTTCTTTCTTTCTTTCTTTCTTTCTTTCTTTCTTTCTTTCTTTCTTTCTTTCATTCATTCATTCATTCATTCATTCATTCATTCTTTCTTTCTTTCTTCTTTTTTGTTAAGAGATCCTTGGATGTAAATAAAAGTCTGGATACAGAGGCTAAGAGATCTATTCTTGATTTCAATAGAAGGTGTAAACAACATCAGTATAGCTATGCCATTGTTAAAAAAGGCTATACTTAAACTTTTTTTTTTTTTAAAAAGGATGCTAAAATAAAAATAATGTTTCGAAAATATTTTATAAAGAAATAAGCTTCATATATGTGTTTCTATTCAAAAATGACCACAAAAAGCATAAAATAATGATAAAATAATCATTTTGGCCATTGTCAGACCGACACTTTGTTTACATTCTAGTCTATAGACTAGGATGTAAACAAAGTGTCGGCCCTACAATGAAAAAGTTGACTATAGCTCCTTTAATTCTGTATTTCTACTCAAGCATGCAGTGGGAGAACATTGAGGCATTAAATAAATCTAATCTAAAGCTATAAAATACATATACACATATTTTGTGAGGCAGGTCGTCAGACCACAAGGGGTCTGCAGACCCCATGTTGGGGTTCACTGGTTCAATCCAACTCCTCCATTCTCTCACTCTTCTACAATTCAACTACATGTTTGTCATTCATTGGTTTGTTTCAAACTCTCTTGGGCATCTCTCTCTCTTTCTCTCTCTCTCTCTCTCTCTCTCTTGCTGTCTCTCTGATTGTGCAATGATGGCTAACATAAACAAAAGGTGACATTATTCTGCTTTTCAATATGCTATAAATCTTTACGACAATATTTGTCATAAACCTACTAATTGGGAATGGCTGCTCCAGAAGAATGCACAGGGGTTGTTTATTATACATTATGCACTCTAGTCGTTTGTAATTCAATTACATCCTATACTATTACTGTATGTTATAATAAAGTTTGTTTTTGGTTGACGGTCTGAATGCTGTTTTCCACTCCACAGACCACACTCTACAGACCACTGCCTCCCCTCCACTGCCACCCAAATGTGGCCACGGTGAAACTGCTGGTGTCGTCTGTGATGAAGGTAAACATGAGTACATACTGCACTATGAACCACTGTGTACCTCTGGCCTAGTGATAGAAAACAACAGTCTCTTGAACCATCCTTGTTAGGGAAATGTTCACTGTAGCCTAAAAGTAATGCAGAGTCTAACTGTACTTCCCCATCCCCCTCTCTCTTTCTCTCTCATTTACAGAAGTCCAGAAGTCCTCTGTCCAGAAGTCCTCTGCCATTGTTGTGGTGGTGGTGGTTGTGTGTGTGAGTGTGTGTGTGGCTGTGTTCTTGGTGTGTGCACTGCTCATGTACAGATGGAAGACGAGGAGACAGAGTGGAGGTGAGTTAACTTCATACTGTACACATGTACAGTATGTGTTGTTTAAAGCTATACTGTGTAAGTTGCTCAACTTGTGGTCAGTAGCTCTATAGCAAACCGCGGTCGCGTCCACGTCTTTCGTCCGTTTTTCGGGCCTCACAACCCCCGCGTCTGCCTCCACCTCGCCGAGATCTATCTTTAGAGGGGTCCCTGGTTCCTGTGCGTTCAGGCATTCCGGAGAAAAGGACTCCTTCACCCATGCTTCACCCAAGTATAGAGGCGAGAGACACACGGGCGCCTACAAATATGGCCGCTCTATTGTGATAGCGACCCCACTTCAAGATGCGCTGTGATTGGCCGGCAGTGTATAACCCTCGCTGTGATTGGCCGGTTGTATGATGACGTAATTATTCCGCAAAAACAGGGGCCCGGTCAGGAACATAGAAAACATATAAAGAGAAGGCTTTAGAAGCTGAAAATAACGGAGTGGGTGTTCTAAAACTTTAGCGATTTAACAGTTAGGACAATTTTAAGATTTGTTTTATAAAAAAAGTTACATGGTATAACTTTAAGTGTTCTGTACCACTGTCATCATAGTGGTTGGTGTTGGTGGAGGTGACGTCACACAGCAGAGTGACTCAGAGCTTCTGCCTGAAGACCAAAAGCATAACTTCTCCCTCTATTTTCATGTAACACTGTGTGATACATGGCCTCTGCAGATAAACAAGGGGAATCATATACTGTTCGGCTCTCCAAACACGGCCAACAGACCATGGCAGACAAAGACAAACTAAGTTGCTATAAGCTTTGCAACTAACAAATATACTGTATGAATGAAACTTTTAACTACACTAAGAGTAGCTTGGGATCGCTTCCAATTTCGGGTTTCTGATCTGGTCGGGAGAGGTAACAGCCTACGCCATTTTGTATGTATGTTTGAACCCAAAAGAATTCCAAGCTCAAGGAAAAAAGTTTAGGTCCTACCCAACGCTTGATGCAGGTGTTGGTTTGCTTATTTTTTGAAAAAGTTTGTTTGGTATATCCATATTTTAGTCCAACTCACAGTGACTGGCAAGACTACACTTCTCGAGCATGTAAATAGGGATTGGGGAAACAAACAGGGGGGACCAAAATAAAGCGACGCTGCTTCTTCTGCTTGTTTCCAGTTTAGGCCACGCCTAGACCGGATCAAACGGCCCGTAAACGAATACCAGGCTTTCCTCCGATGTGGAAAGATGGTGAAGCGAGGTTACACTAAGAGTGTCTTAGTTTAACTATGTTTATTAATGCATTTCTGGTCCACGTTACATTGATAAGAACCTAGATGCGCACGCAGGTCGGTACCAAATGAGCCAATGAAACCAGCGCTCTCCAAAACAACAGGTTTGGGGATTGGTGGGAATTGATTACATGATACAGTCACCTGTGCATTTAGTCTAAATGTTTGTAAACAAGAAACGGGTCTATGTGTGTGTTCCACAGGGTCCAACACTGGAAGAGGAGCAGACACCAGAAATTCTGTGCCGGTAATAAACCTTATTTATGTCTTTATTCATTCCTCTACTTATTGCGACCGGAGGTCGCATTTACTACCAAAACCTCCACCGGCTGTCCGTCCGTCTGTCTGTCAGTCACACTTTTGCCCTGCTCATATCTCCACAACCGTTGCCCCCATCCATGCCAAATTTTGCACACATACTCCTTACCTGCCAAACTACAACCTCCAAGGACCCCCAGGTCCCTGGGGGACCCCCAGGTGTAAAAAAAAATGTCCCTCCGTGAGTGACACGTCACACGTCACACTTTTGCCCTGCTCATATCTCCACAACCGTTGCCCCCATCCATGCCACATTTTGCACACACACTCCTTACCTGGCAAACTACAACCTCCAAGGACCCCCGGAGCTCCAGGGACCCCCAGGTCCCTGGGGGACCCCCAGGTGTAAAAAATGACCACATGTGCAAAAATGACCAAATGACCACCCCGACGGGGCTGCTCACGGGGAATTCCTGGGGACCACCCACTCCTGGTGCTCCAGAACGGATGCAAAAGTGGTGGCGCCCCCAGTGGAGGACCCCCTCCACTGCAGCTCACATAAAATGCCGTAACTCAGGCTAGGAGCGTCCGGGAGAGCCGGGGCCGGTACCTATTCGTCCGGCAAGGCAACGCGGAGACCCCACCCCTCATTTCTCACATGGCCCTCTTCTAGCGCCACCTGCAGGCCGATTTTTAAAACACATTTTTGGACACTGCTCCTACAGTTTTTGCCCTAAAATCACGCAAATCGCTACACAGTATGTCTACACTCATCCCATCAACATGAATCTGTCCCATATAGCGCCACCTTCAGGCTGATTTTTAAAAACACATTTTTGGACACTGCTCCTACAGATTTTGCCCTAAAATCACGGAAATCACTACACAGCATGTCTACACTCATGTCATCAACATGGATCAGGAAGATTTTGGAAAAAAACATTTTTGCCCTATTTGTGGAGATAAGTGACCTACGGTCGCTTATCTCCCGATTAGGGAGTCTTACTGGTAGGCCTATGCTATTAATTATTATTATTATTGCAGTACTAATATCGATAGAAACAGTCGATGGAGTTACTGCTTTAGTGCGGATAGCAGTTAGTTATTACTACAACTACTCTACTAATCAGGCTAAAACATACGTCTTTATTGCTGTCTGTGTATTCTCATACGATGATTAATGCAGTACTACTATTGACAGATAGATAGAGCACTTCTACCACAGTTACTACTGTAATGCTGATAGTTGTAGTGATTACTACACCTACTGATTCAGGCAAATATGAACCTCACATTACAGAGGAGACAGAAGAGAGATCTAGGAGGTGCTTTTTGTGAATTATTATTTTTTTTTTTATGTTGAAAGGCTGAATAAAAACCTAAATATTTTCCCAGGCCAATATTGTTCATTTAATTATGTATATCTAATAAAAGTTATATTGATATATTGATCTACAGTATTAATAATACTGTTGTTTACCTCCTCAGATGGTAATTTATGAGAACTGTCGTCCAGTTTTTACATCAGAGCCAGACTCCACCTACCAGAGTCTCCATCCAGCCACCATGGACAACTCACTGTACTCTACAGTCACACCAACACACAAATACATTTAATTCTAGAACTGGTTCAGTTCTAGATGCTTGGAAAATTGGTGCTTTCACAGAACCGCCGCAAACCGGCTTGCGCTTCCACCAGTTTAAAGCACCATTGTTATTAACCCCTTTTGGTGTTTTTGGAGCGGTGATAGCCGCTTCCTACTTTTGACTTAGTGTGTCCCGTTTCTGTCTGTCCCTATGCAGCACGAACAGCTCTGCAATACCGCTGGGTGACCAGAAGTGACACTGTTGCGCAGCCCACACACACACACACACACACACACACACACACACACACACACACACACACACACACACACACACACACACACACATTTGAAATGTTTATTTATGTCCACATAAGCAGAAGTACACAAATGTACAAAGGACATAAACAATATCAGAGCAGTTAGATAATTAGGAAAACAGTCAGTTAAAAAGTGCATGTAGGGCAGAACGTTGTTACAATACTGTTGGCATACAAGTCAAACATAGCAGACAACAAGCATGGGTAAAGGAAACAACGCCTCCTCCAAATCAAGCGGATTCCTATAATAGCTGATATAGAGTAGTACCTTGCTAACTGTTTGGCCCTCCTTTTGGAGAGGCCGGCCATTTGAAGGCCCCTCACAACCAACTTGTCCGAGGCTCCCAAAGATAAAAACCAAAAGTTTACATCTGTAGATTAGCTGTGAGATGGTCTGCTCTAGCTGATGATATTTTAGCACTTTGGTTAAGAAGGCTTCCTCTAAGCTGTAATCAAAGGTACAGCCGACCTTGAGAATAAACACCTCCCTATGGGTTTCATTAACAACAATGACATCAGGGGTGTTAGCTGAAATTTTAGAGAACACAGAATCATCGGTTACACCCCGTTACTCCGAAAGACCGTTTTTCCGAACGTTGACTTGCATTATTCGGAGTAACGGTGGTTCCAATTTTTATATAAGACCCTGCTATTCCGAAAAGCCTATTATTTAGGCTATTATTTAATATTTAGTCCGAGTCCCTATAGTCCGTTCACACCGTTCGAACAGTGTTTAGGCGCAGTCCGTTCTCTCTCTCTCTCTCTCTCTCTCTCTCTCTCTCTCTCTCTCTCTCTCTCTTTAACTTCTGTATCAATCTTGTGATTACAATGTAATAAAATAGTTGAAATGTGGATGCCCGCATCAAAGATGCAGCCCTCCAATAAGCCACTCACACACTCAGCCTTTCTCTCTCCTAATGATTCTAATTTCACTGTCATGTCAGCAGCAGAAGTAGGCTATAATATGATCATGAATTCCTTGTATATAGAGTAGACCTATATCAGACTTCGCGCTAGGATTTTAAACTGCCGGTCACCGTGACCGGCATGATTAAAATGTACCGGACAACTGAAAAAAATACCGGACTTAATAATTGTAATGCATAAATTACAAGCAGGTGCACAAACAGCCAATAGCAACAGTTAAAGTAGCCTATTAGGCCTACTGCATGGGACTGAAAACGAATTGAATGAAAAGTAGGCTAAACAAAAAAAAAACAGCTTCAATCTTGCATAAGGGAATTAATTGGACTACAATCGCGCAGGCTGTGTCTGCATGTGGCTCACTTCTTTCACAACAAGGTGTTTCTGTAGGCTATTGCATCATGTTTCATGGCAACAAATTAGGCCTACAATAGGCCTACAATACGTCTTGACAATTGTTTCATAAGGTTGATAGACAGTGGTGAAAGTGGTTTGAAATTCTTGCCGGAACTGTCATAAATTTGGACGCGCGGTGAAGCTGCGCGGCCGAAAAAAATTTGGGAGGCTCTAATCCCCCAAAACCCCTGAAATGCATAGAAAACTGCATTTTGGGAGGCCCACCTGCTGCCCTTCCATAATAAGCCTCTTCATATTGTTCATGTTCCATACAGAAGGGTAAGCATATATATATTATTATTATATTTATTATATTATTACCCATATTATTATTAATATTATTATAACCAGTTATCTAAAGTAACTAAGTACATTTACTAAAGTACTGTATTTAAGTACAGGTTTTAAGTATAGCCTAGCCTACTTTACTGGAGTATTTCCAATACTTTTAATTCTACTCCACTACATCTCCCATTCCCAGATGCAGAATTGAATCATTTTGGTCTATTTTGCATTTATGGCCGCATGCAGGCACAGACACGAGTCCTCCTAGAGATGGGATTTATGGCTCTTTGAAGTGAGCCGGATCTCTGGGATCCGTTCCTTTCAAAGAGCTGTTCAAAAGACATAGGCCTACATTTTGATACTACTACTCAAATACATTAACATTCCAAACTTCTACTTGATTGCAGTATTGATATTTCTACTTAAGTAAAGAAATTGAGTACTTTTCCCACCACTGTTCATTAGAAAGGAACGGCTCCCTACTGTGAACCGAATCCTATCGTTCATTTCAAAGAGCCGTTCAAAAGACTCGATTCGTTCGCGAACGTCTCATATAGAGTCCTATACAAATCATTGAGAGAGGGAATGGGTGATGGCTGTTTTAAGTAATGAGCGCGAGGGGTGAGGGGGGGTTGAGAGAGGGGGGGGGGGGATGAGCGAAGGGGAGAGAATCCTATATTCGTAATAGAGGTGTCTCTATTTATTTTTTTTCGTAATAGGGGTCCGTCGGAATAGCGATGTTTCGGAAAAGGGGACCGTCCCCAGAATCATCATTACACGGGCGCGTTTCGCTGTTACTACGTGTTAACTGTTGGACACCCAACTCTAACCCTTACCCTAAACCTAACCTCCGTGGGGTGAGTCGCTAACCCTCCCAACGCTCCTTTGTCGAAATGACATTCATTCGAAAGAGCGAGATTTCCACACACACACACACACACACACACACACACACACACACTTCAAACTGATGCTGATTTTTACCCTTCAGGACAGGAGCAGCATAATGTTTTTGTAATTGTGGGCTCGCCTGGAAGGCGAGCACAAGTATGTTATCTTCATTATTTATATACTATACTATACTATACTATACTAGTCAGTATCTCCTCAAAACCTTGGCGCGATTCATCTCCTACACACTTACACCTTTCAACACCATTCAAATAGTTATGTGTTCAGCTTACTGAGGATACGTGTGCTTGTATTTTTTGTTTTGAAATGTTTTGTAGAATAATTAGGCATGGTCGTAGACACCTGCGCAGGCACCTGTCAATCAAGAGCTACGAGGGCTTTCGGGAAACCGGTGTGAGAGTGTACAATGGAACCAATGGCTGTGACGATGGTTGAGAGCACACCTTACGAATGGCTCCAGGAAACCTGGTTTTAGAAGCAAACCCCTTTCTAAGTATAACTAAGTATAACTATGAAAGTATATTTAAAAAAAGTCTAGTGGATGGCAGAGTAGGCTATTCTACACACCTGCTATACAAAATAAATAAGTGAACTATATATTTATATATATATAAGAAAGAAATAAAAAATACAAAGGTGAACTATATGTTTTATGTTATGCGTTTCGCTTGCTTTGATATAGGCTACTGAGAAATGGCGCACCACAACACACACTTACATAAAAAAGAACAAGCTTATAGGTCCGTGGACTCATGGGGGTCCCCAGTAAAATAATCTGCATTGATGGGCGGCGTTGATCACAGAATCCGGAGCACCGACTCGCCAGTCCAACACACAATCCGTCGTGCCAACACAGCGCTGACATAAATTGGCAGGGCTGTTATATTTATATTTATAAAAAAATAAAAATGTTTAACTTTAAGCACCCAATGCATTTCCAATGGGTTTAGTGAGTGGGGACAGGGTGTAGACAGAGCATAAGGGACCCATGTTTATGTTAAGGCGCTGTGGCTGCAATGTTCACACTTCAGATATGCTATTTATATCATTGCATTCACACAGGTCTGCTCTCTGATTTGATCCAAATATCTAAGCTGTGTGATGTATATATTCTGAGTTAAAACTATAAATATCTATAAATGTCCCTCTCCACTCTACTGATTGACACAGCTGTAATTAAAGGCCTGTCTGTCATTGGCTGTTCTGTGGTGCTGCAAAGTAACCAAGTACATTTACTCAAGTATATACAAGTACTTGTACCTACAGTACAATTTTTAGGTACTTTTACTCTAATTTCCATTTTTGTTACTTATACTCTACTATAAATACAGCATTTGACAGCTTCAGTTACTTGTTACTTTGCAGATTTTATTATTAACAATAATAATAATTATTAACAAGCACACACACACACACGCACGCACGCGCAAACACACACACACACACACACACACACACACACACACACACACACACACACACACACACACACACACACACACAAACAACTGTTACTGTGTTACTGTGGAGACGTTTGCTTGTTTTTGTCTTTGAGAAATGTTTTGTAGTGTTTTAGAAATTTTACTTAAAAAGAATAAGGTTTTAGGATCCCGGGCAATGGGATTTACAGTATATATCCTAGAACCCACAGGGACACTCAGCCGTATTAGTGGTTGTTGTTGGTTGTCAGGGAGATATCACAACCAATGCATTTTCAAATCAGACGATCAAAAGAATTGGACCCACCTGTCAAAACCACACCCCAAACACAATACAAGCCATGCATTGCAGCCTGTCTGCATTTGGATCCTATATCCTATATGCATTTGGATCAGCATGTCCCGTACTGTATACCAACTTTTACTTTACACTTTTGTTACTTATCTGCAATTGCATTTGGCAGCTTTAGTTACTTGTTACTTTGCAGATTTTATTATTAATACAAAACATAAGGTAGATGAATCACTTAATACTTTGTCTAATTGTAAGAAGCTGATCTACGATGTGACGTTGCGACATGTTGTGATCTTGTAGATCTGGTGTTTTTAAAAAGCTTGTCAATATTAGGACCATCTGCGTACTATTACTTTGATGTGGTTTGCTGGTTTGCAAAGTGTGGTCCTTGAGGGGTTTCCAGGGGATCCATTGCTGGTTCCCAAAGTGTGGTTCGAGAACCCCTGAGGGACCGTGATGTGTTTCCAGGGGGTCCATTACTGGTTCTCTCTCTCTCTCACACACACACACACACACACACACACACACACACACACACACACACACACACATACACACACACACACACACACACACACACACACACACACAGTTCCCCCCTCTTTCTTCCCAGGCTTTAAACAGCCATAACTTCAGTTCCCAACATACTACTCAAACTTGTGTTGTTTGTTTACCCGTCCACATTATGTTTTAATTTTATTTTGATTTAATTGTCCATAACGTTAAGTTCATGTAATAACTATTGTCTACATTGTATTTCCATTACCATTTTACGTTAGTAAAATGAAAGGGAGCATTGCCTGGGACCTTGACACTTTTACTATTATTTATTTTGGTTGGAAGCGAGCCCACACTGTTTCGAAGGAACAGTATTTCTAGTTATTGAATAAATATTTTAAGTTTTTCAGAATTTCAGAAACATGATTTAGAATAGGTGTATTTAGAATCGGCCTCAGTCCTAAACGGGTAAAGGGCAGGAGTCCCTGGTTGGACCAGGTTCAATTCCTGGCCTGGCCAGCAATGTGTTGAACAGGACCCGTCAAAGTGTCCATTTCAAGGGGGATATTCAGTTGACAATGGCCGCGTTTCCAAAAGCAATTTTGAGCCTTCGTAAGCTCAGGCATGGTCGTAGACACCTGCGCAGGCACCTGTCAATCAAGAGCTACGAGGGCTTTCGGGAAACCGGTGTGAGAGTGTACAATGGAACCAAATGGCTGTGACGATGGTTGAGAGCACACCTTACGAATGGCTCCAGGAAACCTGGTTTTAGAAGCAAACCCCTTTCTAAGTATAACTAAGTATAACAATGAAAGTATATTTAAAAAAAAGTCTAGTGGATGGCAGAGTAGGCTATTCTACACACCTGCTATACAAAATAAATAAGTGAACTATATATTTATATATATATATAAGAAAGAAAGAAAAAATACAAAGGTGAACTATATGTTTTATGTTATGCGTTTCGCTTGCTTTGATATAGGCTACTGAGAAATGGCGCACCACAACACACACTTACATAAAAAAGAACAAGCTTATAGGTCCGTGGACTCGTGGGGGTCCCCAGTAAAATAATCTGCATTGATGGGCGGCGTTGATCACAGAATCCGGAGCACCGACTCGCCAGTCCAACACACAATCCGTCGTGCCAACACAGCGCTGACATAAATTGGCAGGGCTGTTATATTTAACCTTTATGTTATGCGTCTCGCTTGATTTGATATACTGAGAGATAGCGCACCACACCACAGCACACACTTACATAAAAAAGAACAAGCTTATAGGCTGCCTCTGCAGTCCGCACCTCATTTGTTTTCAAAGTGGGTCCGTGGACCCGTGGGGGTCCCTCCCCAGCTAAAAGATATGCAGTGTTGCGTGGAAGCGGTGACAGAACCCGGAGCATCTACTCGCCAGTCCAATACACAACCCCTTGTGCCAACAGAGCACTGAGGTAAAGAGGCAGGGCTCTTATATTTAAGTTTGGAAGTTAGGAACTAAATGGTTCCAAAATGTAACTCACATGTTGAGAGTGTAGGATGAAGAGTGCATGGCTCCAGCCCACTCTCTGAGTGGACTGCATGGTTCTCGAGCGCTGAGTCTGAAATCAGGCTAGGATGATGAGGGTCCATTTGGTTCATACATAACTAATTGTAGCCCTATAGTAAGTTATCACAGCCAAGAGCCAAGATCCAGCGGACAACAGCTTTTGCAGTTAAGCACAGCTTAGCACAACGGGTTGTGTGTTGGACTGACAATTGAGAGCCTCGGGTTCAAACCCTGCTTCAGCGTTTCGATAGGTCTATCAAGGACACCAGTGAGTCTTATTTTGAGAACCAATGCTCTAGTTTACAATATAGTGTCATAGTAGCCTATATAAAATAAAATTAAGATGAGCAGTTAAGTCACATAGAGTTTAAAATCAAAACAAGGTTTTTGTGCAGTCAGTTATACCAACAGCACTTAAAGCTTGCAGGTAGAGTTTCAAATTAAAACAAGGGGTTTGTGCAGTCAGTTTAGCCGCTACCAACAGCGCTAAAAGTTTGTTAATTTTCAGCGTTGTATCTTTTATTTATGGGCTGAGTACAATCACACAAACCAACAGCTGAAATTCATTTGGGAGCGCAGCTGCCTGACGTCCTACTGTATCATCGAAGCCCAGAGCCATTTCAGGGAGAGTTGCATCATCTCCGTTCACATGAGGCCAGAGTTGGCAGAACTCTCTAATACAAGGCCCTGGCCAGCCTAAGGACATGCGTAGGCTGTTTTTACTTTTTAAGTGTGCCTGCCATGCAATGGCAAAATACTTATTGTACTCGCTCATATTTAAGCCGGACAGACACACATGCATTTCCCCAAAGTTTGGCACGTAACTAGTCCCGCACCATTTACGCCACCCCCGCAATATATACATCAAAACGTGTGGCTTGGTCAGGAATGGTGTGCTATTACCTTTCGTTCCGATCCGACTTACCATGGCGACGTAATCGGCAAAAAACGACGCTTAATTGTCCCCATTGACTTATAATGGGACAATGCAAGAAATCACATTCAAGTATTTTTCTCTCGCAAAGCATAGGAGCTACAGTTTCAAACCTTGGAGAGGAGATTCATACTGATTTTAAGAATGTATCGAAAAATAATTACATCACTCGGCCTCATGGTGGCGCTATAACGGCCCACTTTACGTTTTGCCCCGTAACTCTTGAACCGTAGATCGGAAAATTAAAAAAGTTGAGACGCATCTCCCCATATATGCCACGCCCATTTGCGCCAGGCTAGATTTTCCGCCATCTTGAATTTTCTCCAAAACCCACTTTTTGCTCTTTTTCCTACATATTTTTTTCAAATGTCACAAAAATTGGTACACATGATCTATGAACCCATGCAATGAACATACTCAAGGGATATTTCGATAGTCCATTCCGTTTGTTCGTAACAGGCTTCCAAAGTTAGTGGGAGGGGCCCATTTCGCAAACAATAGCCATAAATCACAAACAAAAGGTCGAGTCAACACTGAATTTCAACCACAGGTCGGGGGTGGCATACTCAACGAATCCCCAAAAGCATTTCCACTCGGCCTCATGGTGGCGCTATAACGGCCCACTTGCCTCGTAACTCTTGAACCGTAGGTCAGAATATTTAAATTACTTTTTCCCTGGATTCCTTGGGTCAAGCCGCATCTCCCCATATAGGCCCCGCCCATTTGCGTCAGGATAGATTTTCCGCCATTTTGAATTTTCTCCAAAACACACTTTTTGCTCCTTTTCCTACATAGTTTCGTCAAATGTCACAAAAATGGGTACACATGATCTATGAACCCATGCAATGAACATAGTCAAGGGATATTTCGATAGTCCATTCCGTTCGTTCGTAACGGGCTTCCAGAGTTAGCGGGAGGGGCCCGTTTCGCAAACAATAGCCATAAATCACAAACAAAAGGTCGAGTCAACACTGAATTTCAACCACAGGTCGGGGGTGGCATAATCAACGAATCCCCAAAAGCATTTCCACTCGGCCTCATGGTGGCGCTATAACGGCCCACTTGCCTCGTAACTCTTGAACCGTAGGTCGGAATATTTAAATTCTTTTTTCCCTGGATTCCTTGGGTCAAGCCGCATCTCCCCATATAGGCCCCGCCCATTTGCGTCAGGATAGATTTTCCGCCATTTTGAATTTTCTCCAAAACACACTTTTTGCTCCTTTTCCTACATAGTTTCGTCAAATGTCACAAAAATGGGTACACATGATCTATGAACCCATGCAATGAACATAGTCAAGGGATATTTTGATAGTCCATACCGTTCGTTCGTAACGGGCTGCCAAATTTAGCGGGAGGGGCCCGTTTGGCAAAAAATAGCCATAAATCACAAACAAAAGGTCAAGTCAACACTGACACTCGCGGGTGTCATACTCAACAGATCCCCAAAAGCATTTCCACTTCGACCCATAGGGGGCGTCACAAACGCGCAAAACGTAACCGTTTCGTGCCAGAAGGCGTTTTTCAGGGGGAACGACCCTCTCAAAACGAAACACAGACAACTTGGTGGATGGTCTCACAGTCCAAACGGCTGCACAAGGTTGCACATTTAGCGAGCTGCAGGCACACTTGTAAAAATGTACTCCGTCAATTCTAGTCTTTATTTATTTTTTGAAATGATGATTTATCGCTTGCTTTTGCCACTGTTTATATGCATTTGCATCATGTGCACAGTACAGTATGTTGTCATAGAGAGTCTCCTTCCATCTCCAACATCATTGAAGGAGTTCATCTTCATGACCTTCGATGAATGTAATTTAGATAGCATTTTATGCATTTGGTTTTACTGATTGCGACCGTAGGTCGCATTTACTATCAAACCCTGCACAAAGTGTAAGTCCGTCAGTCAGTCAGTCTGTCTGTCACACCTCACACGTCACACTCTTGCCCTGCTCATATCTCCGCAACCGTTGCCCCGATCCATGCCAAATTTTGCACACACACTCCTTACCTGCCAAACTACAACCTCCAAGGACCCCCGGAGCTCCAGGGACCCCCAGGTCCCTGGGGGACCCCCAGATGTAAAAAATGACCAAATGTGCAAAAATGACCAAATGACCACCCCAACGGGGCTGCTCACGGGGAATTCCCGGGGACCACCGACTCCTGGTGCTCCAGAACGGATGCAAAAGTGGTGGCGCCCCCAGTGGAGGACCCCCTCCACTGCAGCTCACATAAAATGCCGTAACTCGGGCTAGGAGCGTCCGGGACAGCCGGGGCCGGTACCTATTCGTCCGTCAAGGCAACGCGGAGACCCCACCCCTCATTTCTCACATGCCCCTCTTCTAGCGCCACCATGAGGCCGATTCTTGCAAAACACATTTTTGGACACTGCTCCTACAATTTTTGCCCTAAAATCACGCAAATCGGTACACAGTATGTCTACACTCATCCCATCAACATGAATCTCTCCCATATAGCGCCACCTCCAGGCCGATTTTTAAAAACACATTTTTGGACACTGCTCCTACAGATTTTGCCCTAAAAACACGAAAATCACTACACAGTATGTCTACACTCATGTCATCAACATGGATCAGGAAGATTTTGGCAAAACACATTTTTGCCCTATTTGTGGAGATAAGTGACCTACGGTCGCTTATCTCCCGATTAGGGAGTCTTACTGGTTTTATTGAATAGGTCCTTTGTTTACCTACGTTTTAAGATGACTACTTTTATGCATTGATGTATTACCTTGTGCTGTTCTTGCTTACTTTAAATCGCTCTGGATAAGAGTGTCTGATAAATGCCTAAATAGTAGTATTTTTATAGTCTTTCTACTATACTACCTTTCCATGCTTAGATAACACACACCTCTATGGTACAGTGAGCTACTAACAAGCCAACACAGGCTGTGTTCAATGTGAATTATTAGCTCAAACCTGTTTAATATAGTGTGATTGTAGGCTATGTTTGTCTTACATATCGTCACTGTCTGTCAGAAACCTTGCATCTCCAAGTTTCAAATGCGCATTCTTTCGCAAAGCAAAGCCCTGCTTCATCATACAAGAACTGTCGCACAAGACTAGTGAAAATAGCTGATCTACAAGCACACAACACCTCGCATTAAATCATGCCTACAGTAAGTACATTTTTTCGCTAGGTCTCCTGCAGATAATGCCTTTAGTCAGTAAACATTGTTTATTCCCACCCAGCGCCGCCATTATTGTCGTAAAGCCGTGAACTTTCAACTCACGTTGAAATCTCGACTCTTGCATGATTTCCGGCTGTGCGTTCAACCAATGCTGTGCGGAAATCAGATTAGCAATTTATGGGGTGACAATAAATGTATCCCACATAGGCCCATTGATTCCGGATGGGGTCCCAAATGCATTTGGGTCCCCATCTGGAATCAATGAGGGTAAATTTACTATAATATATATATTTTTTTGTCTTAGGAATATGACAAATACCAAAGAAATATTATTGAACTCAAGTCCATGGCATGAGTAATCAGAAGAAAATGTCATTTTGGGGGTGAACTACTCCTTTAAAGGTTGGGTCTATAATACATTATAATGGCACTGTATATTGCATTATAACACTTGTTATAAATGTTTGAATAACAACTTATAACTACGTGCTGGTCAGATTGCATTATCGGTTCAGCGGTCCAGCACATTATAACGACCATAACTTAGTCAGTTGTTGCTGTAGTCAACAAACATTTTTCGTCATAGTTTTAGTCTACAAAATCGACACTGAGTTATGCTGCATTCACACTGAGAGAAGCCAAGCTAATGGTTTGCTTGGTAATACAATGTATTCTCTATGTCTATGCAAACCAGCTTTAAATCTTTCCAAGCTTTTTTCCAGCTTGGAAATTTTAAAAGCTGGTTTGCATAGAGAATTCATTGAATTACCAAGCAAACCATTAGCTTGGCTTCTCTCAGTGTGAATGCAGCATAAGAGTTACATTTTAACGAGGTTATTTGAGGATGTGATGGGTGTAGACAGAGCTCACTGATGTGACAGGGCCTTCTGGAGATATTTGTAATATCAAAATGAAGAACTTGGTGGGCTTTCACTTGGATGAGGAAAGAACTAGCAGAGTTGCCTGCTTGCTTGTTAGTTCCTGAATACGTGTTGACAAACAGGCACATCATGCAGTGCCAGTAAGCAAGAAAACCTTCAGTAATGAAGATGGATTCCTTTTCGGTCTTAAGACTCTGTCTTGTACAGGCGATACTTGGACTTCAGCCATCTGGTAATTATGGAAGAATAAGGAATTGTAGTTGTATAGTATTTATTTTCTGGGCAAACAGTGTAGGCCTATGGCTTTCTAAATTAGGAAATGTATGATGATTCTACCTTACATCCCGTGGGCCGTCTCACAATATCTTGTCTAGTTATTATCTTAGACTTTGACAATAGTAAAAAAATAAATGTATAAAAATGTTTATTAACATAATGTGAAAATGCATTGCATTTGGTTTCTGACTACTACTAACAACAGTTAGGTGTTCTAGTTGTCATGGAGACAAATGTGTATACAAAAGTGCTCAGAAGATACAGTAGGTGAAAATGCTACTAATGGACATAGAAAATAAAGTTACATCTGCTTTAGGAACCATGAGGAGGGATGATTATTTCCTATTCTCTGCCTTTTCACTAAACTAAAGTCCTAGTATGCAGGCTGAGCACTCTTTCAGGCTAAAGAAGGAAGGTTTTGGAACCTACCGGTATCTAACATACTCTAACGTAGGCCCAGTGCTTTTGTCAATGAATAGGTGCCGGATTCATTGCGTCCGGATCCCGGACTGTGCAAGCAGCGTGACAATTATTCAGGTGTTTTTTTTGTTTGTTTGTTGTTGTTGTTTTTTTTTACAGTACCTAAATGTACGCACCCGTTGACCTTTGCTGCGGGTCACTCCCTGTCTCTCTCTCCCCCTGTTTCCTGTCTGCCTCAACTCTACAATACAAATAAAGCCAGAAACACCCAAAATATATTTAAAAAAAAAACTGATGTAAAACTCATCTGTATTGTTGACATCAGTTACAGCTGATTAGCTATAGCTATCTCCTCCCACAGGGGACCTTCAGTGTTCAGCTTCACCCAGCTGAGTGCTTCCCACAGAGGAGCACGGAGGGGGGAGTAGCAGGCATGTTTCGTGCACACATAGACATCAAAGGGGGCTTGAGTCCCTGCCCTTTTATCCGTCTGTAAAAAGTGCCCTCTCCAGACCACAGTTTTTACTGTTGTGAAAGAAATGCAAATGCCCTCTTCCCATGCCATACCTGAAGGTAGCATTCAGGAGATGTCACAACTAGACTAGGTCTAGACATTATTTGGTGCGATCTGGCCTTTTAATGGCTGAGTTGACAGCTTTCCGTTTCCTGAATATAAGTGTTATATAAGTGTTAACAAACTTGCAGATGCATGCAGTAAGCAAGAAAACCTTCAGTGGTTAAGATGGATTCATCTCTCATCTTAAGACTCTGTTTCTTCTGTCTTGTACAGACAATACTTGGTCTTCAGCCATCTGGTAATTATGGAATTAATAATAATAATAATAATACAGTTAAAGCTATTTTCAAGGTACCCAAAGTCACTGATGGTATTGGTCATATCATATGACATTTATTTGTGGGCATAGTTTTACTTTTTCTTTCTATGGCAGCTAGTGTATACAGTCATACCTTGTGCTTATAATTATCTATAGTAGGCCCAACGTTGCTCAGACACAAAGGCCTAGATTTTTGTCCATGGCTTAACCCTTATCCCTAAACCTTAATTTTGTTGCCGTTTTTAGAATTTTGAAAAATATTTTTTTAATATTTGCCAGACCCAGGGGGTCGGCCTACATAAGGCTTTGTCGGTCTGTCGGTCGGTCGGTCGGTCGGTCGGTCCCTCTTTTCCTCAGTGTGCCTGTGTTTGCCTCTGACTGCTCATCTGCCCCTCCCTTCCCTTGCTCGGCTGATTGCCTTGAGTGCCGTCACCTGTACGGGACCAGCTGAGTTGAGTTGGCTGACGAGCTGCTGAGACTATAAATTCCTGTGTGTTCATGTGTTAGTTCAGTGCTGCAAAACATTTGCCCCACAGCCATACTAGTGAAAACAGCCCATCTACAAGCTCACAAACATTTCCAGCTGCTCAGCCTATAAAATCCTGTGTGTTCATATGTTAGTTCAGTGCCATACTAGTCAAAACAGCCGATCTACAAGCTCACTACGCTTTGTTGCTGAGACTATAAAATCCTGTGTGTTCATGTGTTAGTTCAGTGCCATACTAGTGAAAACAGCCGATCTACAAGCTCACTACGCTTTGTTGCTGAGACTATAAAATCCTGTGTGTTCATGTGTTAGTTCAGTGCCATACTAGTTTTCATTGCGGGTCTGGCACAACCAGGTGACCTGGTCTAGTTAAAATAGCTGATCTACAAGCTCACAATGTGTCGATATAGATCGGCTATTTCAAGTACTTTTAAACGTTTTTCAAAACAGTAAAACAAGGCAAAAAAGTTTAGGGATGGACGAAAATATAGGTTGAAATAGCCGATCTATATCGACACATTGTGAGCTTGTAGATCAGCTATTGAAAATGTTACTACGGTAAAGGTTTCCGATTAGTTGTTTTACATACTGATTCAGTATTTGACATACTGTAAGCCTACCTGCACTCAACCACAAACATCTCTGTCAGCTTCCTCTACTTCACCAGATAATTCACTGGAAATATTTGTTGGACAAAATTAGGCCACCTCAAAATAATGAAATGCAACAAATTAAACTGCAGACTTAAAACATTTAGACCATTGGTATTTGGATTTGTTGTTATAAAATATCCAGAATTTCAGTTTAACACTATACTGTTGTCGTCTTCTTTTCAGTGCTATAATGGTTCTAGTTGTTTGTTTTACTGTAACAATGCTTGTATTCAAAACCTTACATAGACTATATCAGGGTTCCCCAATAGGCGGCCCGCGGGCCGCTACTGTCTGGCCCACACCAACCCCAGTAATAATGGTGGTAAGAGCAGCAACAACACTAGTATATCGTCATTGTTGGGTGGAAACCTCAAAATTGTAATATTCCAAATGCTCCAGATATTATTTTCATTCACGAAACAAGTAAATCAGTTGTCATCTTTGAAACAGGCTGTTCTTTTGATCTGTATATGGAAACTTGCTTCATATCCAAACTTATGAAACATCAGCCCTTGGTATAGAGCGCATCAAAATGTATCTCAAAATGTGTACGTTCTTTCACAAAGTAAAGCCCTGCTTCATCATACGAAGCTGTCGCACAAAAGTAGTGAAAACAGCAGATCTACAAGCACACAACGCCTCGCACCGCGAGGCGTTGTGTGCTTGTAGATCGGCTGTTTTCACTAGTTTAAATCGTTTTTAAAATGATAAATGCAAAACGAACAGTTTTGGACATACAAGATTTTCACCCTAAAACGACGATATCTGAACTGTCACTGGAGTAGCGGGAACGCCACCGTCGCCCCCTGCAATGTTGTGGCCCTCGGCTTGGTACCCTAGAAATGATTCGCCCCTAGGGGAGAACTAATCGGGGAACCCTGGACTATATCATGGTTGAGTATATGATTTCAGTAGTTTGTCCCCGTATGCTGTAAAGGCAAGTCTAAAAGAGAAAGGATTCATCCAATATGTTGTTAATTGTTAATTAATAATGAAATAAAATGAAATAAAACGTTTAAAGAATACATGATTGTAATTACCATGTGATTGGAATGTGCTCCATCTCCAGGCCTCCTGCCCATCGCCGGCGCAGAGCTGGAAGCTCTGATAAGGATTGGAACCAGAGTGATGAGAGGACGGGACTGGGGATTCGGAGATGAGGTCAGACACAAAAAAAAAGATTTAAATTAACAGTAGGTGATTAGTGTTAGTGACTTTTGCACATAATAATCTGTTTTACAGACCAGTATATTTCTGCTTGGTAATTTGTTGGATAATTGTTTTGTATTGCCATTAGTTCAATTTGAACCAATCAGGAGGTGTTTTGGCCAAAAAGGGACCTCACCAATGCAGGCTTGTGGAAACATAAAAAAAAAAAACATTTATTGGTATGGCTAATGCATAGTTAAAATAAATACATAATTAGACATGCATGCAGCGTTGCGGCACACAGCCTTCATCAGGGTGATTAAACATCAATGCAGAACAAACATGGCTTTGAGTGCAGGTGGCTAGATAAGGAGAAACCCACACCAGGACATACCGTAATGTAAAGCGCCTGTAAAAAAACAAACCAAAAAACAAACAAAATCACATCGATGTAGTAATGACATACATTCGTCAATTGTAACACAATGCGACTGCGATTGGTTCTATGTAGCCTACTTTAGGTTTTTATACAGTCAGTTTCTTATTGTTTCTTGGCATATAGTTTTTTTTTTTTCTTTCTTTGTTTTACAGGCTTTACTCATAATGTCCTGGTGTAGGGTTTCTCTGTCTGCTTATCTAGTCACCTGAATTATCTATCTATAAATGCGAGAAATCTCTGTCTGTCTGCGTGTGTGTCTGTCTGTAATCCGCGTATCTCAAGAACCGTTCGTCCCACCGGCTTCAGATTCGGCACGCGCGTTCCCCGCCGCGGCACGGAGTGCAGTGCCGCGCCTCGACCCGACCCGGCGCGCGGTTTTCCCTAACCGGCGCGAAACGTTTGGAATCTCCTTATGCGGGGTTGATTGTTGACATCAGGCTGTTTCTGAGGAAATCGGCGAAAGCTCTGACTCATTGTGACATCACTTCATAAAAGGCTCTGACATCACGTACGCCACATGAGTCAACAAAAAATCTCTGTGAGTGTGTATGTATGTAGGTAATCCGCGTATCTCGAGAACCGTTCGTCCCACGGGCACGCGCGTTCTCCATATATGGGCATAAAATGAATGCCCCCATATGAGAACCGTTCGTCCCACGGGCACGCGCGTTCTCCATATATGGGCATAAAATGAATGCCCCCATATATGGGCATAAAATGGATAAAGGGACACAGACAGACAGATTCAGAGATCTCCATATTATGGGCGTGAAATGGACGCAAATAGACAGATATCTCCATATATGGGCATATATGGGCATAAAATGGACCCAGAACTATATGGACGCAAATGGCATATATGGGCATAAAATTTACGCAGAATCACAAAGATCTCCATATACGGGCATGTGACATCACTTCATAAAAGGCTCTGACATCACGTACGCCACATGAGTCAACAAAAAATCTCTGTGAGTGTGTATGTATGTAGGTAATCCGCGTATCTCGAGAACCGTTCGTCCCACGGGCACGCGCGTTCTCCATATATGGGCATAAAATGAATGCCCCCATATGAGAACCGTTCGTCCCACGGGCACGCGCGTTCTCCATATATGGGCATAAAATGAATGCCCCCATATATGGGCATAAAATGGATAAAGGGACACAGACAGACAGATTCAGAGATCTCCATATATGGGCGTGAAATGGACGCAAATAGACAGATATCTCCATATATGGGCATATATGGGCATAAAATGGACCCAGAACTATATGGACGCAAATGGCATATATGGGCATAAAATTTACGCAGAATCACAAAGATCTCCATATACGGGCATAAAGGGACACAGACAGACACACAGACAGACGGATACAGAGATCTCCATAAATGGGCATAAAATGGACGCAAATGGCATATATGGGCATAAAATTTACGCAGAATCACAAAGATCTCCATATACGGGCATAAAGGGACACAGACAGACAGATTCAGAGATCTCCATATATGGGCGTGAAATGGACGCAAATAGACAGATATCTCCATATATGGGCATATATGGGCATAAAATGGACCCAGAACTATATCTGCAGTGATCTCCATATATGGACATAAAATGGACGCTGACAGACAGACAGATAACAGATATCTCCATATATGGGCATAAATGGACACAGGCAAACAGATGGTCAAAACGGGTCCTATGACAACAGGTATAATGGGGTTTGCATTAAAGGGCGGGGCATTCATTCCCTATTTACATTGTTCCGAGTTGGCCAGGTCGCCGACTAGACGCTGGGCCGCCCGAAGGGCGGCCCAGCTTCTAGTATATGTTAATGAGCCTGTTATGACATTTCATATAAAAGCCACGTTTGTTCTGCGTTCATGTTTAGTCACCCTGATGAAGGCATTTTCTTATGCTTAAAATATTAGAGATACCAATAAAGGCTTTTGAATTTACAAATTACATCAGTCAACTTTTTTGCCAATTAACTTAGTCACCCATTTGTACCAGAAAGCACTTTATTGAACATATTCTATTCTTTTTTTCTACCTCCTGATTAGAACTTGATAAGCAAACATGGTGTCAGTGTTCATCAACAATTAAAAAACAAGAATCAAGGAGGGTATCTACCTTTTTAATCAACATTTTCATTGAGATCCCATGCAAGGTCGGTGATGAACAACACGTTATCATAGTTTGACACTGCCTTGTGTGCTCTGGTACAGGATGGAACACCACCTGGGCCGGGTGTGGTCATCAAGTTGAACCCGAACAAATGGGTCCGTGTCAGATGGGATGCCGGTGGTGCTAATATCTACCGGGTAGGTGTTGAAGGCAAATATGACCTACAACTGGCAGAGCCACAGTCTGAGGTCTCTACCACAGAGGACAACAAAGGTCAGTACAGTGTCATATAAAAAATAAATACATAAAATGAATGAATGAATAAATGAGTGCTGTCAAAATGTTTATGATAATAACACAATACTTGTATCACATAGCCAACTAAAAAGTCCTAAAATGGGTTTATTGCTCTCTCATTTACTGTGCTGCAGTTTTTGTCTTTTTCTTAGTGCTATAATAGTTCTAGATGTTTGTTTTACTGCAATGTAACAATACTTATATTACTTATATTCATAACTTTATAGACTATATCATGGTTGAGTACATGATTTCAGCAGTAGTTTGAATCCATATCCTGGAAAGGCTAAAGAGAAAGCATTCATCCAAATTAGCGGATGCAAATTAAATTGTTAATTGATAATTAAAAAAAAGCTTTAAGATTATTACGAATTGAAATACTATTTGGTAATTTCAAATCAGAATCATATTGAGAGATCAAAACATTTAAATAGGGTAGTACCTTTCAACAACATTATTTACCTCAATATAACAAGGCATATATTTCACTGATCAAAACACTGTGAATGTATTCTATTCCTGTGTGTGCGCGTGTGCGTGTGTGCGTGCGTGTGTGTGTGTGTGTGTGTGTGTGTGTGTGTGTGTGTGTGTGTGTGTGTGTGTGTGTGTGTATGTGTGTTTGGATGTTCTGTTGATGTACAGCAGGGGTGTCCAAACTTTTTTCAAAGAGGGCCACATTAGAAAATATTGAAACATCCAAGGGCCGACTATCTCCTGACAAAATGTACTTTCGGTCGGACCATAACAAAGTCACATATGCATCGCAATTACAATATTTTAATTGTCATTATCATTATTTATCTTTTGTCAGGTGTGTGTGCTCTGAATTAAATACAAATAACTCACATTACCAAATGTAACCAGACATGTAAGTTAAAGAATACAACAAAATAGCCTTTCAAGACCGCTTCAGAATGAGACAACAGAGAACAAGGAATACTGACACATTATTATAACATTGTTTATACTATAAACATCTTGTTTGACGGTGCTACCAGGCCATTTGAAGTACCATTTAAGGAGGAAGCTGCGGGCAGTAGAAACCAGACACTCATTTCCTACCAAATGTCTCTCTGACAACCACAACGCTGTCATGCATGTGCACTGAGACACAAATATAATACTCTGCAGACTGAAACAGATCTGCTTTTTTTTTAATCAGGTCTTAATGGGTTGAATCTAATCTGCTTGTATTATCGAATATGTTATTAACATTTTGCAAAAAGAAAAGGCACGGTGGCACATATTTATAAAAAGGAATGCTAAAAGGATAACCCAATAAGCTCAGGGCTTGTTTTTGTGTATTCAGTTCATCAAGACATTTAAAGACAAACGATATACAGTAATATGCAGAAAACATCATACAGTAGGCCTATACGAATAAAGGTACAGAAACATTTGAGGGACGTCTATGCATTCTGACAATGCAACGTTTATATTTACATACATACATTTTTTTATGTGGAAGTTATAGAATATAATGTTGCTGTCGTGCAGAAAACTCTTATTTCCATATTTGAACTTTTGGTGTAAAAGTTTTGCAAAAACCATAGCCTAATAAAGTCACATATATGCATGCATCACATTTAACAATTTTATTTAACTATCATCATCAATACTGTACATATCAATGGTCTTTTGTCAGGTGTTTGCTCTGAAAACAAATTAAAAATACAATAAAATAGCCAGGAAACAATCCAGACAAATTATACTCTGGAAAAACATTCTTGTTTGACGGTGCTGGCGGACCGTTTATAATACAATTTAGGAATGAAGCCGAGGGCCGTATAAAAGTTGTCCTCGGGCCGCATTTGGCCCCCGGGCCGCACTTTGGACACCCCTGATGTACAGTTATACACTTGATGTTCTATTGGTGTTGAAGACCTGAGTGCATGTTGTCCACTTTCTACAGTAAACTCCAGGACATCTCCAACACCTCCAACCACATCTCTTCCAGAAACACAGACCACTGCCTCCCCTCCACTGGAGACAACAGCAGAGGGTAAACATCTATTTGATTAATTCCATATCATGTATACCGGTAAGTTCTCTCTCCTCATAGGATCAAAGACACAGGGGGACATGTGCTAAGTGAACAAACACAACACAATCACTTAAAGGGATAGTTCACCCCAAAAATAGCCCTTTCTCTATCGATTACTCACCCCATGGAGACTTGAATTCATGTATCATTTTACAGCAGTGGTTCCTTATATGGAGACACAAAGAGCCTGCTTCTTACCCAATAGACCAATTATTTGTTTACAAACATTGAGACTGAATGCACATGACTGTTTCATGTAATCAATTCCCAACAGACCCCCAAACCCCCCTGTTGTTTTCAGTTCATTCAACCTCCTCTTGTGTGTTGGCTATAGTGAGAATCTTAAAAAAACGACTGTAAAGTTATTATATTTATTTCTATTCGTAAATAAGTATTTGTGTGTGTGGATTTGTTAAGGTTGTGTTGATCTAACACTTGTGTTGATGTTCTATTGGTGTTGAATACCTGAGTGCATGTTGTCCACTTTCTACAGTAAACTCCAGGACATCTCCAACACCTCCAACACCTCCAACACCTCCAACACCTCCAACACCTCCAACCACATCTCTTCCAGGAACACAGACCACTGCCTCTCCTCCACTGGTCTCTGACAAGACAACACCAGAGGGTAAACATTTATTTGATTCATCCCGTATCATGTGTATAAGTTCTCTCAGACACAGATTTGTTACATTTATACCTCAATGCAACAAATTATGGTAACAATAACACAATAATGTTTTAAAGAGCTATTTGAAGATGCGATCGGTCAAAATAGAATACTGTATGAAGAAGTGACAGAAACTCATATTTACTATTGGTGTTCTATTGGTGTTGAAGACCTGAGTGCATGTTGTCCACTTTCTACAGTAAACTCCAGGACATCTCCAACACCTCCAACACCTCCAACATCTCCAACACCTCCAACCACATCTCTTCCAGGAACACAGACCACTGCCTCTCCTCCACTGGTCTCTGACAAGACAACACCAGAGGGTAAACATTTATTTGATTCATCCCGTATCATGTGTATAAGTTCTCTCAGACACAGATTTGTTACATTTATACCTCAATGCAACAAATTATGGTAACAATAACACAATAATGTTTTAAAGAGCTATTTGAAGATGCGATCGGTCAAAATAGAATACTGTATGAAGAAGTGACAGAAACTCATATTTACTATTGGTGTTCTATTGGTGTTGAAGACCTGAGTGCATGTTGTCCACTTTCTACAGTAAACTCCAGGACATCTCCAACACCTCCAACACCTCCAACCACATCTCTTCCAGGAACACAGACCACTGCCTCCCCTCCACTGGAGACAACAGCAGAGGGTAAACATCTATTTGATTAATTCCATATCATGTATAACACAGATTTGTTACATTTATACCTCAATGCAACAAATTATGGTAACAATAACACAATAATGTTTTAAAGAGCTATTTGAAGATGCGATCGGTCAAAATAGAATACTGTATGAAGAAGTGACAGAAACTCATATTTACCAGTAAGACTCCCTAATCGGGAGATAAGCGACCGTTGGTCACTTATCTCCACAAATAGGCCAAAAGTTTGTTTTACCAAAATCGTCCTGATGGTGGCGCTAGATGGGACAGATGCGTTTTGATTACATGACTGTAGAGATACTGTGCGATTTGTGTGATTTTAGGGCAAAATCTGTAGGAGCAGTGTCCAAAAATGTGTTTAAAAAAATCGGCCTGAAGGTGGCGCTAAATGGGACAGATCCATGTTGATGATATGAGTGTAGACATACTGTGTACCGATTTGCGTGATTTTAGGGCAAAATCTGTAGGAGCAGTGTCCAAAAATGTGTTGGAAAAAATTGGCCTGATGGTGGCGCTATATGGGACAGGTCCATGTTGATGACATGAGTGTAGACATACTGTGTAGCGATTTGCGTGATTTTAGGGCAAAATCTGTAGGAGCAGTGTCCAATAATGTGTTTTAAAAAATCGGCCTGAAGGTGGCGCTATATGGGACAGATCCATGTTGATGAGATGAGTGTAGACATACTGTGTACCAATTTGCGTGATTTTAGGGCAAAAATTGTAGGAGCAGTGTCCAAAAATGTGTTTTGCAAGAATCGGCCTCATGGTGGCGCTAGAAGAGGGCCATGTGAGAAATGAGGGGTGGGGTCTCCGTGCCGCCGAGGCGGACGAATAGGTACCGGCCCCGGCTCTCCCGGTCGCTCCTGGCCCGAGTTAAGGCATTTTATGTGAGCTGCAGTGGAGGGGGTCCTCCACTGGGGGCGCCACCACTTTTGCATCCGTTCTGGAGCACCAGGAGTCGGTGGTCCCCGGGAATTCCCCGTGAGCAGCCCCGTTGGGGCGGTCATTTTTGCACATTTGGTAATTTTGGTCCCTGGAGCTCCGGGGGTCCTTGGAGGTTGTAGTTTGGCAGGCAAGGAGTTTGTGTGGAAATTTTGGCATGGATCGGGGCAACGGTGGCGGAGATATGAGTAGGGGGAAAGTGTGACGTGTGACGTGTGACGAGTGACGTGACGTGACGGAAGGAAGGAAGGAAGGAAGGAAGGAAGGAAGGAAGGAAGGACAGACTGACGGCTGGTGGAGGTTTGGATAGTATGAGAGTGTAAAAGTACCGGTAACTGCGACCTATGGTCGCAATAAGACAAAGACAGAACTGTGTGGTCTGAGGGGAGAAGTAACTGGCTGAGTTGCCAGCTTTTCACTTCCTGAATATATTAGTGTTGACCAACTTGCACATCATGATACAGGTGGGCCGGGCGTGTGCACTGTGCACATGGGGAGATCACTGTCTGCCTCCAGTGAATCTTCTTCTGGAAATAAACTAGACCAGGTCACCTGGTTCTGCCAGACCCGCAATGAAAATCAGAATGCAAGGAAGGGGGGGGGGGGGGGGGGGGGGTGAAGGACTCTTTTAAATTCATTAGTGACAGGCTTGTTTACCAGATCTGAATCATGCAACTTAAAGGACCTACACCATGAATTTTCACTTTTTCTATTTTAAAACCTTTTTTTGGGGTCCCACTGGCACCTTCTATCCTCACAAAGTCCTATTTCTGACCGTTGTGTCTTTCTCTGGTTTTGGGCAGACAGAGATGAAAAGCTTTCCACGGGTTCTCAGAACAGTGCTGTTCTGAGAGTTGACGAGAGTGACGTCACTCTCGTTCCCCCCCCCCCGCCCTTCAGGTAAAAACCAGAGCTACTCTTCTAAACCCAGCCCCTCATTTGTTTCTAATTTGCTTAGCCTCCACTTCCATCTGCAGCTGGCTTACTGTTCTGGGGCTGCTCACTCAGTGCTCTCACTCACTTTTATTCTATGAACATTTTTGCTATCAACATGTCCAAGGAGAAGTCTTAACGTTCCTGGATTGCACTATAAATGTGACGTTATAGACTGCGAGGACCCAAGCTTCGTCCCTTCTAACAAGGAAACAAAAGACCTATTTTTAATGATCCGAGGCCTTCTGAAGCCTGGGCCTAAATTTTCCGCGGTGGCCGGGTGGGAGCTCGCGGTGGCCGGGTGGGAGCGAGCCGCGGAGCTCGCCGCGGTGGCCGGGTGGGAGCGAGCCGCGGTGGCCGAATCCACCGCGATTTCTTAACCAAGTAGCTGCTTGTCGCGGCCGGGACCGCCGCAGCTCCGACCCGGTGGACAGAGCGGCGGCCCCGGTCGCGACAAGCAGCTCCGACCCGGTGGACAACGGCGGTCCCGGCCGCGACAAGCAGCTCCGACCCGGTGGACAGAGCGGCGGTCCTGGCCGCGACAAGCAGCTCAAGCAGACTGTCCCGGTCCTCCCTTCACTCTCCCCGGCTATAGAGAGCTTAATCACTGTCCTCGGCTAGAAAGAGCTCCACACCCCGCCTCTCCTCTCTCTATCCACGGCTACACGCCGCCTCTTCTATCGCTGTCCCCGGCTATAGAGAGCTGGCCACCCCGCCTCACTCTTCACTATCTCCGGCTAGAAAGAGCTCCACACCCGCCTCTCCTCTCTCTATCCACGGCTACACGCCGCCTCTTCTATCGCTGTCCCCGGCTATAGAGAGCTGGCCACCCCGCCTCACTCTTCACTATCTCCGGCTAGAAAGAGCTCCACACCCCGCCTCTCCTCTCTCTATCCACGGCTACACGCCGCCTCTTCTATCGCTGTCCCCGGCTATAGAGAGCTGGCCACCCCGCCTCACTCTTCACTATCTCCGGCTAGAAAGAGCTCCACACCCCGCCTCTCCTCTCTCTATCCACGGCTACACGGGGCCGCTGCTGCCCGCTGCGCTGCAGATGAAAACGCTCCAAGCCTCCAACCAGGAGGAAGAGGATTTGACAGTAGGCTTACATCATACAACATAGGCCTACAGTAGGCTATAATCAGAGCTGGAACATTATCCTATTTTTGTATTGGCCCAATATTACATTATTTGTTGTCGACAACGTTGGAGAGGGGGGGAGTGGGAGGGTGGAAAAACCCCACTAGATGCGCCACTGAGCAAACAAAGGCCGTTTTGGTATTGCAGCTGCAGGGCCTAATAATAGCACAGCTATAAGAAACAAGGGGAATGGTCAGGGTGTGTGTTGGGGGTTAAGACCTGTCTAAGACTCAATTTTGAGCATATATTTATACAAAAAATATAGTTTTAAAAGCATGGTGTAGGCCCTTTAAGGAAGTATTCCTTAGTGGATGTGAAAGCCATTAGAGCCTGCACAGGGCTATTGACGAAACAAAGGTTGCGCTCATCAGGAGAGCCTGTATTGTTAACAAATTTAAGGGGAACTCTGACAGAGTTGGGGCGGAACATTTTCAACACTTAATAGCAAGAGCTTGTAGATCGGCTGTTTTCACTAGTATGGCACTGAACTAACACATGAACACACAGGATTGTATAGGCTGAGCAGCTGGAAATGTTTCTGAGCTTGTAGATGGGCTGAGGAATTTATAGTGTCAGCAGCTCGTCAGCCAACTCAACTCAGCTGGTCCTGTACAGGTGACGGCACTCAAGGCAATCAGCCGAGCAAGGGAAGGGAGGGGCAGATGAGCAGTCAGAGGCAAACACAGGCACACTGAGGAAAAGAGGGACCGACCGACCGACCGACAGACCGACAGACCGACAAAGCCTTTTGTAGGCCGACCCCCTGGGTCTGGCAAACATGGAGACACAAAGAGCCTGCTTTGTTCCCTGTGGAGACACAAAGAGTCTCCTAAAGTTATTGGCTGAGGAATGCAACAAAAAACTAAAAATATCCATGAATTTAAGTCCATGGGGTGAGTAATCGATAGAAGAAAAGTTATTTTGGAGGTGAACTATCCCTTTGAGGCAACCCTAGCCTCCAGATTCTGGCCATGTCACAACATTTGGCAAAAATAGGCGAACATTCTGCAAAACCATCAAATTGGCTTTCCAACTATACATTTAAATAGAACCTAAACTTTAATGTATGATATATTAGACTGGTGGGCATCTTCCTACTCAGGAACAATGCAAGTCCCATCTGTTTATCTGTGTCCTATTTATGCCCATATATGGAGTTCCCTGATGACATCAGTATATGCCGAAATATGGGCATGCCCATTCGATATGCCATGTATTATTTGGTCGGATCGGTGGTTCTGGACAACTGGATGTCCATATACTATGCCCATATACGCAGTATGAGCAGATCGGTCAGATAATCATATGACTCGACACTGGGCGCTGCATTTCCTCAAGTCCTCACTGTGGCATGTGTCGAATTTGAAGCTGCGGTCGGTACCATAATACAGTAGGTAGGCTATGCCTATTGCCCATTATGAGCATAGTGGTCTGATCATTGGTTCTGGACAACCAGAACTCCATATATGCCTATAGGCATATCGAAGCCGGGCATAACACTCCCTCGGGTCGTCGGGAACACGTGCCGAGTTTGAAGTCCGCTGATCCAACAGGCTTCCCACTACTCCCTCAGGTCCTCAACAATACGCACGCCGTGTTTGCATTCCCTTGGTCCTATATATGGGCATATTAGATCAGATCAGCAGAACTGGACAACCAGGTTTCTTTACCAGTGCATGCATTTCATGTATAGTTGTTATTAAGGACTTTTATTTATTATTTCACTGAACCAAACAATGTAAAGTAAGCATGTTTATTGTTATTCATGAATAAGTATTTGCATTTTCCTGGCTCCAGACCATAGACCCGCCCACTCTCTGAGCGGGCGGGTCTAAAATCAGGCTATATTTGCGTGTGTATGGATGTGTTAATGTTCTTTTGGTGTTGAAGAACTGAGTGCATGTTGTCCACTTTCTACAGTAAACTCCAGGACATCTACAACATCTCCAACACCTCCAACCACATCTCTTCCAGGAACACAGACCACTGCCTCCCCTCCACTGGTCTCTGACAAGCCACCAGCAGAGGGTAAACATTTATCCTGTATCATGTATAAGATCTCTCTCCTCATAGGATCAAATTGATATCCCAACCTGAAAATGAAATGTATTTTTACTAAAGAGCTGGAGAGACAGGGAGACACGTGTTAGTGAGCATACTAAATATCCATGAATTCAAGTGTCCATGGGGTGAGTAATCAATAGAAGAAAAGTAACATTTGCCGAAAACAGGCAAACATTCCGCAAAAATATCAAATTGCCTATTTCGCCTATAAATTGAAACAGAACCTAAACTTTAATTTATGATAGACTGGTTGGTGAGCATCCTCCTACTCCCATCTGTCTTTCTGTGTCCTTCCTATTCATGCTCATATAATGGAGTTCCCTGATGACATCAGTACAGTATATGCCAAAATATGGGCATGCCCATTTAGTCGGATCGGTGGTTCTGTACAACTGGATCTCAATATTATTTGCCCAAATACACAGTAGGAGTAACGGTCTGATATTCGAACCTCCGCATTTCCTTGAGTCCTCGCTGAGGCATGTGCCGAGATTGAAGTCGATCAGTACCATAATAGGTATGTATGACCATATATGAGCATAGTGGTCGGATCATCCGTTCTGGACTATCTGGACAACCGGATCTCCATATATGCCTATATATGGGCAATGGGCATATTTTCGACTATGTACACTCTGTAGGCCTACTCTACAGTCATACCGGTACCAACACCCACATAAACATTAGGTACAACACACTGTACTCTATACAGTCACACCCAGTGTACAGCATGTGTTGATCCTAGTAGAGTCTTCATTTATTTCCAACAACATTGAAGAAGTTCATCCTCATCATTTGTTTTTTTAGTCTTTACACTCTACTTTCTTGTTTTAATCCTTTGCAGAGTTGAAGAAAGTTATTTTATTTTTCATCACAATCCTCTTTTATATCGTATTATTTTATTATATACCGTTGTATAGGCTACTGTTTTTGCAGAAGTTGCAATGTCTCACATGCAAACAATGTCACACCACAATTCCACCGCTTGTCAGTGACAATTAAACCTTCTTGATAATTGGAGTGTTTTGGACTTGAAGGCGTTCAAGGTTTTCCCTACTGAAGTGATTGATGGACTGAAGAATTTATTAGAAGTTTGCATAGGAAAAGGTACAGTTTCATGACAGTACAGTTCACTGATACAAGGTCAACTAAAAGGATAGGCCCAAGAAAGTGCATGGCTTATTTCAATTGAGATCCATTTTTAAACTCATATAACATTGATCAACAGACTGATAGAACACAGTACTATGCAGAGGATATCATCACAAAGTTTAGTTAGTTTAGTGGGCTGGTGAAAAAATCATGCTGTAGATCTGAAATAATGAAAATAATATTAGACATTTTAACACATTTCTCAACCATTCCAGTTGACAGGGTGTATAAATATTTATACCTCATTGCAACAAATTACGGTAGCAAAAAGATTTGAAGATGTGATCGGTCAAGATGAAGAAGTGATAGAGACTCATATTTATAAGACAAAGACAGAACTGTGTGGTCTTGGGTGGAGAAGTAACTAAGGGCTGAGTTGTCAGTTTTTCACTTCTTGAATGAATTAGTGTTGACCACAGTGTTGGCACATCATGATGCAGTAAGCATCTCTCAGCTTCTTTTACTCTTTACTGATAGAGAATTATAAGGACATACCGGTACTTATCTGGACAAAGTTAGGCTTACTGAACGAGCAACTAACTACCATGTATGTACGTGTAGAGTGTTGGAGAGTAGATCCAGTATTTTAACTTTTTGTGTTCTTTGTAAATCCTGCTTAAGCCCTACTTGATCATACTACAGCATCATAGAGTACTGTACCTCTGAGCTGTTGTGTTCCTATGACCTAGTGGGCGTTTAATCTTTAAAGTTATCATTGGTGAAAGTTTCATGTCTCTATAACTACCATGTGATTGGAATGTTCTCCATCTCCAGGCCCAGAGCTGGAAGCTCTGATAAGGTTCGGTACCAGAGTGGTGAGAGGACGGGACTGGAAATACGGAAATGAGGTCAGACACAAAAAGATTTCAATGAACAGTAGGAGGTGATTAGCATTAGTGACACTTTCACATAGAATCTGTTTTACAGACCAGTATATTTCTGGTAAATTGCTGGATAATTGTTTTGTCGTTTGTTCAAATTGAACCAATCAGGAGGTGTGGAAACATTAAAAAGACTAAACATAATGGGCAATATAATGCAGAACAAACATGGTTTGAGTGCAAGTGACTAGATAAGGAGAAACCTCACACCAGGATATGAATGTAAAGCCTGTAAAAAAATAACAAAGCTATTACAAGAATCAATGCTTTTGCACATCAATTTACCTGTAAGACTCCCTGATCGGGAGATAAGCTCACACAAACTGTAGAAGGCAATGGTAGCCAATCAGGAGGAAATATGGAAATGGGGCAGATCCATGTTGATGACAACATGACTTTAGAGATACTGTGTACCGCTTTGCGTGATTTTAGGGCAAAGTCTTTAGGAGCAGTGTCCAAAAATGTGTTTTGCAAGAATTGGCCTGATGGTGGCGCTAGAAGAGGGCCATGTGAGAAAGGTACGGTGGTGGAGATATTAGTAGGGCAAAAGTGTGACGTGACGTGTGGCGTGTGGCGGACAGACAGACTGACAGCCGGTGGAGGTTTTGATACCACATACATTTGTCAATTGTAACACAACTTATGTAGTATATAATTATGATTATCAGTTGGAATGTGAATGCGATTGCTTCTATGTAGCCTACTTTAGGTTTGAAATAAACAAAAATAGAGGGGCACGGTTTCTGAAATTAAGCAATATTACACGAGACGGTGTGCTTTACCGTGGTTATTGGCACAACAGTGTATTCTTGATTTGAATAGAAGGTGTGAACGACATCAGTAGGGTACTTAGGGTACTTTTTTTTATCAAATCTTCCTTGAGATCCCATGCAAGGTCGTTGATGAACATGTTTTCATAGTTTACATCAACAGAATTGACACTGCCTTGTGTGCTCTGGTACAGGATGGAACACCGCCTGGGCCGGGTGTGGTCATTGAGTTGAATGTGCGGGACAAATTGCACCGTGTCAGATGGGATGCCGGGGGCACTAATAACTACCGGGTAGGTGCGGAAGGCAAATATGACCTTCAACTGGCAGAGCCACAGTCTGAAGTCTCTACCACAGAGGACAACACAGGTCAGTACAGTGCCAACAAAAAGAATGAATGATTAAATTAGTGCTGTCAAAATGATAATAACACAATAAAATAACATTTTATCGCAAACTAAATATATAAAAATACGTCCTGGGGGGGCACAGCTCTTAGCCATGGTGCAGACAACTTATTATAATGTACAGAAAAGCAACGTTTCCACAATATAGTCTTCCTCAGACCCTTGCCTTCTTCTGTCTTTCTTTCTCATTATATAATGAATTAATTGATGTCTCACTCTGGCCTGGTGAAAACGGTATACCTTATAAATACTTGTTACAGAACAATTCCAGATCAAGTATGTTGCTGTCTTGCATTTCAATGGTATTGAGCGCAAAAAGACTTGGGAGGGCGTTCAGCCTGGAGGGAGAAAAGATCCTTGATGATATATTTAAGCAATATCTCCTATGCCTGTCTGGCTGGATGAGGTGGGCTGCACAGGCAGTGAATCAGAGCTTGCATGGTGCACAAATAGATGGTTGGTATCCCCCAAATGTGGCCATGGTGAAACTGCTGGTGTTGTGTGTGAAGAAGGTAATACATGAGTACATACTGCACTATGAACCCTGTGTTCCTCTGGCCTAGTGATAGAAAACAACAGTCTCTTGAACAATCCTTGTTAGGAAAGTGTTCACTGTAGCCTAAAAACAACCTGGGTAATGCTGAGGCTGTACTCCCCCCTTCTCTCTCTCTCTTTTTCTCTCATTTGCAGAAGTCCAGAAGTCCTCTGCCGTTGTGGTCGTGGTGGTGATAGTGTGTGTGGTTGTGTTGGTGGTGTGTGTACTGCTCATGTACAGATGGAAGACGAGGAGACAGAGTGAAGGTGAGTTAACGTCAAGTACAGTATGTGTTGTTTACGTCCATGTGTTCTGAACCACTGTCATTATAGAGGGTGGTGTTGGTGGAGGTGACGTCCACATGTAGCAGAGTGGCTCAGAGCTTCTGCCATAATTTCTTGTTTGTTTTTTTCATGTAACACCTCATTGTGCGATACATGGCCTCTGCAGATAAACAAGGGGAATCATACTGACTACTTTACGTTCTTTACCAAAACATGCCGGCTCTCCAAACACAGCCAACAGACCATGGCAGACAAAGACAAACTAAGCTGCAAGCTTTACAACTAACAAAGATGTGACTGCAGCTTTTAACAACAAAGAGTGACTTAGTTTAACTATGTTTATGTGTGTGTTCCACAGGGTCCAACACTGGAAGAGGAGCAGACACCAGAAATTCGGTGCCGGTAATAAACCATGTCTTTATTCATTCCCCTACTCTCATATTCTCATACAGCTATTATTATTATTATTGCAGTACTAATATCGATAGATACAGTCGATGGAGTTACTGCTGTAGCGCTGATAAAACAGTTAGTGATTACTACTACTACTCTACTAATTCAGACTAAAACATAAGTGTGTCTTTAATGCTGTCTGTGTACTCTCATACAACTATGATTAATGCAGGACTAATATTGATAGATAGGTGGAGCACTTCTACCACAGTTACTACTGTAGTGCTGATAGTTGTAGTGATTACTACAACTACTATTACTGATTCAGGCAAATATCTTGTAGTCTAACCTCACAATACAGAGGAGTCAGAAGAGGAGTTCTTTTTTTGTGAATTATTTTCTTTAGCTGTTGAAATACTGGAATATTTTATCAATTTAAAGTTGTTCATTCAATTATCTATATCTAATAAAAGTTATATTGATATATGCATCTATACAGTATTAATAATACTGTTGTTTACCTCCTCAGATGGTCATTTATGAGAACTGTCGTGCAGATTCTACATCAGAGCCAGACTCCACCTACCAGAGTCTCCATCCAGCCACCATGGACAACTCACTGTACTCTACAATCACACCAAGACACACATAGGCCCCTTTTCTACCATGAATTTAACTCTAGAACTGGTTCCATTCTAGATGCTTGGAACCTTGGTGCTTTCATGGAACCGCCTGTGAACCGGCTTTCCACCAGTTTAAAGCACCGTTGTTATTAAGGGCAGGAGTCCCCGGGCCCTACTTCGTGCCACCCCTTACCCCTTATCCTCACCCTGTACCCATGAAATGCGGGCATGGCAACTTGCTCTGTCCCTAAACGGTATTTTGAGGAAAAAAGAACAGGACCGATAGTCACACACACACAGGGTGCACAGTACAGTATGTTGCTGTCATAGTAGAGTCTCCATCCATCTCCAACACCATTGAAGGAGTTCATCTTCATGATTAGTTGTCTACCCTTGATGACCATACAGGCTTATTCAGAGGCATTTTTTATTTTATTTAGATAGCATTTTTATATAGACCGACTGTATTCGATGTACAGATATTGAGGTTTTCAGATTTTATTGATATTATTGAATAGGTCCTTTGTTTACCTACGTTTTAAGATGACAACTTCTATGCATTTGATGTACCGGTATTAACTTGTGCTGTTCTTGCTTACTGTAAATTGCTCTGGATTAAATTGTAATTGTAAATTGTAGTATTTTTATAGTCTTTCTACTGTACTTATTTGTTTTAATCTTTCACAGAGTTGAGGAAAGTTACCCTTGCTTTCATTCCATCATGTGTGGACAACTTGTTTCTATTAAGTCAGAGAGCTTCCTTTCCATGCTTAGATAACACACACCTCTATGGTACAGTGAGCTGTATGCACCAAGACTGGACAGGCTGTGTTCAATGTGAATTATTAGCTCAATACCATTTAATATAGTGTGATTGTAGCTATGTTTGTCTTACATATCGTAGTTGTCGGGTAGAAACGTTGTATCTCCAAGTTTCAAATTTGCATGTTCTTTTTGCAAAGCAAAGCCCTGCTACATCATACAAGAACTATCGCACAAGACTCGTGAAAATAGCTGATCTACAAGCACACACCGCCTAATGGTGCGAGGCGTTGTGTGCTTGTAGATCAGCTATTTTCACTAGTGTTAAATCATTTAAAAAAATGATGAATACATACAAGGTTTACACCAAACAACAACAATGTCTTACGTATATAGATTATTTTCTTTTTTTACATAGTAATTCGGATTGCTGATATATAATGTTAGCTGCATTTAAGTTTGATAATTTTATAACCATGGATCAATAAAAGCAAGATAGGGGGAGAGCGGGGTAAACTGAGACACCGGGTAAACTGAGACACCCCCTGTATCTTGGCAATGGAACGCATTTGTGGTCATGTGACCATTATATTTTCAAGCCCCTTGAATTTCCCACTTGTCATGAAAAGAGAGACCTGATAGTGCTGTAGAAAACATGCTTTTTTTCACAAAAATGTGTTTTTTGCAGGTAAAAGTAAATGTTCTTGCTGTCAACATAATCAGCTGTTGTGTCAAAGCAAATTGATGCAGGGAGAACATTTTATATCATACATGTTGATGAACTACCAACTTATAAATCCATGTGATAGATGCTAGCTGAAGATTACCCTGAATTGATAAAAATATCCCTTTTCCCAAAATGTGGCTGTGGGGTAAAGTGAGACACTATCTCACATTATCCCAACATGATAGACATGGAGATAGCTGTAAAAACCTGATTAAAGGAAGTACCAAACTAGTCTCAGTTGATTCCTATGTATTTTCCCCTGTAGAATCCATTTCTGATATATATTTCTTTGTATTGTGCATAATTAATGAGATAATTAGCATATTTGACTAAATATGCTAATTGTTTCATTAGTTATGCACAATACAACAATATACTTTGCAGAAATAGATTCTACAGGAACAATTACATAAGGATCAACTGAGGAAAGTTTGGTAAACCCTTCTATCAATTTTTTATAGGGTTTTTAGTTTTTTCCTTCTGCCCATGTGTCACATTATTTGACACATGGGTGGAAATGACAGGACAAAGCCTATTAAAAGAATGTCTGCTATGTACATTTTTGTATTGCGCATATTTAACCCGGTTAACCGTGTTTTTGTGTTTTTATGGTAGTTGTAAAGTGAAAAAAGTGAGTGAACTTTACCCCGTTGATTTCTCTGGTCTGTCTCAGTTTACCCCGGTCCTGGGGTAAACTGAGACACAAGACCACTTTTTTTAAAACAATCATATTTTCTCTGCCTTTTGTCTAGAATATGTTCTGATACCTTCCATTGTTAGGAAACATCCCAAATTACTGGGAAATGTGTAAATGTTTACTGATATAACTTTTAGTTTGCCTAGAGGGGAGCAAATGTAAAAAGTGTCTCAGTTTACCCCGCTCTCCCCTACATACTGTACTGCACATGTATTTTATTCTTTAGTGTCCTATAACAAAATAGCCCTCAACCAGCTCTTTGAAATATTACATATTTGGTTTAATATAGCATGTAATTAACTCATAAAAGGTCCCCATATTCATCATAATGTGTGTATATTCAGTGTAACATTTTATACAGGGTCTGTATGTAGTGTTGCACCATTTCTGGCTCATAGGTGAAACATGCTATTTTTCTGGCATTCAGGTCAGAAGAATAACTTTATGACTAATTGAATTAAAAACGTGTTAATATACTAGGTTCCCTGTTTGAGGTGATGTGAACATTAGGTGGTCGTGGTCGAGAGTCCTCATAGCTGACCCAAGTAACCCAAGTCCAAAGAGACACAAACTGACCCAATGGACAGGCCCTTATTGAGACACACATACTGTTCAACTGACTATCATCATATTTATTACATTAGGAACATTTATGAATGTTATGTGTTTATCCTAGTTTAGGTTTGTATTTCCATCTCTTCAGTAAAGGGCAACCTACAAGACTATGTAGCCTGGAGAGGAGATACAAATGTACTATTTCTTGTGACATGATGTTTATGTTATGTTTTTTTTCTCTTTTTTTCTCCCTAATTCCATTTCTCAAGATGTTGTGAGAAACGATTAGCATGTAGACCACAATATAATGACAAACCCAAAGTAACTTATAACTATATTTTAACCTTGACAGATTAATCGAAAACACCCTTATACGTGAGGAGGCAGTGTTTTTCCTTTTTTCATGTATTTTTTGCGGGCGACCATCAGGTCGCATTTACTACTAAAAAACCTCCACCGGCTGTCTGTCCGTCCGTCCGTCCGTCCGTCCGTCCGTCCGTCCGTCTGTCGCGTCACGTCACGTCACGTCACGTCACGTCACGTCACACTTTTGCCCTACTCATATCTCCGCCATCGTTGCCCCTATCCATGTGAAATTTTACACACACACTCCTTGCCTGCCAAACCACAACCTTCAGGACCCCCCACCTCCACGGACCCCCAGGGACCCCCAGGGACCCCCTGCCACCGCAGCCAAATACTGCAAAAATGACCAAATCAACACCCCAACTGGGCTGCTCACGGGGAATTCCCGGGGACCACCAACTCCTGCTGCTCCAACAGTACTTCATCTTCATTGGTTTAACTTTGCCCCGCCCCCTCCCCTCATTGGCCAAAACTTTATTTGGCTTTACTCATCAACCGTTTGTCGTACAAACCTGTGGGTGCTGTCAATTGACTTGATTAAGAGTCCTTAACCTTAATTGGTTTAACTTTGCCCCGCCCCCTCCTCTGATTGGCCCAAACTTTATTTGCCTTTACTCATCAACCGTTTGGCGTACACACTTCTGGGTGGTGTCAATTAACTTCATTAAGAGTCCTTCACCTTAATTGGTTTAACTTTGCCCCGCCCCCTCCTCTGATTGGCCGAAACTTTATTTGGCTTTAATCATCAACCGTTTGTCGTACAATCTTGTGGCTGGAACCAATGCCACTTACAGGCCTCTTTGTGTATACTGTGACCTGACGGTCGCTTATCTCCCGATTAGGGAGTCTTACTGGTAATAATGTCTTTTTTGTATTTAATTATTTCATTTTCCAAAAGAGAATACAGGCTTGGTCTGAAAATGTACTTTGGTCTTACCACATGGTAGCGCTGTTCACCATGTGGTGGACTGCTTTGAGACAATGTACAGCAAACAAACAACAAACAAACAAACAAAGAACATTCCCTGTCCAGGTATAATACATCCATCTTTAACCGCTTATCCGGAATCGGGTCACGGGGGCAGCAGCTCCAGCAGAGAGCTCCAAACTTCCCTCTCCAGAGCAACATTAGCAACTTCCTCCTGGGGGATCCCGAAGCGTTTCTAGGCCAGTTTGGAGATGTAATCCCTCCATCTGGCCCTTGGTTTGCCCCCGGGGTCTTTTCCCAGTGGGACGTGCAGCGAGGACCTCCCTAGGAAGGCGCTCAGGAAGCATCCATACTAGATGCCCGAACCACCTAAGCTGACTCCTTTCCAAGTGCAGCGGTTCTTCTCCGAGTCCCTCACGGATGACTGAACTTCTCACCCAATCTCTGAGGGAGATGCCAGCCACCCGTCTGAGAAAACTCATTTCGGCCGCTTGTATTCGCGATCTTATTATTTCGGCCATGAAGATTGCATGGTAGACTCTCTGTCTACCGTGCCTTTGCCTTCTGGCTCAGCTCTCAGGTATAATCATATAGAAACTAATGAGAACCAAAAGAGAACTGAAAATATGTTGTGATGAGCAGGTTTCAGAATTAAATTACTGAGGGAACTGTAGGACACACAGCAGGCTCACATTATGAACAGATAATGGCTCATCTTAATGTTTGGGATCTCTCTGTATTAATTCTGCTGATTATCGTATCTGAATGCAGAGGTGAGTAGGCTTTTGAGTGTGTTATCTTTTCCAAATGTGATCAATTGATTTAATCATTCATAAAATGTCCTGTTTCATGGCGAATGCGTTCAAATAGAATATTATTGCTGTCGGGCATAAACCTCTTATAATTTTTAACTTTTAGTGTTTTTTGTAAATTAACGCCCTACTTGATCATATTACTGCGTCATACAAAAACATCAAAAGTAGCAGATCCACAAGCTCGAAACATGGCACGAAGTGACTAGTGCCCTTACAGGGCAACCAGATTTGTTTGTTTGTTTGTTTGTTTGTTTGTTTGTTTGTTTGTTTGTTTCTTTCTTTCTTTCTTTCTTTTTTTCTTTCTTTCTTTCTTTCTTTCTTTCTTTCTTTCCATCCATCTTTAAAGATAAACTTTATTTTGCAGCGCTACTCCTCCCACAGTTTTGGTGGCACGCACTTGGGCAGAATTACATCTTCCTGTTTCGAGCTTGTAGTGTATATCTGCTACTTTTGCCATTTTTAAATGTGAATCCTGAAAATAACTGTTTTGGCCAAATGAGGTTTCCACCAACAGGGACTACAAGTACGTACTGGTATATCTGGTATAATCCATAACTGTAATCCGTATGAATTTGATGCTTAATACCGTTGATGGGTATTTTTCTTGGCTAATTACCTTTGACATGTAATTGAGACTCCGCACACAAGAAAAGAGTCCACACAGTGTAAATATCCATTTCTGTTACTGTATATTAAATCATCAAAGTCAGCATACAAAATGTAAAGTGGTACATAATTATTTTTCTTCTCTTCTTATTCTTCTAATACAATATATAATTCATTCACTGATATAGTTCAGTAGGCACAGAATAGACATGTCAAATTATGATTGGACAGTTAAAACATAACAATGGATCATCAGATGTTCAAGTGACTGAGTGTCGTCACATAGCCAAGGATAGAAGCCTCAGCATTACCCAGGTTGTTTTTAGGCTACAGTGCACACTTTCCTAACAAGGGTGGTTCAAGAGACTGCTGTTTTCTATCACTAGGCCAGAGGTACACAGTGGTTCATAGAGCAGTATGTACAGTAGGCTTTACCTTCATCACAGACGACACCAGCAATTTCACCTTGGCCACATTTGGGGGATGCCAACCATCTATTTGAGCACCGTGCCAGCTCTGAGTCACTGCCTGTGCAGCCCACCTCATCCAGCCAGACATGTCCACTGCCTGGTCCAAAACGTGATCTGGATGGAGCTGACAGCGCCTGGCCACACCTTAGCTGTCTACACACCACTTGGGCATCATTCAGGTCCCAGAGATCATCACACACTGTCCCCCACTGTCCACGGAAGTAGATCTCCACTCTGCCAGAGCAGCTGGTGTTCCCCCCGTTGACCAGTCGAATGTCTCCCTCTGCTAGTGGCTTGTCAGAGACCAGTGGAGGGGAGGCAGTGGTCTGTGTTCCTGGAAGAGATGTGGTTGGAGGTGTTGTAGATGTCCTGCTTACTGTAGAAAGCGTAAAAAAAAGGCATTCAGACCTTCAACCAAAAACAAACTTAATTATATTACAATTCTATAGGATGGAATTGAACTATCAACGTTTGAAGCGCATAGGTGACTGGACCTTAACATTGAGGATCTTACTATATAGTATGAAGCTACACTGAACTATGAAAGTATTTTACAATGCAGCTACGCATTGTACGCATTTACATGCATTTACATGCGCATTTACAATGCAGACTATGAAAGGATTTCACAAAAACATCATACACAAATCTGTTATTTTTCAGATGCAATGTTTCGAGCCACGCTTCGAGTGTGCTGATCATTTGATAATTATTTTAGTCTTTTATGCCTTTATTGAAAGTACAATAATAGACTGAAAGGAATTGGGAGAAATATACTTCGTAATATTATAGATTCATATTTTATGAACAATCTTACAGCACTTTACTGTACCTGCACAATAGACTAAGGAACAGTCGGTCGGTGCTACAAGCTTGTAGACATAGTAGTTCCTATGACAGTTCTTGACATGGATGGGATGTGAGTTAAAGTGGCAACATCCATTATCCCAGCTACCACAGACACTGCGCTGTACAATTCCATCTGACACTGCAGGATGAGGCTGGTTCATCGATAGAGGTGCACACGTTCCACACCTGTATGATTCCACACATGTCTCTGACATCTGGGCACTACTTTGCCCCAACAACAGACGATACCACCCTTGCCAGTTGACACGTTGGTCACATTTATCAGTGAACCCATGATGATCTGTCGCTCTCCAGGTGGCATTGAGTACTGTGTAGTGATCACAGGGATCTGCACAGTGAGAGTTGATACAGTCCTGACCTAATGGACAAACATCACTGCCACAGGAGAACCGAACAACAGATCTTTTGGCCCTGGAGGGAGGCAGGAGGCACTCAAAGGAGCCAGGTGTGTTCACACAGACCTGAGAGCCATGGGTGCAGGGTGCCTCAGGGAGGGAGCACTCATCAATATCCACACAGCCTTTCTCTGGTGACCATCTGTAACCTTGGTGACAACAGGAGGAATCACTGCAGAGCTTTACATGGTAACAGGTGAGGCCATCACCGACGAAGCCGTCTTTACACACACAGGACACTGATTGGCTGAAGAAGGTGTCAACTCTCTCTGTTTTGATGGGTGACTCCAGGCATTTAGCCTTTGATTGATTGATTGAAGGCTTTATTAGAAGTTTGCATAGGAAAATGTACAGATTCATGACGGTACAGTTCACTGGTACAAGGTCTACTAAAAGGAGATCCATGAAAAGACTAAGCTTATTTCAACAGGAAACCATTATAGTATCTCATATAACATTGAATGACAGACAAATAGAACACAGTACTATGCAGTAGATATGTAAAGAAAAAAAGAAAACAGTAGGTCTATACAATCAGTAAGTACAGTATATACAATATATACAAGGAAGGGGCAGGTAACAGTAAGTCTAAAACAATCAGTATGTACAGTATATACAAGGAAGGGGCAGGGAGGGTAGGGTTGGGCTAGGTTTTTACCAGTTGTGAACGGCTGCTGCCTGTAAGTGGTTTTTTAGGGCAATTTTAAAGGATGCTAGTGATCCACACTCCTTTATGGCCTTCGGTAAGGCATTCCACATTTTTGTGGTGTAGCAGAAGAACGAGTTCGACCCTTTCTTTGAGTTGACTCTGGGTTGAACGTGATCTGTGGCACTGCCTCTGGCACTGCCTCTGGTGTTGCCTGATCATGACATGATTCACAGCTGAGGACGGTTGGACCTGTGAAAGGAATTGGTAATTCTTTACATATGGATATACATTTTGGTAGTTGATTATGATAATCAACTTCATGAATACAGGTTATAGAGAATATAATGACGTTCACTACACAAGTAAATTGTTTTGTTGGAAAAAATTCAATGTTTTGACTATCTCAATATCTCAATATGATGATATGAAATTACAACCAACAAATCTTTAAGCTTTTCATAAATGTTTGAAATGTATTCATTTAAATGTTTTATCAATTAACAATTTGTTCTCTCCTAAATTGGTTAAATCCTCTCTCTTTTAGACTTGCCTTTACATGGGTGCAAACTGCTGAAATCATATACTCAACCATATAGTCTTGGTAACGTTTTGAATATAAGCATTGTTTTATTACAGTAAAAAAAAAAAAAAATCTATTATAACACTAAGAAGAAGTCAACAATAGTGTTGTGGGGTATTCTTTTTTGATAGAAGCATCTGATAGATATGTTTGTGGTTGAGGCCTAAAGTATTGTAACGGCCCCTTTAAGTGTGGCCGGATGTCTTGTGACGTTGTAAGCGTTTTCCTGGGTTTTGGGGGAAGTGACGTTGTTGTTGTGGTATTACTGGGTGAGCTGTTGGGACTATGATATGAGAGCTACTCATGTACGTTTACGCTGGAAATGTGCCTTTAATAAACGTAACACTAAACCGTGGATCACGTCTCTGCCTCCGGTTCATGGGATTACTACACTGGTGTCAGAAGAAAAACAAACAAAGACTTTGTCGGTGAGGAGATGTGCCGTTGTGTGCTAGCTAGTTAGCTTCAGTGTGTTAGCTAGCTAGGCGAGCAATATGGATGAGAAGAAGATAAAAGAAGAACGGCGGGACGGAGCGCGATACGGTATGTCGGAAGAAGTGAACGTGCCGCGGCTTGAACTGACTCCAGGGCGGGTGGCCAACTACCCTGGTTTCCCCTCGCGTTTTCGCGGGTCGCCGCTCCGCGGAACCGGTGATGTGCGGCCGCCGGGTCCCGCCATTTTTACCGCGTCGGGCGGTTACCATGACGACGCCTATGCACCGCCGTCAGCTGGCTCTGTGAAGACACCCAAGTACACTGGTGGCTCTGATTGGGAGGCGTTCCATGCCCAATTCGAACTGTTAGCTGATGCTAGAAGGTGGACAATGAGTGACAAAGCTCTTCAGTTGGCTCTGTGTTTGGAGGGAGATGCTCTGTCTTGCCTCCTGCTTCTGGATGCTGAGCAGCGGCGGTGCTACAACGCCCTGGTGGGGGCGCTCAAGCGGCGCTTTGGAACATGGTCCCAGCCAGCACTGGTGAAAAATGAACTGAGAGGGAAGTGCAGGAAGCCTGGTGAGTCACCCCGAGGGCTGGCTAATGACATTGAGAGCCAGGTGCGGCGGGCTTACGGTCACCTATCCGCTGACGCGCGGAGCGAGTTGGCTACTGACCTGTTTGTCGGGGCCATCTCGCCACCTGACCTGCGTATGCAGGTGCAGCTTCAGCACCCGAAGTCACTGCAGGAGGCGTTGGAGGCGGCCATCGAGAGGGAGAGTCTGCAGAGCGCGGCCGCCAGCGGTGGACAGGAGGTGAGCCCCCATGCGGTGAGGTCAGCGTCAGGGTGCCCTGCCAGGGAGGAGGCGCCAGCGTGGGCGACGGAGATGACCGAGCTGCTGCGGGCGGTGACTCTACAGAGGCCAAGCGGACCACGTCCAGGTCCGCAGGTCTGCTGGGGGTGTGGCCAGCCCGGCCACATCAGGAGGAACGGATAAGAGGGGGGGGTGGTGGAGGTGAGCTGTCCCTGGGGGGAGGGGTGTGGAGGGAGGAGTATGGAGACCTGGAGGAGCGGCAGCAGGAGGAGCTGAGACAGCTGCTGTCGGAGTTCCAGGACAGCTTTGCAGCGAGCGAGAGCGAGGTGGGGAGAACTCACATGGCGCAGCACGTGATTGACACTGGACTTGAGCGGCCCGTCAAGTGTCAGCCGCGCCGCCTCCCTCTCGCTCGTCAGGAGGCATGCGACCAGGCCGTGGACGACCTGCTGCAGTCAGACTTTATCGAGCCTTCCGACAGCCCCTGGGCGGCACCGGTGGTCATGGTCCCGAAGAAGAATGGAGACTGGCGGTTCTGTGTGGATTACAGGCGGCTGAATGACTTGACCACTAAGGACTCTTACCCCCTCCCCCGTATCGACGAGTCCTTGGATCTAGTGACGGGGTCCTCATGGTTCACCACGTTGGACCTCAAAAGCGGTTACTACCAAGTCCCCCTCTCCCCTGAATCCCGCCCCAAGTCAGCCTTCTGCACCGGACGCGGCCTGTGGCAGTTTAAAGTGCACAGCTTCGGACTTTGCAACGCCCCTGCCACCTTCGCCCGCCTTATGGACAAAGTGCTGGCTGGTATGCCCCGCCAGGAGTGCCTGGTGTACCTGGACGACATTCTGGTGCACGGGCGCTCCTTCGAGGCGGCCCTGGGGTCCCTGAGGAGGGTTCTGGGTAAAATTAAGGAAGCGGGCCTGATGCTGCACCCAGAGAAATGCCGCTTTATGCGGAGGGAGGTGACATTCCTGGGGCACCAGTTGGGGGCAGCGGGCATCGGCCCCATGGACGAGAAGGTGCGGGCGGTGGAGCAGTGGCCCACCCCCCGCGACCAGAGCCAGATGAAAAGCTTCATCGGGTTGGCCTCGTACTACAGACGGCATGTGCGGGGGTTTGCCACGATCGCATCGCCCCTGTACAGGCTGCTAGAGAAAGACAGAGACTATGTGTGGTCCGAGGCGTGCCAGGAGGCATTTCTCAGGCTGAAGCGAGCCCTGTGCGAGGCCCCGGTTCTCGCCCCACCTGACCCCACACTGCCTTTTGTACTGGACACTGACGCTAGCAGTGTGGGGGTGGGGGGTGTCCTGTCGCAGTCGTGGCCGGAGGGTGAGCGAGTGGTTGCGTACTTCAGCCAGAAGCTCAAGAAAAGCGAGCGGAACTACTGCGTCACCCGCCGGGAGCTCCTGGCAGTGGTGCTCTCTGTCAGGCACTTCAAGTACTACCTGTGCGGCCACCCCTTCACTGTAAGAACTGATCACTCAGCCCTCCAGTGGTTAATGACTTTCCGGGAGCCGGAGGGGCAGGTTGCCAGGTGGTTGGAGAAGCTGCAAGAATTCGACTTCAAGATAGTGCACCGGTCTGGGGCTCGCCACGCCAACGCAGACGCTCTCTCACGTCGGCCCTGCGCAGCAGATGGGTGCCGCTACTGTGAGCGGAGAGAGGCACGGGAGCTGGAGCGGCGCGTGGACGAGGAGGAGTGCGCAGCCGTCAGAGTCGGGGAGGTCGTCTGCAGGGAGCTGCAAGCGGTGTCGGATGCAGAATGGAGAGCCGAGCAAGAGAAGGATCCGGACCTGCAGCCGGTCTTGCAGTGGGTTGAGGCCCAGCAGTGTCCGCCTTGGGAGGAGGTGGCTCCCTTCTCCAAGGCGACTCAAGGACTATGGACTATGTTTGAATCGCTGCGGCTGTCCCAAGGTGTGCTGCAGCGGGCGTTCAAGACAGCAGCCACCGGGGAGGAGCAGTGGCAGGTGGTGGTCCCAAAGGGCCTGCAGGAGACAGTGCTGGAAGCCATGCACGGGGCGGGTGGGTCTGGACACTTTGGGGTAAACAAAACTCTCCGCCGCCTTCGTCAGAGCTTCTACTGGGGGCGGCAGAAGAGGGACGTTGTTGACTTCTGCCGTCGCTGTGACCCCTGTGTTGCTCGTAAAGGCCCCACCGGGCGCTCACAAGCGCCACTCCAGCAGTTCCCGGTGGGGTCCCCTATGGAGAGAGTGGGGATAGACATTACGGGGCCGTACCCTCTCTCTGACGGGGGCAACCGCTATGTCCTCTCCGCCATGGATTACTTCACCAAGTGGCCGGAGGCGTATGCCATCCCAAACCAGGAGGCTGAAACGGTCGCTGATGCCCTGGTAGAGGGCATGATAAGTCGGCTCGGGGCGATGGAGTCCATACACAGTGATCGGGGGACTAATTTTGAATCCCGGGTGTTCGCTGCCATGTGCGAGCGCCTGGGCATACACAAGACACGCACCACCCCGCTGCACCCTCAGAGCGACGGATTGGTGGAGAGATTCCACCGGAACATGGGAGACCAACTGGCCATCGTCACCTCCCGGCACCAGAGGGACTGGGACAAACACCTGCCCCTGGTGCTCATGGCGTGCCGCTCCGCGGTACAGGAGTCCACGGAGTGCACGCCCGCTCTTCTCATGCTTGGGAGGGAGCTGCGCACCCCGGCTGAGCTGGCCTTCGGACGCCCACCTGACGCCCCGGCTGTCCCTGCCGGGCCGGAGTACGCCAGGAAGCTGCAGGACCGCCTGGATTCAGCGCACCGCTTCGCCAGGGAACAGCTGCAGGAGGCCGGCGTGAAGCAGAAGCGCTACTACGACGTGAAGTCTCGGGGACGGGACTTCAAGCCAGACGAGTTGGTCTGGGTCTACAGCCCGATACGGAAGAAGGGACGCAGCCCCAAGCTTGACAGTAAGTGGGTGGGGCCCTGCAAGGTGCTGGAGAGACTGGGAGAGGTTGTGTACCGCGTGCAGATGCCTCCTCGGGGAAGGAGGGTGGCCCTCCACAGAGACAGACTGGCCCCTTACAGGGGGGGCCCTCCTTCCTCCGTCACGAACACACAGGCAGCCTCTCCCCCTTCCCCAGCTCCTCTGCCCCCTCACAGCCTCCCGCAGGAGGCCCCCATGCCTGTTTGCCCCACCCCACCACCCTTGTCCCATGCCCCGGATGCCCCCTCCCCAGGGTCCCTATGCCCCCCGCCCCTGCTCCCCCGATCCCTACGGGGTCTCGCCCAAGGAGGCGGACGAGGCCTCCGCCCCGCCTACGTGACTATGTGGTGTCCCTTGGGGCACAGGACTGATGTGGACAGTGTTCAAAAACTGTGAGTACGAAAAAAAAGAAGAAAAAAAAAAAAAAAAGGAAATTGAAACTGTAAAAAAAAAAAAAAAAGATTGTGAACTTGTGCTGATGTGGGGTTTGTGTTGGGTTGCACTGCTTTGCTACCTCAGGTTGTTGCCATGTTGCCTTAGGCTGTGTTCTTTTTTTTTTTTTTCTACCTCCGGAGCGGTCCTCGGGGACGAGGACTTTTTGTAAGGGGGGGGGTAGTGTAACGGCCCCTTTAAGTGTGGCCGGATGTCTTGTGACGTTGTAAGCGTTTTCCTGGGTTTTGGGGGAAGTGACGTTGTTGTTGTGGTATTACTGGGTGAGCTGTTGGGACTATGATATGAGATACTCATGTACGTTTACGCTGGAAATGTGCCTTTAATAAACGTAACACTAAACCGTGGATCACGTCTCTGCCTCCGGTTCATGGGATTACTACAGTATGTAAAATACTTAATCAATAATTATAAGCACAAGGTATGACTGACATTGAAATATGTCCTGTTATAGACATAAACATATACAGTACTGTGCCCAAAAATAAATATAATATGACCAACTATCACATGTCATAAGTCATGCAGGTGATGACACAAAGAAAGAAAGCGACTTTGGGTAGGCCTACCTTGAAAAGCACCATATAAATGTATTATTCGTATTCTCATAATTATTATTAATTCCATAATTACCAGATGGCTGAAGACCAAGTATTGTCTCTAGAAGACAGAAGAAACAGAGTCTTAAGAAGAGAGAGGAATCCATCTTAATCACTGAAGTTTTTCTTGCTTACTGCATCGTCATCTGCAAGGCTGTTAACACTTATTATATATTCAGGAAACAGAAAGCTGGCAACTCAGCCCTTAAAAGGCCAGACCGCACTAAATAATGGCTAGACCTAGTGTAGTTCCAACATGCAACTAGTCGCAACTAGTTGCATGTTGCAAGGAGTTGCATGGAAGTTCCTTCTCACCTAAGTTCAAGCCTACACAGTATTTCTCATAATGGGCAGCCATAGCTGATGGTTAGTGAGCCTGCCTAGGACTCCAGATGTCCCAGGTACGATTCCAGCTCCAGCAATGCGTCGAAGTGTCCCTGAGCAAGACATCTAAGTCTAACCCCTAACTGCTCCGCCCCTCCACGCTCCCCTGTGGGCAGCTCCCCTGTGGGAGGAGATAGGTAGCTATAACTATCAGCTGTAACTGATGACAACAATCTAGATGAGTTTAATGTCTGATGAGCTGAGTTTATCAAAGTAAATCATTTTTACATCAGTTCTTTTTGTATATATTTTGGGCTTTAATGGCATTATTTATTTGGATTTTATAGTTGAGATAGACAGGAGACAGGGAGAGAGAGAGACAGCCATTGGTTTACCCAAAAAGTATGCCTACATCATTTTTGTAGGTATTTGGGTAGGCAGGCACTCATTTAAAATAGGAACTATTTTACTTTAGAATGATGAGGACATCACTCCAGTCTCCAGAGTAAAACATATATAATTCATTCATAGTAAAAATCCAAAACACTCCAATATTAATCATGAATAAAGAAGGTTTATTTGTCACTCTACAGGCATTGGAATTTTTCTTTCACATTGTTCATCAGACCCGTATCCAACAATTACATAAAAAAGGATAAGTATGAGAATAATTAAGTTGGACAGCGATTAATCATAAAATAAAAATTGAAAACACACTGTAAACATTATAGAAATAACTTTAGACACTAGCTCTGACCCTATAGCCTATAAGCAGTATTATGTTTATAATTTGTGGTCTTAGTGCATACCGTGGATAAGCATGTAAAGGAAGCTCTGCCCACACTTGAAGAAATTAAAATGATCATAGAAATAATATAACAATACCACAATTTACAATTACAATTTAGGCATTAACACCTTCTAAGCCAAGGGGAGCCCCTTAATGTTAAAACCGTACTATATCGCACATCCCCCCAGGGACTCTCAGCCACGTCGTACATTCCCGGACTTTGTCTTTAAAACCGGAATAAAAGCTTTTGATCCGAAAATCGGCGATCGTCTAACCTTCCCTAGTCACCACTCGTGCACTGATAGCTCATGCAGACCGTGCATGAAGCAGAGGTGACGTCAGCGCCTCTCCTTCTCCAAGGCACCTTCCACCCATCCGTTTACTGTCTACACACTCGAGCTCCTCCTGCAGCCATGCTTGGGGCTATGCTAGCGAAACTTTTCAGTTCTGTTCTTCAGTCACACATGGACTATTTGCGGGGACATTTACGTGAAAGGATCGCGCACGCGAAACGCACGGGGACATCGACGATCGGCCAAAACCCCCATTCTATCCCAACGGAAATCGAGAAAATCATGGTGAGTTACTGGCCTGGGGGGAAAAAAAAAAGAAAAAACAGCGGCGCTGTTCAAGATGGAGGGGCTGCGGGGTCATGTTTATAAACATAATATTATGTCTCAGATCACAATACAATAATAGAAATGTCACGGCTAATCTACCAACCACCATTCTATTTCGGACGTCAAGGTGTTAAGGAGACGCTCTTAAGCCAGAGCGATTTACAGTAAGCAAGAACAGCACATGGTAATACATCAAATGCATAGAAGTTGTCATCTTAAAACGTAGGTAAACAAAGGACCTATTCAATAAAATCAGTAAAATCAGAAACATCAATACTGTAATCTGTACATCGAATACAGTCGGGCTATATAAAAATCGAAATTACATTTATGCCCGGCTGTGCATAAGCCTGTATGGTCATCGAGGTTCGACAACTTATCATGAAGATGAACTCCTTCAATATTGTTGGAGATGGATGGAGTGTGTGTTTTGTATGACTATCAGTCCCGTTCTTTCTCCTCTTCGCCTAATAAAGAGTGTTTCCAATGAAAATGAATCGGTTAAGAAGCCTAAAAGTTTGTTCCAAACCGAAAAAACTTGTATTTTCTTGCCCTGAACTGGGAACCAAAGAGGGTGTGCCATATTCTACAGGTCTGAAGATGCAGATGTGATATAAACAGTGGCAAAAGCAAGCGAAAAATCATCAGAAAGAAAAGTAAAAGTGTAACTGCCATTCTCGACTGAATATCCCCCTTAACTCTCCCAACGCTTTGAACGTTCACGTTCGCCCGATTTCGCAAGACCTCTCCGCCAATACGGCGCTCGTTCGGTTCGTTCGTCTGATGACTGTAAGCTGATGAGGGGTCGCGCGGCCGTCTACTGTAAACACATTTTCCGCGGTGATGGTGTAAAAAATCCATTATGCGTTAGATCAACGGAGAACAATTCACTTCCTTGTTGATTCCCTCTGGCTGTAAGGCTCTGTGGCCAGTGACTGGTCTTCTTCTTCTTCAACACATAACAGGCAAATTCACATTCATTCTCGCATGACGCCGCCCTCTGCTGCCTGGCAGACCAAAGTGCACTATTGCACAACCCAAAAAAATAAAAATAAATAAATAAATGTCTGTCTGTCTATCTACTATAACGTCGCAAAGGTAAGCCGCTTTTTGATGGCACCAGACCCAATAAATAAATAAATAATCTGGCAGTAGGAGAGTTAAAATGGACATTTTGACGGGTCCTGCTCAACACATTGCTGGCCAAGACAGGAATTTAACCTGATACAACCAGGGACTCCTGTCCTTTACCCATCTAGGACTGAGGCCGATTCTAAATCATGTTTCAGAAATGATGAAAAACTGAAAATATTAAAGAAATTACAAAGAAATGAAAACATTATGCCCCATAAGGCAGGGGTGGGCAACTTTGATGATGGAGAGGGCAACTATATGTTCACATTCACTCCAGAGAGCCACAATGCATATATAGTAAAAAGAAAATCGCAAAAATGGCCGACCTACAAGCTCAAAACGCGTCGCAGGGGGACGCGTTTTGAGCTTGTAGATCGGCTATTTTTGCTATTTTTTAATTGGAAAATCTTTTTAGCATTTTTTTGTATTGGAATCCTGAAAAGTAATAACATTCTTATTTAATTTCAAATGCATTTATATGTTCTTATGTTAACTTTTTAACTTAAAGGAGCTATAGTCAACTTTTTCTTGAAAAACAGATGCTAAAATAAAAATAATGTTTCGAAAATATTTTATAAAAAAACAAGCTTCATATATGTGTTTCTATTCAGAAATGACCCCAAAAAGCGTAACATAATGATAAAATAATCATTTTGGACATTGTCAGACCGACACTTTACATTCTAGTCTATAGACTAGGATGTAAACAAAGTGTCGGCCCTACAATGAAAAAGTTGACTATAGCTCCTTTAAATACAAATACACTGGACATAAAAAAGACTAGTGCTACTAAAGACATTACGCCACTAATATAGACTGAAGTAATTGAAGCAGGTCATGTTTGCATATTTGGAATTGTAACAGCTGAAATCAATAATACATCAGTATTCCGATATTAACCTAAGGGCCGCATTAAGTGAAGGTGGGGGCCGCATGTGGCCCCCGGGCCGCCAGTTGCCCATGTATGCCATAAGGGGTTCCTGTCCTGAAGGGTAAAAATCCAAACCATCAGTTTGAAGTGGAGCGGTGCGTTTGAGCAGCTATATCCTGTGTGTATGTGTGTGTGTGTGCGTGTGTATGTGTCGAGGCTGCGCAACAGCGCCACTTCTGGTCACCCAGCGGTATTGCAGCTGTTCGTGCTGCATAGGGACAGACAGCCACGGGACACACAACACACGTTGGAAGCGGCTATCACCGCTCCAAAAACACCAAGAGGTCAGTAACAATGGTGGAAGTGCAAGCTCCGCAAGGTTCTGTGAAAGCACCAAGGTTCCAAGCATCTAGAACGGAACCAGTTCTAGAATTAAATGGATTTGTGTGCTGGTGTGACTGTAGAGTAGAGTGAGTTGTCCATGGTGGCTGGATGGAGACTCTGGTAGGTGGAGTCTGGCCGCTCTGACGTAGAATCTGCACGACAGTTCTCATAAATGACCATCTGAGGAGGTAAACAACAGTATTGTTAATACTGTATGAATATAATCAATTTAACAGTTTAGATATATAATATTGACAATATTGATCTGGGAAAACATTCTGGTTTTCATTCTACCTTTCAACAGGAAAATAAAATAATTCCCCAAAAAACAGAACACCTCTTAGATCTCTCTTCTGTCTCCTCTGTAATGTGACCTTTTTCCTGTGAAGCACATTGAACTACACCCGTTGTCTGAAATGTGCTATAAATAAAGATTGTTTGACTAAAGACATAAATGGTTTTATCACCGGCACAGAATTTCTGGTGTCTGCTCCTCTTCCAGTGTTGGACCCTGTGGAACACACACATAAACATAGTTAAACTAAAAGTCACTCTGGTTAAAAGCTGCATTCATCATTCATATTCGTTAGTTGCAAAGCTTGTAGCAGCTTAGTTTGTCTTTGTCTGCCATGGTCTGTTGGCTGTGTTTGGAGAGCCAAACAGGGGTGCTTGGAACGTCTCACCAACAGCCAAGCCAACAAAGAGAGGAGGTTGAATGAACTGAAACCAGCGCTCCCCAAAACAACAGATTTGGGGATCTGTTGGGAACTGAATGATTATTATGAAACAGGCATGTGCACATCGTGCAGTCTCTTTTTTTTTTATATAATTTTTATCCCACGATTTTGCAACCCATTTTCACCCAGTGCGAATTGTCTATGTAATCCTGGGCTCTGCTCTTCCTCTGCCGCGCCTGGAGAGACAACGGACTGACCTCATGCTTCCTTCAATGCATGAGTAGTCCAAGTTGTTTCTTTTCACCTGACAGGGGGGATTTCCCCGGGATGGACGTAGCGCGTGGAAGGAACACGTTATTCCAACCAGTTCCTTTCCCCTCCATCAAGCGCCCCGGCTGGCCAGGGGGAGGCATTATTGAGACCAGGATTACTGCATGTTTTTGTGAGGGTATCAACCCTAGGAGACACGGGGAGAACATGCAAACTCCACACAGAAAGGCCCTATCGCCGACCCCACCTAGGGTGTGGGCGCTGATGACGCGGAGGGAGAAACACACCCCCAGCACCCACAGCGTCCCCCAGCGGGAATCGAACCCAGGACCTTCTAGCTGTGAGGCGAAGCACTAACCACTGCGCCACTGTGCCCCCACATCGTGCAGTCTCAATGTTGGTAAACAAGAAATCCGTCCTGCTGGCGTGGCCACTGTGTGTGCGCCATTTAGGCTGTTTGATTTGTCTCCACACTGTCCACAGCGTGTGGAGAGGGAAGGGGAAAGTGTCATTCATCATTGTGTTATATTTAGGTAAAAAACAAACAAACCATAGAAACACCAAAAAACACAAACAAAACCAGACAAAAGCCCGGACAGCCCTCCTTGCTGTAAATGACTTCCCAGGGCTATGGTGGTACAGAACACATGGACTTAAACAACACTTACTGTACAATACAGGTATGAAGTTAACTCACCTCCACACTGTCTCCTCGTCTTCCATCCGTACAGGAGCAGTACACACACCAAGAACACACCCACACACACAACCACCACCACCACCACAATGACAGAGGACTTCTGGACTTCTGCAAATGAGAGGGAGAGAGAGAGAGAGAGAGAGAGAGAGAGGGAGAGGGAGAGGGAGGGGTGCGGAAGTACAGTTAGCCTCAGCATTACCCAGGTTGTTTTTAGGCTACAGTGAACACTTCCCTAACAAGGATGGTTCAAGAGACTGTTGTTTTCTATCACCAGGCCAGAGGAACACAGTGGTTCATAGTGCAGTATGTACTCATGTATTACCTTCATCACAGACAACACCAGCAGTTTCACCGTGGCCACATTTGGGGGAAGCCAACCCTCTATTTGTGCACCGTGCCAGCTCTGATTCACTGCCTGTGCAGCCCACCTCATCCAGCCAGATGGGCCCACTGCCTGGTCCAAAACGTGCTCTGGATGGAGCTGACAGCGCCTGGCCACACCTTAGTTGTCTACACACCACCTGGGCATCATTCAGGTCCCAGAGATCATCACACACAGTCCCCCACTGTCCACGGAAGTAGATCTCCACTCTGCCAGAGCAGCTGGTGTTCCCACCGTTGACCAGTCGAATGTCTCCTTCTGCTGGTGGCTTGTCAGAGACCAGTGGAGGAGAGGCAGTGGTCTCTGTTCCTGGAAGAGATGTGGTTAGAGCTGTTGGAGGTGTTGTAGATGTCGAGGACTTTACTGTAGAAAGTGAGAAAACAGCAATCAGGCCTTCAACGCTACTGAACACGTTTTATTTTAATATAATTTTATAGATTCATATAAATTATGAATCTATTTTACAACACAACTTTACCTGCACAATAGACTACTTGACAGGTGGGTGGTGGTAGAAGCTTGTAGACATAGTAGTTTCCACAATTCTTGACATGGATGGGAGGTGGGGTGTATGCAGCATTACAACAGTTACCAAGCCACTGACCACAGACACTGCGCTGTACTATTCTATCTGACACTGCAGGATGAGGCTGGTTCAACCACAGAGGAACATGGGTTCCACACATCCTTTCTTCCACACATGCCACTGGCATCTGGGCACTGCTTTGCCCCAGGAACAGTCGATACCACCCTTGCCAGTTGCCAGGGTGGTCACAGCGCCTGTTACCATCATGTTTGTAATCTGTTGCTCTCCAGTCGTCATTCAGTACTGTGTAGTGATCACAGGGATCTACACAGCGAGAGTTGATACAGTCCTGACCTGATGGACAAACATCATTGCCACAGGAGAACTGCACAGATCTTTTGGCCCTGGAGGGAGGCACTCTGCACTCAAAGGAGCCAGGTGTGTTCACACAGACCTGAGAGCCATGGTTGCAGGGTGCCTCAGGGAGGGAGCACTCATCAATATCCACACAGCCTTTCTCTGGTGACCATCTGTAACCTTGGTGACAACAGGAGGAATCACTGCAGAGCTTTACATGGTAACAGGTGAGGCCATCACCGACAAAGCCGTCGTTACACACACAGGACACTGATTGGCTGAAGAAGGTGTCAACTCTCTCTGTTTTGATGGGTGACTCCAGGCATTTAGCCTGATCATGACATGATTCACAGCTGAGGACAGTTGGACCTGCAAGAAATTCATAATTCTTTACATGTGGATATTCATTTTGGCAGTTGTAAGTAAGTGATTATGATTTTAGGATTGTGAATTGGTAGCCTCAGAAACCCAGGCCTTTATTTTGGTGATAGTGAATTGGTAACCACATGAGTCAAAACGAACAGTATGATGTTTCAATATACGAAAAGAAATATTTTGTTGAGAACTCCAATATTCACCATAACGTTTTTGGACTATCTTACTAGGATTGCTGGTGTGAAATTACAATCAAATGGTTTGACAAGAAAAGGAAAAAAAGAAAAAGCGTATGTATGGAAAATAGCACTAATAACAACTGTTAGCCCAATATGGCATATGTTTAAAGGGATATTTGACTTTCATTAAACAAATGTAAATGATTAATTAAAAAAGTGATGGGAAAAATCACAGCCCCCTCACACATGATTAGGACATAATGCGCAAGGGAGCCGTGATTTTTCCATTACTTCTCCCATTTATTAAAAAGATATATATAATATTTTTTTATGTTTATTTTATTTGAGAGTGAACTATCCCTTTAACAACAAATCATTCTTTTTTGCTTCTCATCGTTGTTACAATGTGTTATAACAACAGGCGACAGACGGACGTGAAATTATTTGTCGAAAAGTAGGCAGAGGAACGTCGTCCAAAAACATGAAAATATTTTATCTTTGGGCGACATAGTCCGGCGATAGCCAATCAAATTGAAGTGTTGTTTTGTGTACCCAATGGAGGACGTACGGTAATGACGGCAGGAATGCCCACTAGGAGATTTTTTATCGCCCCCAGAGTAGCGGGCTGCTGCCCACTGTTAAAACATAGGGTTAGTTTCTCAGTGGGCCTAACTTTGTCCAGACAAATATTTCCTGTTAGTTTCTCTCTTATATTATATCTTATATCTCTCTTATATTTATTAGTAAAGAATAGAGGAAGCTGAGAGAGAGAGAGAGGTTTGTCATGTTTGCTCATACTGTAGTGAGCGCAGCCAGGCCAGGCCTACAGCCTGTTGATAGAATGCTCAGCCTGCATACTGCCTACAAGGCCAGGGAAGTGGTTCATTTTTGGCTCAGGGCACCTCTGTAAATAATAGGGGTGTAACGATATAGTAACTGTATCGAAATATCGTTTTTAACTTAAAAAATCGAAGTATATGGAAATGAAAACAGCTAAAATCGAATTGTATCGTTTTATTTTGTATCGAATCGGCAGTGCAAATAATCGATTGTATCGATACTACCTACTTGTGCATTGTATTTTGCATCTTTAAGAAGAAAAACCTAAAAGCAGGAGTTTAATTACTTTTCCTTTCCATATAGCTACACTGGTCTATCGATAAATGTGTGTAATCTCTGGGTTCATGTCAAGGTGCAGGTTTGTCAATATACGGTACAATGTCCATGTATTTGGCAGATAATCACCTTGTTTACTTATTTATATCCATAATAATACATGTTTCCCTTAAAAACCTGCACTATCCACACCTTTCACATAGATTTAATTTATTTGCTAAATAGTTACTATATCGATTTTAAATCATTGAATCGAATCGTATCGTATCACCATGAATGAACCAATATCGTCCATGTATCGTGATATGTAACGAATCGCTATTATAATGTATCGTTACACCCCTAGTAAATAACCTTTTCATCCACGGCACCTGGTATTAAAGGAGTAGTTCACCCCCAAAATGACTTTTTTTCTATTGATTACTCACACCATGGAGACTTGAGTTCAATAATATTTGTTTGTAATTGTTGCATTCCTAAGATAATAATTTGATTACAATAAATGTACACCCATTGATTCCGGATGGGGACCCAGATGCATTTGGGTCCCCATCCGGAATCAATGGGGGTAAATTTACTATAATCAAATTTTCGTCTTAGGAGTGCGACAAATACAAAAAGAATCTATTGAACTCAAGTCTCCATGGTGTGAGTAATCAATAGAAAAAAGGTCATTTTGGGGGTGAACTACTCCTTTAAATTGTGTTAAATATGTAAATCTTTCCCCGTAAGATACAGTACACAAGGACAACTTGAGAGAATATCTGTTTCCATTATAGGAGAGATTGAAATTAACTTTTATTCTTGGCGTTTAACCACTAAACTCCAGCATCCCTATTCTGGAGGGGACAAAAATTGCAGATCTACAAGCTTACAACGCGTCACAAAGTGACAAGTTGTGAACTTGTAGATCGGCTATTTTTGGTGAAGAGACTTAGTGTATGTAGGCTGAAAAAGATTGCACCAAGTACACTACAACTTAGGTCAGTTTAAGTAAGTATATACTATGGTCTACTCTAAGTGGTTAAACTGAAGTGATATCGATACATTTCCAAAGGATTTGATAATATTATTATCAAATCCTTTTGCGGCACACCTGGACTTGCGTCACGGCACGCCTCGGCTTTAGGGAATACAGTAAGGGTCGATTCACACACTAATAAGGAGCCTAGCTAATTTCGGTTCGGCACTGTCCAAACCCAAAGGGTCGTCGTCCCCGGTTTGGGGGGGCGTCAACCGACTAAACTCGACTCCACGGTGCTGCCGAAATGTTGTGACCTCCCGACTTAATTTCGGTACTCAGCGGTGTATTCTCATTCATTCAGCCCGGCTTCAAGTTCATATTCTCGGCTGTGAATCCAAGGAAACAGCGGTCGTTTGGGAGGGAGACACGCCGACTTCCAAATGCTTGTGTGGCCATGTATTGAGCGTCGCAGAGCGGATACATTGTCAGCTGGTTCTCGCTCTGGCTGGAGACGAGAGTGAGGGACTGGGAGGCGCGTGCACGCGACACACACACACACACACACACACACACACACACACACACACACACACACACACACACACACACACACACACACACACACACACGGACGCACACACACACACACACACACAGCTTTGCTGCGTGTCTCGCTAGTCGCCGACCGTTTTAAAGAGAAAAGAAGAGCTTAAACTTTGCTAGTGTTCCGTGTTGATAGGTTTTCCACGACGAGTTGTGACTGTCTGATGAGATGCATGCAGCAAGAGAGGCGGCACGTCTATAATGTGAGCTTGTAGATTAAATGTTTTCGACTGTGCTCGAGCGTTTGTGAGAGTGAGTGAGAGAGAGAGAGAAGAGACCCCGTCACTGGTGCTGCTGCCTGCTGGAGCTGCTACTCACTGGACCTCCAGTCATTCAGCGTGCAGCGCGAGGTCAGATATGTATCTCTCTGCAACGCTCATTTATCGGCCACAAAATATGCCATGGATCCAATATGTACAAGCGACTTCGGCACTAGCCGTTAAGAAAGTATGAATGGACTCCCCCCGAACTTAAATAATTTTGGGTCGGGGAGCCCTTCCGAACCGAAATTAGTTAGGCTCATTATTAGAGTGTGAATTGACCCTAAGGCAGATCAGAATAATCATTGCTCCTTATGATTTGTAGAGAGGGGGTTGAGTAGCCTACTCTGTCCATCTCTGATTAGTATATAAAAGATACAATAACCACTTCAGCTCTATATACATTGTGGCCATTTGAAAATATATGATCTACAAGCTCACATTGCTTGTGAGCTTGTAGATCTGCTGTTTTCAAAAGATTTCAGTATTGATACTTTTACTTAAGTAATGTGAGTACTTTTTTCACCAATGATGTCGAGACAATTGACATACACTTCCTGCTGTAGAAAACAATACACTGTGAGTCACAAATACATGTAATACCACCAACTATCACATATTAATCACATTATCATAATTATTATTATTATTAGTTTTTTTCATAATTACCAGAAGGCTGAAGTCCAAGTATTGCCTGTACAAGACAGAAGAAACTTAAGAAGGAAAGGGAATCCATCTTAATTACTGTAGCCTACTAAAGTTTTTGCTTACTGCATCATGATGTGCAAGTTGGTCAACACTTATAATATATTCAGGAAATGAGAAGTGAAAACTCAGCCCTTATTTCCCCACAGACCACACAGTTCTATGTCTTTGTCTTGAGTCTCTCGCGCGCGCGTCCACGACACACATTATAAAATAATACAAATTGTAGGACTGTGATGAAACATAAAATTACATAAAAATATGAATAAATGTTAGAAAACATCATACAAATAACTTTAGACAAAATAATCGGATATTTTTAAATGGTAAATGGTGCATTTATATAGCGCTTTTAGCCAAAGCGCTTTACAGAGATTGTGCATTACATTCACCCATTCACGCACACATTCATACACCGGTGGCGGAGGAAACCATGCAAGGCACCAACCTGCTCACCGGGAGCAATGTGGGGTTCAGAGTCTTGCCCAAGGACCCTTCGACATTAACTCAGGGGGAGCCCGGATTCGAACTGGGAACCCTTCGGGAACCCTTCGTGCTCTAATATGCCACCTATGCCGCCCCACATTTTTACATTTGGATATTTAAAGGTGATACACCATGCATTTAAAAAGTATTTATGTCATATTGTTTATTTCCCAAAAACGTTTTTCAAAAGGTTTGAGGCTAAATTATCACTCCTGAATAGAGAGCCTCTCTCATTTTTGAATGCCCCCCCCCCCCCCCCCTCAAGTTGCGGTTGGTTGTTTAAGTTGGACAAAATGTGGACAAAATATTGGCGTCTGACATCATAGATGTCTTAAGCTGGGTTCAAACCTTGATTCCAACGGGACATGATTTTTGAAGCGGTGAAAACCGCTTCCAATGAGTGGCTTTGTGTGTATCACGCCCATATATGGTCATTTTAGTCCAGAATGAACAGGCTTTTTCAAAAACAGAATGTCTGTTTAATTACCATATATGGTGATCTCAGTCCAGAATGAACAGGGTTTTTCAAAAACACAATGTATGTCACCTCATGTCCATATATGGTCACTCCAGGCCAGAATGAACAGGTTTTTCCTGTCCCGTACGAGCAAAATATCAGTCCAGAATGAATAGGCTTTTTCAAAAAGCAAAATGTGTGTCCCATGTCCATATATGGTCATTTCAGCAGAATGAATAGGCTTTATCTGTCCTGTACGTCCAGAATATGTGTGCAGTGTACCTCCCGGTCAGATGAATGGATACTTTGAGGATTGGTCAAGCTTCACATGATAATTTGGCCTTCAGGTTTTATCTGTCTTGTACATGCAATAGGTCTCACCTATTGCAGCAATGACAAATAGCCGCATAAGAGCAAAAGCAAAGGCACAATAAGAATATACAGATGCTAACAGAATGGTAAAAAGGAGCATTAAGGCAGACAAGAGTAAATACATTGAAAATCTAGCAGAAGTTGAAAAATTTAGTAGGCCACAAAGATAACAGAAACTGAAATAATTATAGAGGGATGCAGTTGATAAACAACTAAGAGACCAGCAAGCAGGATTTTTTATATATTTTTTAAGCGGTGAAAACCGCTTCCTATGAGTGGCTTTGTGTGTATCACGCCCATATATGGTCATTTTAGTCCAGAATGAACAGGCCTTTTCAAAAACAGAATGTCTGTTTAATTACCATATATGGTGATCTCAGTCCAGAATGAACAGGGTTTTTCAAAAAACACAATGTATGTCACCTCATGTCCATATATGGTCACTCCAGGCCAGAATGAACAGGTTTTTCCTGTCCCGTACGTGCAAAATATCAGTCCAGAATGAATAGGCTTTTTCAAAAAGCAAAATGTGTGTCCCATGTCCATATATGGTCATTTCAGTTCAGAATGAATAGGCTTTATCTGTCCTGTACGTCCAGAATATGTGTGCGGTGTCCCTCCCGGTCAGATGAATGGATACTTTGAGGATTGGTCAAGCTTCACATGATAATCTGGCCTTCAGGTTTTATCTGTCTTGTACATGCAATAGGTCTCACCTATTGCAGCAATGACAAATAGCCGCATAAGAGCAAAAGCAAAGGCACAATAAGAATATACAGATGCTAACAGAATGGTAAAAAGGAGCATTAAGGCAGACAAGAGTAAATACATTGAAAATCTAGCAGAAGTTGAAAATTTTAGTAGGCCACAAAGATAACAGAAACTGAAATAGTTATAGAGGGATGCAGTTGACAAACAACTAAGAGACCAGCAAGCAGGACTTTTTATATATTTTTTAAAAACCTATTATACCAGCTGTCATACCGGCTCTCCAGACAATTCTATACTAAGATTCACTGCTTCACTTCGAACCAAGGTTTGATTTTTTAACAACGCGGAGCTTCGCGACCAAAGTGAAGCGATAGAAGCGACTAGAATAGAAGAAATAGCTTCAGGTTTGGACGCAGCTTTTATAGACCACATGAGGCTCACACAATATATCCATATATGGGTATTCCAAGCTATGGGCTTAATATTGATGACATCAGGGATCTGCATACAAGGGATAAGGATGGAATTCATTTCCAAGTGTGACTTGTGTCGGGGCAGCCACACTAGTTAGACTGACACAATATGTAGCTAGGCATTCCCAAATATGGGTTAATATTGATGACATCATGGATATAGTGTGGTTCCCCTAACAGGGCATCATCTGAGAGCGTCCATATATGGGCATTGCCAAATATCAGCTATAGACATTGAGGTCAGCTATTGACATTGAGGCGTTACGGAAGGACGGACAGACAGGATGTGCAGTTTTTTTTTGGTCGCGAAAAAATACTAGGCCTATGTGATTCCACTGTCTGTAGAGTGGCAAATAAACCTTCTTTATTCATGATTATTGGAGTGTTTTGGACTTTGACTATGAAAGCCATGAATTCAGATTTATTGTATATTTTTTCCCCAGGAGACTGGAGTGTGTCCTCTCATCATTCTAAAGTAAAAAATAGTTCCTATTTTAAAATAGTGCCTATACCCAAATACCTACCTACTTTTGTGGGGAACCGATGGCCTAACGGTTTCATTGATTGATTGAGTATTTTAAGAGACAAAAATGGAGAACAGTACAAGTATAGTCAATACAATAAAAAATGTAGTACAGTACAAGTACAGTTAAACACCCTGCCTAAAAGGAGCATCCCAAATAAATCCTTCTGCCTTACAGTCTTTTTTTACGTTGGAATTAAGTCCTTGGTATTCAATTCATGGACATAACAAATAGCAAAAAAAAAAAAACTAAAACAAATAAAAATATAGCTGCAAGCAGCGATAAAGTGGCCAAGGTAGAAAAAGTAGGAAAGCAAAAAAGCATCAAGGGAAAGCAAAAAAGAAATCAAAGAAAAACTAGAAGCAGTGTTCTTCCGAACAGGTCTCCAGCAGGTCAAGTGTTTTTTTTTTGGCCTAGTGGTGACTATAATAGGCCAAAGTCAAAAGGGTACCACGTGTTCTTTGGCCTTTCACGGCAATCGGACGCTGCATGCGGGATTTGAGGCATTTTGTTCCAAAAATGGGTTTTGCAAAAATTGACCCGCTGGTGGCGCTATAACAGGCCAATGTGAGAAGGATGGCATCTGTTCCTTGGCCTAGTGGGAATGTGCGTGCAGAATCTCACACAAATAGCAGGCTGCGTTTGAGACATTTTCTTCAAAAAGGAGCAATCCTGCAAACCTTGGAATTCAATGTTAGCCAATTAGATAGAATATGATATTGGACAAATCCGTCATGATTACATCACTGTAGAGATACTGTGTGCCCATTTGTGTGATTATCGGATAAAATCTGAAGGAGTAATATTGAAGAATGCGTTTTCGGCCTTCTGGTGGCGCTATAAATGACAGAGACTCTGCCGATTTTACACTAATCGGCATAGTTATTGGTAAAAGCACAAATTGACCTCTACACAACATGTATGCAAAAGACTATATGCAACAGACATAAAATAGTTCCAAAGAACTCCTCAAGGTTTTAACTCAATATCTTTATTTTCCAACTTTTTCATTAGTTGTCTTTGTTGAAGAGTTGGTCATCAGGTTGTAAACCTTCAAAACAGAAGGTTAACAACCTAGCCATTTTCAGGCATGTCTTTTAAATCACAATGTTTTCAAATAATTCAAGTAGTAAACGTCTTCAAATAAAGTTTTTAAACATTAAGTATTGTGAAGTCTGAACCCAAAACATGAAATAAAGTTCTTCCCAAAACCGGGGCTTTTAACTCAAAATATGATTCTTTCCAGAACTTAACAAACAGGGGTTACATTCGAAACATATGTTTCACAGTATGCCGTTGCTTCCATTAACACATGCCATTTCTCTTCCAAGACTCAGATGCAGCTCCTAATTTGCCTACAATGGGAACAGATAGAACCACCATTAGCAATGTGGCAAAATACAGAGCAAATGTGCGACAGAGGAGAACATAGTGGAGTTTTGCTTACTGCTCGATGGAAGAGTCCCTTCGAGAGCCAGCTACACAGTGAAGCAGAGCTCGGTGGTTAAGAGCAAAAACATTTGGATTGCCTGACTCAGAGAAGCTGTGTTGCGGCCAGGTGCTGACAAATCAAACTGATTGCAACAAGCAGCCATCTTAGCTGCTGCATTCTGGGAAATGTAGTTTTTCTGAAAACCAAACTAAGCCATCAGTTAGATTCAGTTCGCACGCACGTGGGTTGGTGACGTGACGTAACGTTTTCGCTGTCCTCGGTGTCAAACATGTATAAATAAAAAATATATTTGTCAAAAACCTTCTGAATATTGTGCAGGACATTAAGCTTTATGTGAACTTACTCAAGATTAAAACATTTCATTCCTCATTTCTTCAGAATCTTCAACCAAACATGGCAAAACTCATATGGTGTGACTGTCCTGACCTTGTTTCTCAAAGTGGGAACTTGAATAAAACTAAGAAAAAGAATTGCTAAAAATCATTTGAAAATGAATTTAGGCTAAAAAAAATGTCTATTTTGAGCCTATATCTTTTCAAAGTCAAAGCATAATGTTTTCAGTCATTTCTGATCAAAAACATTTTGTCCCCCAACCCAAAATCATTTGGTGTGACACTAGTTTGGAAAAATTAAACAGGCAATTATTTGGACACCTATTGGCTAGAGAGGTCCTTCTTCTGTAAGGCTATTCAGCACTCCCAGCACAACTGCAAGACAGGTGTCTGAGGTGAGTTATGATTTTAACATTTTCATGAAATGCCATCTTGTTGAAACGTTGACAAACTCACCATTCTGGATGTCTTTTGGTGTGACACCTTTTCTTTAAAAAAAGCTTAAGTTATTTGAAGTTTTGGTCATATTTCCATGTAGATCTAGGCTGCTTTGTTATAGCTAGCATGCTGTTAGCATGCTAATGTGTACATAGTAGCCTCAAGGTAAACCTAAATGGAGAAAACAGTAATATGGTGTGACACTTAATCATATGGTGTGACATGTCTGCTTGTCACACCATATGACTTGACTGTCACACCATATGATTTATACTGTATTTAACTACAGATATAACAACAAATAACAAAGTTCCATGTTTCTTTTGTACATTTAAACATTTGTTTTAAACATTTTTACATAAAATGTAATTTAGCTTCATTCAGTGATACTTCAAATTCATCAGACAGAGCAGAAACCCCTTCACAGAAACCTTAACATATTGTTTCAATCTAAACAATATTTTCTCTTTGTCTTAAACTATACATTGCATTTTCTTTTGTCAGCTGGAAAATGACAAGTGCTGAGAGAACGAGAAAGTACAGGGAGAAACCAAACAATGACCCAGCAAGGAGAGAGGAGCCAAAGGGGCGAGACTGCATTTTCTACGAAGAGCAGGAGGTTGTCTGTGGCATAGCAGAACCGCAACAAGGCAGCCGGTTTGCTACCCTCACCAAATACGACTGGCTGATGTACAATACAGTCTAAATGTATAATCTAATCTGATCTAATACTTTTGTACTTTCACTCACTGGACTGGACAGTGGACAGTGTTAAGGTAGGACCCGAGACAAAACTAGCGAAAATAGCTGATCTACAAGCTCTCAACACGTTGTGCTGCGAGAGCTTGTAGATCAGCTATTTTCGGAGTTGCGCAACCCAGCACTCTTTAGCTAGTGGAGATGTGGTGTAATGTCATGATTCCTAATTACATTTGTTCAACACAAAATGCTGTGTTCAAGTTCAGGAGACTTCGGAAAAAAGCAATTTACCTGAATGCTGAGTTCTGTTTCCACTAATTGGTGTTAATAAAATGTTGCCTTCAATGCCTTGGCTCCAAGTGTGGCTATGCGCCTTATTGTCCCTTTAGGATCCTTCTGCCGTGGGCCGGCAGAAGACTTAGGTGTGCGTAGCATTCCTGTGCACATCCTCATCATCCATCTACTACTACAATTCTTTCTTATCCCATGTTAAAGCCCTACAATAATATCCTGTTCAGAAATATTAAGGCCATGTTATCCTGGGTAATTGTTTAATCAATCAGTAGTTCAGTTCAGTACTCACTAATAGGTAGGTTAAAACACAGTTTGCTTTGACACATGAAGATATGATCATACGGTGTGACACTAAATCATTTGGTGTGACATTCCAAATAGTGAGGAAATCATACCTTTATTAATGATTAAACCAAAAAAATGTTTATGGATTACATAGAGAATATTATCAGGAAGAGTCACAAATATTTGTGTAATTTTAGAGAAAGTTTTGACAGAATACATTTAAAATATGTTGTAAGATCATGAACATGGGCCTCACACAGAGTGTCGATTATGAAAAAAATATACAGATATAATTAATTTTCAAAAAACTATAGTGGATCACTGGTTAGTTATGATACAGGACTTTGATAAAGTGAGTAACTTAAGAAAGATGTACTCCATTTTCATTTTATGAACAATTATTTTCATGTCACACCATATGACGATTTTAGGCACAAGTACAACAAACTGCTGAATAAAGTCTGATTCCAATAAAATATCTAAAAACAAAATGTATTTCCATAAGGTTGAGAGTGAGTAGAACAAAAGTAAATAACTTTTATGCCTGCAATTTAAAGTTTTTTTAAAAACACATTTTTTGGGGCGTCACGTCACTGACCCACACACACACACACACACACACACACACACACACACACACACACACACACACACACACACACACACACACACACACACACACAACACACACACACACACACACCTGTGCCTAACCATTCTGCATTAGAGGTGGGATTTATGGCTCTTTGAAGTGAGACAGTACCATCGCATCGATCTGGCTCACTAAGAGAGCCGTTCAAAAGACTGGCTCATTTGGCTCCTTGTATATTTATATATTTTTAAGAAGAATTTGTTTAAACATGAATCCACAAGGTGGCACCACATTCCTCTGCTGACAGTTGAGATCACAATTTAGTATTTACCCTTTTCATAAAATGTGTGTGTAAATTAAGCTACCTTGACTTTTGTTATTCATAAAACACCAAAAAAAACAAGCAGGCAACAATGAACTCGCTCCTCCACTTGTTCTCTCTCTCTCACTCACTCACTGTACTCAGTCAGTACTCAGTGGAGTAGCAAGGAGATGTTGAATTGGGGGGAGGGGGTCTCCCCCCCAAATGAACGGCTCTCTACTGCGCGAACCGGATCCCAACGTTCACTTCAAAGAGCCGTTCAAAAGATTCGATTCGTTCGCGAACGTCCCAGCTCTATTCTGCATCTAGCCTAAGGCCCAGATCATGGGAAAACCCTACTCACGTCAGGGTGGGGGGTCCCCAGTTCAAATATGATTCTTTTTGGTTTCAGTGATATTTGGACTTACCCTCTACGGTAGTTCATCATGAAAATTTTACTTTGCATGTATGTTTTAGAGGCAGAAGAATAATTTGCATGAAACTTGCAATGTTGATTGAATTATTAAAAAAGCATGTTTCAATTTAAAAAAAAAACGATCTGACAGATCTTTAGATATTGGTCCAAAGTTCATGTAAAAAAAGTTCCGTGCACGTGACGCGAAAGTTCCGGAATAAAAGCGGGTTTAAGTGTTTTACAAACTGCTCAAAATTGCGGAAAATCTAAGGGCGGAGCTTACTTAACAAAGACAAAGATGTCTTCCGCTTGAGTCAAGGCACGCGTGTAAGCAAGTTGCATGTCTTCAAACGAAACGAGGCATGACTTATGCCCCTTTAAAGTTTGAGTTTTCAAACGCTTCGTATAGCGCCCCCCTTTGGCCAATTGGAGTAAGATTGCTTTCAGTGATATTTGGAATAACCCTCTACATATTTGCCAAATGCCATGAACGTGTCACTTTGCATGTATGATTTAGAGGCAGAAGAATAATTTGCATAAAACTGCAACATTGAGTGAATTATTAAAAAATAACGTTTCGCTTTAAAGAAAATCCGCCTAACTTCTCAGACCGTATTGGTCCAAAGTTCATGTAAAAAAAGTTTCGCGCACGTTACGCGAAAATCCCAGGAGGAGAAACATTTTGACTGTTTTTCATATAATTCAAAATTGTGGGAGAAGTAAAGGTCAGAGGTCAAAAGTCAGAGCGTAAAAGTTGTTCGGCATGAGGAGACGCATAAGTGTATACAGGTTTCATTGCTGTACCTGAAACAGGGCATGAGCTACACCTGTTCAAAGTTGGCATTTTTCAAAGGCTTCCTACAGCGCCACCCTTTGTCCGATTGTTGCGAGCTTCGCGTTTTAAGCGTTTGGCATAGTCCTCTGCCATACTGCCGAGTTTCGTAAAAAGCGACTGCACGGTCTAGCCGCTAGAGCAAAAGTGGCGGAATAATAATAGTGCTGAAGTCCAATATCAATGAGTGGCCTTTTGCCACTTCGTGGCCTTGGCCACTAATAAAATAAACGTTCAAAAATCATCACAGTTCTAAAAACACTATATGTACAAGGTAGGGGAAACAAGGGGGGGGGGCTAAGGTAGGCCAATGGCCTCCTGAAAGGTGAGTTTTCAGGGCAGTTAACTTTTGAAGGAGGCCAGCGAGCTACGGTTAAGGCACATACCACATAGGCTCTGTAGCATGACGACCTTTGCAGCGTGTCACTCCCTGTCTCTCTCTCTCTCCCTAGCGGTTTCCTGTCTATCTCTCAACTATACAATCCAAATAAAGCCAGAAACACCCAATATATATAAAAAGAACTGATATAAAAAAAAAATACTTTGATACACTCAGCTCATCAGACATTAAACTCATCTGGATTGTTGTCATCACTTACAGCTGAAGCTACCTATCTCCTCCCAGGGGAACTTCAGTTTTCAACTTCACACACGCTGAGTGCTGCCCACGCGTGATTCAAAATAACGGCGCAGTTCGGCCAGTGGAGACGCCCCTATCGTTCCGCTTGCCTCTGATTGGCCCGTGCCGGCACCCGGGTGGGGACGCTGTCATCTCTGTCAGGCACGTAGCGCGTTACTTTATTAACCCGACACGTTATAAGTTATCTTGAGTATGACAGTAGTTCGGGTTTGCTTTAAGGAAATGCTGAGTATGAACGTTAATTCACATTTTATGGTTTCCTTAATTGTTTCCTACAGCCCATGTTTTACAACTGTATTACATTTTTGGCTGTTGTAAATAAACAGTTATATCTTCTAAGTTATGTCTGCATTTTCTAGTGGTGAACAAAACAAGACAGTATATTTTTATCTTTTCAAAGTGTGTTGTGAGCCGTTTTCACTAATTCTAATTTCTCTTTTGTACCATGCCAACCCATTAAAAAACACCCAGCACAGAAGATAAATAAAATGAGAGGCCTTTCAAAGTACAAGTGTCAAGTTTATTTTGAGCACAGCACAAAAGTGTCAAGTGCAGGCTTTAGTTATATGCGTGTGTGTGTTGTTAAGCTCTATAGAGTATAGGGGCGTCTCCACTGGCCGAACTGCGCCGTTATTTTGAATCACGCGCTGCCCACAGAGGAGTGTGGAGGGGGGAGCAGTCAGGGGTTAGGTGTCTTGCTTAGGGACACTTCGACACATTGCTGGAGCTGGAATCGTACCTGGGACCTCTGGGACCTCTGCAGTCCTAGGCAGGCTCATTAACCATTCAGCTAAGGCCGCCCATTATGAATAATAATAAACAAATACACTTCGTGAGATGGAACTTACAATGCAACTCCTTGCAACATGCAACTAGTTGCGACTAGTTGCATGTCACAACTACACTAGGTCTAGACATTATTTGGTGCGGTCTGGCCTTTTAAGGGCTGAGTTGCCAGCTTTTTGTTTCCTGAATATATTATAATTGTTAACAAACTTGCAGACAACGATGCAGTAAGCAAGAAAGCCTTCAGTGATTAAGATGGATTCCTCTCTCATCTTTAGACTCTGTTTCTACTGTCTTGTACAGACACTACTTGGTCTTCAGCCATCTGGTAATTATGGAATAAATAATAAGGGTAATAATAATAAGGGTAGTAATAATAAGGGTAGTAATAATAATAATAACTTATTTATATAGCACCTTTCTAGACAAAGTTACAAAGTGTTGCACAGTACATCTAAATACTAAAAAAGCAAGAGAAACAAAAACACACTTAAAATGGATGCAACATGGAGATCGCATCAGTTAAAATATGTCTAAGGATAAAACGATCATAATGAAAGGATGCAACATAAAAACAACAACAAATTCAAACTACAAAGTTCAACAGACAACTTGTTAAACAGCAGGCTTAAACATTGCTATTTGGATTTTTTGTTAAAAAATACCCCACATTTCGGGTCAACACTATACAATTGTTGTCTTCTTCTTAGTGCTATAGTTCTAGTTGTTTGTTTTACTGTAATATAACAATGCTTACCAGATGTTTCCTATTGAGATTGGCACATTTCACCCAGGTTTTTTCATCCCACTCATGTCACTTTGTCTGCTGACCTCACACAATAAACAGACAATAAACAAAAATACAAATAAAACAATTCACAGGAGGCAAGCAGGGATCACCCCATGATGTGCACTGCAATGTAGTTTCAAATGCACTACATTGCAGGCGTTTTTTGAGAGTCAAAAAATAAGAAGACATGTGTGACATGTGTGATCTGGGCAGATTGCCCCAGGAAATGTGCTAATCTCAATAGGGAACAACGGTATATTCATAACTTTACAGAGACTATATCATGGTTGAGTATATGATTTCAGTAGTTTGTAAAGGCAAGTCTAAAAGAGAAAGGATTCATCCAATATATGTGAGAACAAATTGTTAATTTATACAATTACATAAAATAAAATGTTAAAAGATTACATGATTGTCATTTAAAACATTTTAGGAAAGGCTAAAAGATTGTTTAGAATTTAAATTATTTTTGGTTGTACATTTAAATTGTGTTTTTTCAACTTCATTTTTATCCTTTATTTTTTTACTTTAATATCACTATGCTTATGTTATTTTTAGTTATTAGTTACCCTTATAGACTAGTACTACTATAATCATTGAATATAATTTCAGTAATTATCACGATTTTGTAGTAATTTCACATCAGCAATCATAGTGCATACATAGTACAAAAGGATGTACTGTACAATATTTTAACTTTTTGTGTTTTTTGTAAATCCTACTTGAGCCCTACTTGATCATACTACAGTGTCATACAGTACTGTACTGCATTTTGAGCTGTTGTGTTCCTATGGCCTAGTGGGTGAAAAACAAACAAACAAACAAAGTTTCATGTCTCTACCAATTATCATCTGACTGGAATGTGCTCCATCTCCAGGCCCAGAGCTGGAAGCTCTGATAATGATCGGCACCAGAGTGATGAGAGGACAGGACTGGGCATACGGAAAAGAGGTCAGACACAAAAATATTTAAATTAACTGTAGGTGATTAGCGTTGTAGGCTAGCTACACTTTTAACAGTTTTTTTAACTTAAAAAAAGGAATAATTTAATAATAAAAACCTGTATAGCCTAGGACCGCTACTGGCCATTTCCCTCATGTCCGTCTAAACATATGAGAGAAGTGTTTTCATCTCATCTGTACTTGATGTCTGTAAGTACCAGTTATTGATCTGTGTTGTGAAACACAGATCCAATATGAGCTCGCGAAACTGCCCTGAAAGTCACATGATCGTGGAGCGCTCGATAAATTAGACAGAATGCGGAGGCTAAGGCGGAGCTAGGCTCACAGCACGTTCGTTTCAATTGAACGCGCCCGTCGGCGTTACAGAGGATGTGAATTCCAGCGCTCCTGCTCTTATGGGGGACTCTAGTCGCTTTTAAGCAGACCCTCCTTTTGTATCATTTATTTGTGAAAGCTCCTGCTCTTGTGGGGGACTCCAATGTGGTCTCAATGCGGAAGTCTCGGCGGAAGGTATGCTTTACTTTCTCATAAGAGTGTACAATCGTAAGCAGTGGTGTAAAAAGTACTCAAATGTGTGATATTGTTTGGCTATGCGAGGCTGGTTTGTCTGTGTTAGATGCTGTGCTTTTAATAATTCAATATTGGAGATTAAATTATTATTGGTGTATTTTTGTGCTAATCGGCTTGATCATACAATTTTTTTTTTCATTTGTATTTCTTTTTATACGATCGATTTCTTATTGTTTATTGGTATATAGGTTTGTAATAATGTCCTGGTGTAGGGTTTCTCTTTCTGCTTATCTAGTGGCCTGCAACTGAATTCTATGTTAATGAGCCTGTTCCTATAAAAGCCATGTTTGTTCTGCATTCATGTTTAGTCACCCTGATGAAGGCTGTGTGGCTTAATCATCTACTATGTATTAGAGATACCAATAAAGGCTTTTGAATTTACAAGTGCCATTTAACTTGGTCACCCATTTGTACCAAAGAGCACCTTATTACTTGCGCCAACAGAGTACTGTAGGTAGGTAGGTAGCTGTGTGTTTAAGCCTGTAGCTGAATCAGGGACCAGCATTTCTGGCAACGTCATCATTAACAGCCAATGAGGGACCAGCATTCCTGGTGATGCCACTGCCAGTGGTGATGTCACTGGTGAGCGCACCTCATGGCGCACTCTGCTGGCGCACAAGTAGGCCATATCTGGCCTACCTGGACACAAGGAGCAAGATGGCACCTTCTAGTGGCAGTTCTAGTTGAGAATGTTTTACTTTTTGCCAAAAAGACTCCCTCTTTCTCTCTTTTTTCTACCTCCTGATTAGAACTTAATGCAACACAGTGTCAGAGATCCCATGAAAGGTCGTTGATGAACTTGTGTTTTCATAGTTTACATTAACAGAATTGACACTGCCTTGTGTACTGTGCTCTGGTACAGGATGGAAAACCGCCTGGGCCGGGTGCGGTCATCGAGTTGAACGCAGGGGGGAACAAATGGGTCCGTGTCAGATGGGATGCCGGGGGCATTAATAGGTACCGGGTAGGTTCAGGTGGCAAATATGACCTTCAACTGGCAGAGCCACCAGCCACAACTGAACCTGCCACCATACAGTCTGAGGTCTCTAGCACAGAGGACAACACAGGTCAGTGTCATGTAAAAAAAATACTGTAAAATGAATTAATGAATAAATTAGTTAATGTATGTGATAATAACACAATCATTTTATCACATACCAAAGACGTCCTGAAATGGCTTTATTGCAAATGTTTTTTGCTCAGCTTAGCTCTCATTTACGATGCACACTATACTGTTGTTGTCTTCTTCTTAGTGCTATACTAGTTCTAGTTGTTTGTTTTACTGTAATGTATAATGCTTATATTCATAATTTTAGACTTTATCATTGTATATGTATATGATTTCAGTAGTTTGCATCCATATGCTGGAAAGGTAAGGGAAAGGATTCTTCCATTTTAGAGCAGAACAAATTGTTAATTGATTTTAAAACAAAATGACCCACTATACGAGCATAGTGTTCGGATCATCGGTTCTGGACAACCTGATCTCCATGTTATTCCATATGGGCATATCGACGCCGGGCATAGCACTCACTCCCTCCATTCCTTGAACTTGAAGTCTGTTGATCCAACACACTTCCCATTACTCCCTCTGGTCCTCAACAATGCCCATGCAGTGTTTGCATTCCATTGGTCCTATATCGGCATATTGGATCAGATCAGCTGACAGCAGAACTGGACAACCGGGTTTCTTAAACGAGAACCTTTAAAAGTTCATGCATTTCAAAACACTGTAAAGTTATATTTATTGCTAATGGTAAAGAAGTATTTGTGTGTGTGGATGTGTTAATATTGTGTTAATGTAATGCACTTGTGTTGATGTTCTGTTGGTGTTGAAGACTTGAGTGCATGTCCACTTTCTACAGTAAACTCCAGGACATCTCCAACATCTCCAACACCTCCAACCACATCTCTTCCAGAAACACAGACCACTGCCTCTCCTCCACTGGTCTCTGACAAGCCACCAGCAGAGGGTAAACATTTATTTAATTTATCCTGTATCATGTCTAAGTTCTCTCTCCTCATAGGATCAAATTGGAATCCCGAAACAGTGTCTTTTTACTAAAGAGCTGGAGAGACAGGGAGCCAACATAACATAATCACTTAAAGTGATAGTTCACCCAAAAAAATATTTTTTTCCTATTGATTACTCACCCCATGGAGACTTGAGTTTTCGTCACATTCCTAAGCCAATATTTTTACAGCATGGTTCCCTATGGAGACACAAAGAGCCTGCTTTGTTCCCTATGGAGACAGAAACACAGTAGAACATCAAAGCAGCCTTCTCCTGGTGGTCAAACCTGGGAGTGCAGTTAAACGCTACTGCGCGTGTGTGTGCTAATGCTACTGCGTACCCCCCTAGTGCACCTGCTCGTCCTCAACACTTCCACAAAATCTTAGGCCAATCCTACTACTTCCGACAGTCTTCCGGGTGCTTCAAACGCCACTGAGCAACTTGCATTGAAATTAATATCTGGGTGCGGGATCCGCTCTCTATTATAAATTACCTCTATGGGACCGACACACAAAGCCAGACATACGTAGGAGCGGTTAGCACCGCATTTCCTCGAGTACTCGCTGAGGGATGTGTTGAGATTGAAGTCAGTCGGTAGCCTGGCTCCAGCCAATAGACCCGCCCACTCTCTGAGTGAACTGCATCTCTTGGTCTGGATGTGTCATATGACGTGTCTCTTGCTACTGAAAGCTTCTCAAAGCGACCGAAACCGACCAATGAAATCAATGCAATGCGGAGGAGGGGCGCGTCTAACTTTTGAAAATCAACAGAAACAGTGGAGGGAGGGGTGGCTGCGTGGCTCACCAGAGTTCTTAATTGCTCCCTTTGAACTTCAAAAGGGCTCCGAACTGCAGTCATTGATTGAGCCATACAAGTGTCGAATAGCTCGTTAGTGATTCTCTCTAATCAATGAAACATCAAAGACAATGACCTGTTTGGTGCATGTCATTGAGGGGAGGGGGAGGAGGGAATGTTTTGTGTGCAAAAGTCAAACACAACCCCTCCCACCAGATCTCTTGTGATTGGGAATTTCAAATTTTAAATCCCCTCCCCCTTTCAATCAAATAGAATGGCCACAAGTTCAGACTCAAGCCCCAGCGTAGAGTCTGAAATCAGGCTAGTCAGTCGGTACCATATATCATATAGCTATGACCATATGAGTATAGTGGTCAGATCATCGGTTCTGGACAACCGGATCTCCATATATATGCCTACGGGCATAGCGACAATGTACACACTGTGATCGACAGTCACACCAACACACTCAGTGTACACTATGTGCACACTGTAACCAAAAGTCATACCAACACACACATAAACACTAGGTACAACACACTGCAATCATACCCAGTACAACATGTGTTGCTCATATATTCTTCATTGATCTCCGACCAACATCATTGGAGTTCATCCTCATCATTTGTATTCTTATAGTCATCATAATCCTCTTCTTATCATTCTTATTCTTATTATTTTATTGTATTGTATGCTGTTTTTGCAGAAGTTGCAAAGTCTCACATGACAAAGTCAAACCACATTTCCACCGCTTGTCAGTGACAAATAAACATTCTTTATACAGATAATTGGAGTGTTTTGGACTTTGATTATGAAGGCTTTCAAGGTTTTCCCAGCTGAAGGGATGTCTTCTCTTCATTCCAAATTACATTAGTTATTATTTTCAAAGAGTGCCTGTAGTACCAAAAACAATTAGTAATTTATTTCTGACTCATAAGAGAAGCAGGGTTACAGACATTATATGTATACCTCAATGCAACCAATTATGGTAGTAATGTTTTAAAGAGCTATTTGAAGTTGGTCAAAATAGAATATGAAGAAGTGACAGAGACTCATATTTATAAGACAAAGATAGAACTGTGTGGTCTTGGGTGGAGAAGGAACTAAGGGCTGAGTTGTCAGCTTTTCACTTCCTGAATATATTAGTGTTGACCACTTGCACTCTCAGCTTCCTTTACTCTTTACTGATAGAGAATTACAGAATTACGGAAATATTTGTCTGGTAAAAGTTAGGCCTACTGAACTAACAATTAACTACCATACCATGTACCGGTATGTCCATACCATGTACCGGTAAGTATGTGTAGAGTACATACTGTACAGTAGGGCTTAAACCCTACTTGATCATACTACAGCGTCATACAGTACTGTACTTGACAGCCAGTTATCATTCAAGGCACACATTGTATCAGTCACCCGATCCTGTAGGTTCACACTCTATAAACATCCATAGAATCAGACCCTTCCTCACTCAGGAGTCAGCCCAGCTCCTCATCCAGACATCTGTCATATCAAAACTTGACTTCTGTAAATCTCTCCTCACTGGCCTCCCGGCATGTAAGCCTCTCCAACCGAACCAAAATTCCACGACACAACTGGTCTTCAACCAGCCCAAATTTTCTCCCCCCTTCTCCACTCTCTCCTCTGGCTCCCGGTTGCGGCCCGCACTGAATACAAAACACTGATGCTGGCTTTCAAAGCAGCCGCAGGTATGGCACCTCCATAGCTCCAAAGCCTGATGATCAACCCCTACAACCCCACCCGTTCACTCAGATCAGCTAACACAGGGATAATGACAGAACCTGTGCTAAAAACCCCAGGACAAAAATCCACTCGTCCTAGACAATTCATCCTCCTGGCCCCCGGCCAAACTATGGAATAAACTCCCTGTCGCACTTAGAACAACAGACTCACTCCCTAGCTTCTGCTGTGGCCTGAAGACCCACCTCTTCAGACTCCACCTAAGCCCATAGCACTTAACACAGCACTCACCTACCCCAACGACTATACATGAAAGCTAGATAGCTTTGTTACAGTAGTTCATTTAAAGCTTTTTTACTGATTAGGTGTTCGGTCTACCTACATTATGTATCTCTAGATTGATATTTCTATGCATTTGATGTATTAATGTTGATGTATTGATGTATTACCATGCTTATTGTATTGAATTACCTTGCTTATTGTAAATCGCTCTGGATTAAGAGCATCTGCTAAATGCCTAAATTGTAAATTGTACTTCTGATGCTGTTGTGTTCCTATGCCCTAGTGGACAAAAAATGAACAAACAAACAAAACAAAAAACAGTTTGTTACTCTTTTACTTTTTAAAGTTATCATTGGTGAAAGTTTCATGTGTCTACCAACTACCATGTGATTGCAATGTGTTCCATCTCCAGGCCTCCTGCCCACCGCCGGCCCAGAGCTGGAAGCTCTGATAAGGATCGGCACCAGAGTGATGAGAGGACGGGACTGGGACCAGAGTTACGGAAATCAGGTCAGACACAAAGAGATTTCAATTAAATTAGCGTTAGTAACATTTTTCAGGTAGAATCTGTTTTACAGACTAATATATTTCTGCCTGCTAAATCGATGGATACTTGTTTTTTATTGCCATTTTCAATATGAAAAAGGTAAAAGTCCTCACAATCACAAGGCAGGCTTGTGGAAACATTAAAACGTCTTTATTGGTATGGATAATGCATAGCTAATAAAGACATAATTAGACATGCATGCTGCATTGCGGCATGCACACACAGCCTTCATCAGGGGGACTATACATCAATGCAGAACAAACATGGCTTTGAGTGCAGGTGCCCACTAATCATCTTATCTGTCACCTGTCTTAATGATTATCGCCCTGTGGCTTTGACCTCTGTTCTTATGAAGTGTCTGGAAAAAATGGTTATATCACATATAACGCACATTATCCCTGCCAATACTGATCCATTACAGTTTGCATACTGTGCTAATAGATCAGTCGATGATGCTATTTCTCTCGCACTACACATTGCCTTGAAACATCTGGAGAATAAGAACTCTTATGTCAGACTACTCTTCATAGATTATAGCTCTGCCTTTAACACGATTGTACCATCTAAGCTTGTGTTGAAACTCAGGGGTCTTGGTCTGGGCAGTAGTATCTGCAACTGGCTGTTTGACTTTTTGACAGGCAGGCCACAATCTGTACGAATAGGGAACAAGCATTCATCTAAGATATTGACCAGGACTGGAGCGCCCCAGGGCTGTTGCCTCAGTCCCTTGTTGTATAGTCTGTTCACCTATGACTGTGTTGCCAGGTGTGGAAATAATTCTATTCTCAAATTTGCAGATGACACCACGGTTATAGGACTAATATCCAACGATGATGAGAGGGCCTATAGGAGGGAAATTGAAGAGCTAACCCTATGGTGCCAGAATAACAATCTCTCTCTAAATGTTAGTAAAACAAAAGAGATCATCGTTGACTTTAGGAAATCTGAAGTCAATCACAGTCCCGTAACCATAAATGGTTCACCTGTAGACATAGTGGACAGTTTCAAATTCCTGGGTGTTCACATAACAAACTCACTCACATGGTCTCAAAACAGCGAAGGTATCCTTAAGAAAGCGCAGCAGCGATTGTACTTTCTGCGGCGCCTCAGGAGATTTGGCCTAAGCACCAAGGCTCTTGTTAATTTCTATCGCTGTACCATAGAAAGTGTATTGACAGGATGCATAACAGTGTGGTTTGGTAACGTGACTGCTCAAGACAGTAAACAGTTACAGAGAATTGTGAAGAGAGCTGCCAAAATCATTGGCACAGAATTACCACAGCTACACACAATCTATAACACACGCTGTAAGAAAAAGACAGAGAACATCTTAAAGGACAGCTGTCATCCCGCCCATTCCCTGTTCTATCTCCTCCCTTCAAAAAAACGTTACCAGAGCATCAAATCTCACACCACCCGTTTCAGTAATAGTTTTTATGCTCAAGCAATCAGGCTGCTTAACGAAGAGATGGAAGCGAGACGTAGGTAGTCATGTACAATATACGCAGTTTTTAAACTGTACACTGTCACACTGTATGGTTGTTTTGTTGTTTTTTGGGTTGTCCTGGGTGACCTGTTGTTGTCGTATTGTTTTGTGTGCAATAAGGCTGAGAGTGCTCTTGGCACAAGCATTTCATTGTTTGTCTGTACTTGTATGGATACGCATTTGACTAATAAACCGAACCTGAACCTGAACCTGAACCTGAACCTTATACTAGACGTCTAAGTTTATACGTATAAAAAATGGTCTACCAGAGGTATAGATATGTCTACCTGGGTCTAAATTTGGACGTCTAATAGACGTCTATAGACCTTAACGGCCGGCAAAAGTAGTGAAAAACTGACCTTAACGGCCGTCAAAAGTAGTGAAAAACTGATTGTCTCACTGCCTCTGGGGCTTGAGTTCTGTTCTGATGCTCTGCATTTTTGGTGAAATTTAGACCCAGGTATAAACTTAGACGTCTATTAGACGTATATTAGACGTCTAGTCTAAGTTTAGACGTCTAAAAAACTTGCATATCTATACCTCTGGTAGACCATTCTTTATATGTATAAACTTAGACGTCTAGTATAAGTTTAGACGTATATTAGACATCTAATATACCTAAAAATGTTTGCTGGGTGACTAGATAAGGAGGCAGGGAAGCCCCACATCAGCCTGTAAGAAAATAACAAACCTATTTAAGAAACAATGTATTTAAACATCTATGTAGTATACAGTATGTATGACATACATTTGTCAATTGTAACCGTTGTATATCAGTTGGAATGTGAATGCGATTGCTTCTATGGCCTACTTTAGGTTGAAATAAACAATAACAGAGGTTCACACCACGGTCAGAAAATGTTTATGTTATCAGGACATTTAATTAAGCAATATTACACGAGAGGGTGAGCTCTAAGGCCCATTCTCACTGGGACAGATACAGATAAAAAATATCTGTCTCCATTAAAGTGGATGAGACTGGACTACCATCCACTTGAATGGACACAGATATTTTTTATCTGTATCTGGCCCAGTGGGAATGGCCCTTTACCGTGGTTATTGGCACATTATCGTTGCTTACGGAACTCAGAGGGAACTCAGAGGGTTCCGTAAGATATTCTTGATTTGAATGTGTGTGAATGTGAAGGTGTGAACGACGTCAGTATAGCTATGCCATTGTTTAAAGGGTACTTTTATTCAATCAAATTTTCCTCGGGATCCCATGCAAGGTCGTTGATGAACATGTGTTTTCATAGTTTACATCAACATAATTGACACTGCCTTGTGTGCTCTGGTACAGGATGGAACACCACCTGGGCCGGGTGTGGTTATCAGGTTGATGCCAAACAAATGGTACACAGTCACATGGGATGCCGGGCGCTCTTATAACTACCGGGTAGGTGCTGAAGGCAAATATGACCTTCAACTGGCAGAGCCAAAGTCTGAGGTCTCTACTACAGAGGACAACACAGGTCAGTAGGCTACAGTGCCAAAGAGAGCACAGCTCTTAGCCATAGTGCAGACAAATTATAATGTACAGAAAAGCAAGGTTTTCTATATAGTATAGTCTTCCTCAGACCCTTGCCTTCTTCTGTCTTTTTTCTCTTTATATAATTTTAATGCCAGATTTGAATTTTGCTACTATGTCCCTGAACTTCACAAGCAAACTGCTATAGCGTAGCCGCTTACAAGGCATTGCCTACGGTAACAATAAGCGGCTATTTTGCGACCGGCACAGCTGATTTCTTTGTTTGATGTGACGGGTAGATACTGCAGCTATTTAAACGAATCAGATGTATTTGTCGGCACTACCTGTTGTGTAATCTGCATTACATAGTAAAAATCTTCAGTGTTAAAGGCCCAGTCAGACGTTCATAGTTCAATTCCACCCTATACTATTATGTTATAATAAAGTTTATTTTTGGTTGAAGGCCTTCAACTACTGCTGTTATTGCTGTTTTCCCACTTTCTACAGTAAACTCCATGACACCTCCAACACCTCCAACCACATCTCTTCCAGGAACACAGACCACTGCCTCTCCTCCACTGGTCTCTGACAAGCCACCAGCAGAGGGAGACATTCGACTGATCAACAGGGGGAACACCAGCTGCTCTGGCAGAGTAGAGATCTTCTTCCGTGGACAGTGGGGGACAGTGTGTGATGATCTCTGGGACCTAAATGATGCCCAGGTGGTGTGTAGACAGCTAAGGTGTGGCCAGGCGCTGTCAGCTCCATCCAGAGCACGTTTTGGACCAGGCAGTGGACCTGTCTGGCTTGATGAGGTGGGCTGCACAGGCAGTGAATCAGAACTGGCACACTGCACAAATAGAGGGTTGGCATCCCCCAAATGTGGCCAAGGTGAAACTGCTGGTGTCGTCTGTGGTGAAGGTAATACATGAGTACATACTGCACTATGAACCACTGTGTTCCTCTGGCCTAGTGATAGAAAACAACTGTCGCTTGAACCATCCTTGTTAGGAAAGTGTTCACTGTAGCCTAAAAATCACACCTGTGTGAACTGAGCAGTGGAGGCTGTGTGTGTGTGTGTGTGTGTGTGTGTGTGTGTGTGTGTGTGTGTGTGTGTGTGTGTGTGTGTGTGTGTGTGTGTGTCTGTGTGTGTGTGTGTGTGTGGGTGTGTGTGTGTGTGTGTGTGTGTGTGTGTGTGTGTGTGTGTGTGTGTGTGTGTGTGGGTGTGCGGGTGTGCGGGTGTGCGTGTGTGCGCGTGTGTGTGTGTGTGTGGGCCACACACATAAGTGGCGTTTCCATAAAGCCACTTTTTGCGCATTAACGGCTTATTCGCAAAATGTTTTTATGGAAACACTTCAAAATGCGAATAAACTTTCATTATCCGCAAAAAAAGTTAGCCGCTTGGAGGAGGAGGATTTTGAGCCTTTATCGAATAAACTAAATGCGCTTAAGTGAATGGAAACGGGTCAGACAATAAATGCGAATAGATTATGACGTTCTAGGTCCATTTCCCCTGCCGCTTTGTCCATGGTATAGCGTTAGCCCACAAAACAAACCTGTTGTTTGTTACACACAGAGTGACACGGACCATGTGTAAATTCCTCCCGTTTTCACCTCAAGCCATCGGTGGCGAGCGAACCCTTCCTCATCCCACGGTGTTGCGTGCCTGAAGTACCCAATCTACAAGCTCACAGGCACAGCAGCTCGCATCCACGTCTCCGCGCCGCGTTGTGAGCTTGCAGATCGGCCACCTGACCTTCCAGAGGACGCTGAAACTTGCACTGTGCAGCGACGCGACCGCGGTTTTCCCGGTGAACCGATAGCTTTATGTATTGAGAGGAACTCTTGCCAATTTCGTAAGAGACTCGTCGCCAATTGTAATATATTTAAAAGTTATTTGGGGCCATGATGATGACTGATAATCCCTTCTTCCCACTACTAGACAGCGACCGAGTCACAGCAGTCAGACGTGCAGACGGTGCAGTGCTCAGGTTCGGTCTGAAAAAAATCAGCCCGATCAACTCTTGCGACCGTCGCTAATTCGAATGACACCCGCAAATGGAAACATGCTAAATTTGCTTTGTCTTAATGCGTATTTCTGATAATTCGCTTCCCTAATTCGAATAAGTTTATGGAAACGCCACTACTGACACACATAGGTCTATATACACGCATACACACACACAGCTCCGTATAGGAGTGGTGTGACCACCGCTCAAAAACAACCTGGGTAATTCCGAGGGAGGCTAACTGTCTGTGCCGCTCTCTCTCTCTCTCTCTCTCTCTCTCTCTCTCTCTCTCTCTCTCTCTCTCTCTCTCTTACAGAAGTCCAGAAGTCCTCTGTCGTTGTGGTGGTGGTGGTGGTTGTGTGTGTGAGTGTGTGTGTGTGGGTGTGTTCTTGGTGTGTGTACTGCTCATGTACAGATGGAAGACGAAGAGACAGCGTGGAGGTGAGTTAACTTCATACACATGTTCAGCATGTCCAAAGTTGTGAGCTTGGAGGTCTGCTCTGTTCTCGACCATCGCGGGACGGGGCATAAATGTGGCTCCCATGGGCTGCAGCCCAATGTAAGTGCAGCTCTGGTGCTGCGACTAACGACAGCCGTTCTAATGACAGCGACAGGAGTGGTTTTGAGGACAACTGCTTTGAATTGCTATTATTGTTTACCCAAAACATCACCCCTATACTTCCCACGGTAATGTGTACCACTGTCATCATAGAGGTTGTTGTTGGTGGTGGAGGAGGTGACATCCACAGAGTGTCTCCGAGCTTCTGCCTGAAGACCAAAAGCATAACTTCTCCCCCTATTGTCATGCAACACCTCATTGTGCGATACATGGCCTCTGCAGATAAACAAGGAGAATCATACCGACTGCTTTTTTTAAAATATATTTTTATTGATTTTTTTTTACAATAAACATTAAACATACAATACAATACATATACTCACATACATTCACTCACATTCACACACATATATACCACCTGCACATGCGTTATTGAAAATGATACAAATAATACAAAAATAAATATATATATATATATATATATATATATATATATATATATATATATATATGTTACAGTATGTTTGGGTAACTCAGGACGGTAAGAGTAAGAGCGCTTGTTTTGTCGTTCACCACACACTAATCACCACCAGATGGCGACGACAGCCCATAGACAGCCATTCACTAGTGCAGGCGCTGACGTCACTCGTTTGCGACTCTCTTTCTTTATTTACTAGCCTAGCTGGGCGGTGTTTAGCCATTAGCTTAGCCATTAGCTTAGCCATTAGCTTACTATGAGTGTTTATCGTGGGCTTGCCCAGGCCTTACGGCCTGGGCATAAATATAACGATTGCATTCACCACGGCTTCGTAACTCGCGCGGCCGGCGGAGCGCCGCGCGAGTTACGAAGCCGTGGTGAATGCAATCGTTATATGCAATCATATATATATCTTCGCGGCCACTCGCGCCTGCGGCGCTCGGGGGCGCCGCTTGCAATGTCGTGGACAATCGAGCGGCTGCGCCTGGAGGACGTTGTTGTGGCGACCGCTTGCTCCGCCCCGTGCGGCACCACGAGTGCTCCGTTTCTCGACCGTCCTGTTTCTCTAACAAACCGTGACATATATATATATATATATAGTATTTTCTCTTCCATTTCTTTTCCCTTTCTTATCCATATGGTGTTTTTTACATTTAGGTTGCTGTCTCCAAGGCACCCACATACATCCCCCAAAGTTGTTCAAAATCACTCCGTCTACCTCTAACTATGTCAACTTCTCCAGCCCGATGGAATTCATGAGTTCCCGGTGCCACATCCTCAATGTTGGGGCTTCCACACTTTTCCAACATAATGCCACGGCTCCTCTAGCTTGAAGAAGACCAAAGTCAAATATTTTAATTTGCTTTGCTGAATGTATAAAGTTCCTTGGGTGAATTCCAAGTATACAGAGCTTGGCATTAGTGGGATGGCAATTTTAAAGATTCCTGACATACACTTTATGACTTTAAAAATATTTGCATCTTAATCTTAGGACACTCCCACATACAGTGAAATAAGGTACCGAAGATATCGACTGCTTTGACAAAACAAGCCAGCTCTCACAAACACGGCCAACAGACCATAGCAGGCAAAGACAAACTAAGCTGCAAGCTTGCAACTAACAAATATATGAATGCAGCTTTTAACTCCAAGAGTGACTTTGTTTAACTACGTTTATGTGTGTGTTCTACAGGGTCCAACACCGGAAGAGGAACAGACACCAGAAATTCTGTGCCGGTAATAAACCTTATTTATGTATTTATATTCATTTCTCTACTCTCATATTCATATACAGTCAGCTATTATTATTGCAGTACTAATATCGATAGATACAGTCGATGGAGTTACTGCTGTAGTGCTGATAGCAGTTAGTGATTACAACAACTACTCTAATTCAGGTTAAAACATATTTGTGTCTTTATTGCTTTCTGTGTACTTCTCATACAACTATGATTAATGCAGTACTACTATTGATAAATAGATGGAGCACTTCTACCACAGTTACTACTGTAGTGTTGATAGTTGTAGTGATTACTACAACTACTATTACTGATTCAGGCACATATCTTGCAGTTTGAACCTTACATTAAAGAGGAGACAGAAGAGTTGTTTTTTTGTGAATTATTTTCTTTTGCTGTTGAAAGGTAGGACAGTGAAAACTGGACTACTTTACCAGTTTAATATCGTTCATTCAATTATCATCTAACAAAAGTTATATTGATATATTCATCTATACAGTATTAATAACAGTGTTGTTTACCTCCTCAGATGGTCATTTATGAGAATTTTCGTGCAGATTCTACATCAGAGCCAGACTCCACCTACCAGAGTCTCCATCCAGCCACCATGGACAACTCACTGTACTCTACAGTCACACCAAGACGCACATAGGCCCCTTTTCCACCATGAATTTAACTCTACAACTGGTTCCATTCTAGATGCTTGGAAGCTTGGTGCTTTCACAGAACCAGACGTGAACCGGCTTTCCACCAGTTTAAAGCACCATTGTTATTAAGGGCAGGAGTCCCTGGGCCCTACTTTGTGCCACCCCTTACCCCTTATCCTCACCCTGTACCCCTGGAATGCGGGCAAGGCAACTTGCTCTATCCCTAAACAGTATTTTGGGGAAGCTATACCCACTGCCCATTATGCAGTCTCCGTTATCTGCGCATGGGTGTAGCCGTAGAGCGTGTTGTTGCTATTTCCCAAAATTGCTATTTTGGTATCACAGATTTAGTATAGCGGATTCTAAAACAACCCGCTATTCCCACTTCGTTTGGTACAGTGCACGCCTTGCACTGGACATGTCTGGACACTGTGGAGTCAGGCTGCCTGGTCTCACAATGACACAACTTTCAGAGGTCTCCTTCTGACTTAATTGTCCATGAATCTCAGTGATTCTATTTCACGTATAATGAGCAGAAGTCAGAGAGTCAATTCATTGTGAAATTTGTGTTTATATAAAATGAAAGTCTATTGAAAGAAGACAATGATGTGTAGCGTGCGTCACACCATTTGCTCTGTCAGCTTCATTAATTCATTGTGCAGGAAATAAAGTCCTGATTACAATTATATTACATTATATTATTGTAACGCCCAAACCACACCACATTTAGGCGATCGTACTGTAAATCCTCATTGCAAAAATAGGGCCCCCCAGATGAATAGGACCCGTCAAAGTGTCCATTTCGAGGCGGAAATTCAATTGAGAATGGCAGTTACACTTTTACTTTTATTAAAAAAATATATTCTTAAGGACAACGTTGTTTTTTACAAGGGTTCATATTTTAGATTGCAATTAGAGAAAAGAAAAGATGAGTGTTAAAAAATTGTCATTTACTGCTTTCTATTGTTTTAGTGATTTTAACGATTTAGATTTCAATGGGTGGGTATGCGTATAAGTGGCTAAATATGTCTTTTTAGACACAGTAAGCCCATTCCCAAGATGCACCGCAATCTTTCATGGGTAGATGTGACTTATGGGTGCTAGTAGTGTTACTGTTGCTGTCACTGTAGACTAGAGTCTCCCCATCTCCAACAACATTGAAGGAGTTCATCTTCATCATTAGTTGTCTACCCTCGATGACCATACAGGCTTATTCAAAGGCAAAAAAAATGTAATTTAGATAGCATTTCTATTTTATTCGATGTACAGATTATTGATGTTTTCAGATTTTATTGATATTATTGAATAGGTCCTTCGTTTACCTACGTTTTAAAAAGGAGGTGCCATAGTTTTGTACATTTCTGGTTTTCATATGTCCAGGAGGTTGACAGTACTTTATTAGACCCCCTGGTGTGGTTACTATGAGCAATTATGTATTCCCTTTGTATTTGGGGTTTCTTCCTGGAGGCTGACACCTTGTGGGTCAAAAGTGCCGATCATATAATCATCCCTTTCCCTTTTACCATTCACCCAAAACTGTGGGTGTGGCTAACTTCAGCTGGGTCACCACCCACCATGACAACCAGACATACTTAATGAACTGGTGGGTGTGGCCACATAAAAACCTATGTGGCCACACCCACCCATACGAGGAGGAAGATCTTTTCCAAAAAAGTGTACAGAAAGAGTTAAAATAAAAACCAAATTTTAACTCTTTCTGTACACTTTTTTGGAAAAGATCTTCCTCCTCGTATAATCATAATACCTGATAATCATGTTTTAGGGGGGGAAAAATCATGGCACCCCATCTTTAAGATGTATGTAAGATGCATTTTATCATGTATTACTTTGTGTGCTGTTTCTTGCTTACTGTAAATTGCTCTGGATTAAAATGCCTAAATTGTAATTGTAAATTGCAGTATTTTGATAGTCTTTCTACTGTACTTATTTGTTTAATCTCTCGCAGAGTTGATGAAAGTTCTCCTTGCTTTCATTCCATCATGTGTGGACAACTTGTTTCTATTAAATCGGAGAGCTTCCTTTCCATGCTTAGATAACACACACCTCTATGGTACAGTGAGCTGTATGCACCAAGACTGGACAGGCTCTGTTCAATGTGAATTATTAGCTCAATATGGTTTAATATAGTGTGATTGTAGGCTGTTTGTCTTATATATCGTTGCTGTTGGGCAGAAACCTTGTAACTAACTCCAAGTTTCAAATTTTCTTTCACAAAGCAAAGCCTTGCTACATCATACAAGAACTATTGCAGAAGACTAGTGAAAATAGCTGATGTACAAGCACACAACGTCTTACTTACGTACATAGAATATTTTATTTTTTTCATAGTAATTTGAATTACTAATATAATATACAGGTGAGGGGGGTTGGAGGGGTGGAAGGGGTTAGGGGGTGATTGTGTATCTGTGTTTGTACATGATTCCTTGCATTTCTGTGCATCAGGGGTTAAGTGTGGGGAGGGGGGGGATGCGGAAAGGGGGGGGGGGGTTCGGAATGGGGCTTCGGAAGGGGGGTGTTAGAAGTGGGGGTGACAAGTGGGGGTGACTGTGTGTCTCTGTTTTGGCATAATACTGTGTATTTCTGTGCATCTGTGCTTCCGGGTCAAAATGACCCGAACAGCACTTAACTCTCCCCACGCTTTGAACGATAACGCTCGCCCCATTTTTTACAGAACCTCGATGCCAATACGGCGCTCGTTCGGTTCGTTCGTCTGATGACTGTAAGCTGATGAGGGGTCGCGCGGCCGTTTACTGTAAACACATTTTCCGCTGTGATGGTGTAAAAAATCCATTATGCGTTAGATCAACGGAGAACAATTCACTTCCTTGTTGATTTCCTCTGGCCCGGAGGCTCTGTAGCCAGTGACTGCTCTGAATGTACGGCAACACATAGCAGGACAATTCACATTCATTCTCGCATGACGCCGCCCTCTGCTGCCTGGCAGACCAAAGTGCACTATTGCACAACCCAAAAAAATAAAAATAAATAAATAAATGTCTGTCTGTCTATCTACTATAACGTCGCAAAGGTAAGCCGCTTTTTGATGGCGCCAGACCCAATAAATAAATAAATAATCTGGCAGTAGGAGAGTTAAGGTTCAAAAAATATGAGGGGGGTGTAGCATGGGTGTAGTGCAAAAATATTTTTTTTACATGTTCATCTCAGAAGAATCTTTAAAGGAGTAGTTCACCACTTTTCAACCTGTCTTCATATAATAGGTCCTCACTAATGTTCATGATAAAATATCACAATTTTTTCTACTCAGTCCAAGTCTCCTAGAAGAGCTGTGGGAAGTTCAGAATCCATAGTCTTGTGACATCATCATTTTCCAAAAAAAAAATTAATCAATATTTTTGAAAAAAATATTTAGATTTTTATTATCGCGAGAACAATGGCTTCCACTTTAAAATTGCAACTTTTCAGGAATAGAAAGCCTGCAGTTTCTAAGCTGGTTTGGCAATCGATGATGTCACAAGACGATGGTTTTACCTCCTCTGAGAGAAAAAAAGAAAAAAAAAGAAAAGCTATTTTTGAGTGAGGACCAATTATATGAACATAGGTTGAAAAGTGGTGGAGTGCCCCTTTAAGGCCAGTGAGTTTCAGGTGGAAACAATTTAAACTTCTACCTTTTTTTTCCAAATGAAAATGTAAAACAGGTCAAAATGACCCGAACAGCATTTAAGGGTTAACACATTTTTCTTTTCATTTATACCTCAATGCAGTAACAGATTATCGGTCCGTTTAGCATTGTGAAGTGTCAAATGGCTACAATAGAAATCAGATTTCCTCCTATAACTGGGAGGCTTTCAAAATAAAAGTCTTATTTATTTGCACAATTGGGAATGTGTAATGTGATTAGACAACACAATTGTATTTTTTAAAATCTTGATAAATAAGTAGGCTATAGACTATCGTCTCAAAGTAGAAATGGACTGAGAGATCTCGAGATTCTGACTGACTATTCAATAATAATTCACACAGGGCAGGGCCTGCAGGCTGCAGGTTAAAGGGATATTTCATTTTCGGGAAAAAGGTTTCGTAATTTTATCGTCTAATCAGGCTTTTATGAACACCCTGGACAGATTTGCTTGATTCAATATATTTGATATAAATGTTATCAGGCCGCACTTTTTTTTTTTTTGGTTTGGACGTGCCGTTTGTAAAGTTTCACTTTTGGTTTAGACGTGTGTGTGTGTGTGTGTGTGTGTGTGTGTGTGTGTGTGTGTGTGTGTGTGTGTGTGTGTGTGTGTGTGTGTGTGTGTGTGTGTGTGTGTGTGTGTGTGTGTTTGTGTGTGTGTGCGTACACTCTCTCTCTCTCTCTCTCTCTCTCTCTCTCTCTCTATTTCGCACATAGACAGATCCTGTTCATTCTGAACGAGACATCCAGTGGACGAGACATGCACTGGACATGCACTGGACAGACAAACCGAAACGCTTTCACCGCTTCAGAAATAGTCTAAACAGTTTAGTAACTTCAATGTCTCTTTCAATCAAGGTTTTTCAATAGTTGTTGGCTTCCTTGTCTTGCAAGATAAGACAATGACTAGGCCTATGTGCCAGGGATTAGTGTGTTGTTGGGTTACAGGCCCTGCTGTGGCTGAACAGTCTGATGCTCGAGTGGCAGTCTCTGTTGCTGTTTCTGCAGATGTACTGTGCCTGCCTCTGTGGGTGCTGATGACGCCTGTCGTCTGTGCTCTCCTTTTCTCACTCCTCTCGATGCCTGCCTTGAAGGCAAGCTTCCATTTGCTGCGGTCCACAGCTACAGCTTCCCAGCCTGCTGGGTCGATGTTGTCTGCCTTCAGATCTCTTGTAGCGAAGACGAGGCCTTCCTTTAGGTCTGGAGCCAGTGGCAAGCTCCCCATACTGTAAAGCATGTTTTTGGGGGATTCTGCCGTCTTGAATGTGGCTGACATATACCCAAGCCAGATTAAGCAACTATTTGTAAGCAGAGGAAACTTGCTTGGTGTTCCTGCTTGTGCCAGAACGTTGTTGTTGGAGATACGGTCCTGCCAGGTGATGCCCAGAATTCTTCTAAGACAGCGTAGATGGAAGGAATTTTGATTCAATCCATCCTACCCGACAAGGGCTTCAGACAGGATGGTTAAAATAAATTACTAATCCGCTTATTTATTTAGTTTGTAAGTCAATTATTTCACTACACGTCTGCTGTAATAATGCCTTTAGTCAATAAACATTGTTTATTCCCAGTGCCGCCATTATTGTCGTAAAGCTGTGAACTTTCAACTCATATGTCAAGAAATCTTAACTCTCTTAACCTCGCCTACGGCCTGTTCGTTCACTACAGGCCGTTTGGTTTCCACCTAAAGCGCAGAAACCACCAGAAGAAGCGGCGTCGCTTTGATTTGGTTACCAACGTTTGTTTCCCCAATCCCTTTTAAAATGCTCGAGTAGCCTTGCGTAGTCTTGCCAGTTGCTACGAGTTGGTCTAAAAGATGCGTATACCAAACACATTTTTCAAAAGTAAAACTACTCCGCATCAAGGAGTTTATTAGGTAGGCCCTAAAAGTATGTCCTTGAGTGCAGGGGAATCATTTTGGGTTAAAACTGAATCCGGTTTGATAGTTTCTGCAAATTGTAGTCCTTTGGGGACTACAACATGATGTGTTGTGGTTTCCGCTCCAGACCGGTTACAACCCCGAAAAGTGAAGTGATCCCAGACTACACCAAGACACACATAGACCCCTTTTCCACCATGAATTTAACTCTAGGACTGGTTCCGTACTAGATGCTTGGAACCTTGGAGCTTTCATGGAACCGCTGTGAACCGGCTTGCGCTTCCACCAGTTTAAAGCTCCATTGTTATTAACCCCTTTGTGTTATTGGAGCTGTGATAGCCGCTTCCTACTTTTGACTTGGGTTAGGGGCATGCAGGAGTCCCTGGTTGCACAAGGTTAAATTCCTGGCCTGGCCAACAATGTGTTGAACAGGACCCGTCAAAGTGTCCATTAAAATAGGGATATTCAGTCGCGATTTCTTTTTTTAAATGAAGACTTTTCGCTTGCTTTTGCCACTGTTTACATTGCATCTGCTTCCGACTTGTAGAATAGTGACACGTCCTCTTTGGTTCCCAGTTCAGGGCAAGAAAAAAAAAAGTATTTTTCGGTTGGTTCCAGTTCGGAAAACAAACTTTTAGGCTTCTTAACCGATTCATTTACATTGGAAACACTCCTTATTAGGCGAAGGGGAAAAAGAACGGGACTGTTTTGGACATACCAAAACATTTAGAGTCTCCATCCATCTCCAACAACATTGATGGAGTTCATCTTCGTGATAGGTTGGTTGTCTACCCTCGATGACCATACAGGCTTATGCACAGGCAAACATTTTATTTAGATTTTTATATAGCCTGACTGTTCGATGTACAGATTATTGGTGTTTTTGATTTTACTGATTTTATTGAATAGGTCCTTTGTTTACATACGTTTTAAGATTACTACTTCTATGCATTTGATGTATTACCATGTGCTGTTCTTGCTTACTGTAAATCGCTCTGGATTAAGAGCATCTGCTAAATGCATAGATTGAAATTGTAAATTGTAGTATTTTTATAGTCTTTCTGTGATTATTTGTATTTAATAGCCTAGTCTTTGTTTTAATCTTTCACAGAGTTTAGGAAAGTTATCCTTGCTTTCATTTCTTCAAGTGTGGACAACACACTATTCTATACTGCTTTATAGGCTATAGGGTCAGACTGAGCTAGTGTCTAAATGTATAGTGTTTACAGTGTGTTGTCTATATTAATTCTATCTTTAACCACTGTCCAACTAAATTCCACTGCCTGTAGAGTGACACATAAATATATTCATGATTATTAGAGTGTTTTGGATTTTTACTATGAAAGCCACAAATTATATTTTTTACCCTGGAGACTGGAGCGTTGTCCCCATCATTCTGAAGTAAAATAGTTCCTATTTTAAAGAGGTGGTGCCATAGTGTTGTACTTTTTCTGGTTTTCATGTGTCTAGGAGATTGACAGTACTTCATTAGACCCCCTGGTGTGGTTGTTTTGAGCAATTATGCATTCTCTTTTTATTTGTTTTTAGCTGGAGGATGCCACCAGCTGGGTCAGACGTGCCGGTCCAAAAACACCCATACTTATTACATCATAGAATCAACCCCTCCCCTAATGTACCATTCACCCAACACATGTGGGTGTGGCTAACTTCAGCTAGGTCACCACCCACCATGACAACCACGCATACCAATGAACTGGTGGGTGTGGCCACATAAAAACATAATTTTAACTCTTTCTGTACACTTTTTTGGAAAGAATTCTTCCTCCTAGTATAATCATAATAGTAGATAATCATGTTTTATAGAGGGGGAAAATCATGGCACCCCATCTTTAAATGATTGCCTACTACCCAAATAACTCCCTGTATCTCTCTACCCCTGTTTCCTGTCTGCCTCAACTCTACAATACAAATAAAGCCAGAAACACCCAAAATATATAAATAAAAAAAACTGATGTAAAACTCATCTGTATTGTTGACATCAGTTACAGCTCATTATAGCTATTAGCTATCTCCTCCCACAGGGGAACTTTAGTTTTCAGCTTCACCCAGCTGAGTGCTTCCCACAGAGGAGCACGGAGGGGGGAGTAGCAGGCATGTGTCGTGCACACATAGACATCAAAGGGGGCTTGAGTCCATGCCGTTTTATCCGTCTGTAAAAAGTCCAGACCACAGTTTTTACTATTGTGAAAGAAATGCAAATGCCCTCTTTCCATGCCATACCTGAAGGTAGCATTCAAGAGAATTGCCTTGTCCAAACTCTCCTGAACTTGAATAAAAAAAAAAAAAAAAAGATGCCGTCTCTGTGTAGAAAACCATGCTGTACACCAAATCTCAAGTAGCCTATTCACTTGAGTATGCTTAGTTTAGTGTCATATCAAGCACAGAAAAAAAGCCTTTTAGAAATCTCAGCCCCTGCCTCTCTAACATTCTCTGCACATCCCTGGGGAGCAGTTACTGTAGGGTGTCTTGCTCAGAGACACTTGGACACATTGCTGGAGCTGGAATCTTACCTGAGACCTCCAGGACCTCCGGTGTCCTATAGGCAGGCTCACTAACCATTCAGATATGGCCGCCCATTGTGAAAAATACTGTGTAGGCTTGAACTTCGGTGAGAAGGAGCTTATAATGCAAAACTTCGCAACATGCAACTAGTTGCGACCGCATGTCACAACTAGACTAGGTCTAGACATAATTTGGTGCGATCATGGCCTTTTAATGGCTGAGTTGACAGCTTTCCGTTTCCTGAATATATAATAAGTGTTAACAAACTTGCAGATGCAGGCAGTAAACAAGAAAACCTTCAGTGGTTAAGATGGATTCCTCTCTCATCTTAAGACTCTGTTTCTTCTGTGTTGTACAGACAATACTTGGTCTTCAGGTATCTGGTAATTATGGAATTAATAATAATAATACAGTTATAGCTATTTTCAAGGTACCCAAAGTCGCTTTCTTTGATGTGGTATTGGTCATATGACATTTATTTGTGGGCACAGTTTACTTTTTTTTTTTTTTTTTCGTATGGCAGGAAGTGTATACAGTCATACCTTGTGCTTATACTTATCTATAGTAGGCCCAACGTTGCTCAGACACAAAGGCCTCTCTTTTCGTCCATCTCTTTTCTAAACGTTTTTAGAATTTGGAAAAACATTTTTTGAATATTTAAAATAGCTGATCTACAAGCTCACAACGTGTGGATGTAGATCTGCTATTTCAAGTATTTTTAAACGCTTTCAAAACAGTAAAAAGGCGAAGAAGTTTATGGATGAAAATATAGTTGAAAATGTTAACTACGGTAAAGGTTTCTGATTAGTTGTTTTACATACTGATTCAGTACCACAAACATCTCTGTCAGCTTCCTCTACTTCACCAGAGAATTCACTGGAAATATTTGTTGGACAAAATTAGGCAACCTGACAACAATGAAATGCAACAAATTAAACTGCAGACTTAAAACATTTAGACCATTGGTATTTGGATTTGTTGTTATAAAATATCCAGAATCTCAGTTTAACACTATACTATTGTCTTCTTCTTCTCAGTGCTAGATAGTCCTAGTTCTATAGTTGTTTGTTTTACTGTAACAATGCTTGTATTCAAAACCTTACAGAGACTGTATCATGGTTCATCCAATATGGGAGAACACATTGTTAATTGATAATGAAATAAAACATTAACTACCGGTACATGATTGTAACTACCATGTGATTGGAATGTCCTCCATCTCCAGGCCTCCTGCCCACCGCCGGCCCAGAGCTGGAAGCTCTGATAAGGATCGGAACCAGAGTGGTGAGAGGACGGGGAGATCAGGTCAGACACAAAAAAAAGATTAAAATTAACAGTAGGTGAATAGCGTTAGTGACATTTGTACATAGAATCTGTTTTACAGACCAGAATATTTCTGCTTGGTAATTTGTTGGATAATTGTTTTGTATTGCCATTAGTTCAATTTGAACCAATCAGGAGGTGTTTTGGCAAAAAAGGGAAAAGACCTCACCAATGCAGGCTTGTGGAAACATAAAAAAATTATAATAATAATAATTAAAAAAACATTTATTGGTATGGCTAATGCATAGTTAAAATAAATGCATAATTAGACATGCATGCTGCATTGCGGTACACAGCCTTCATCAGGGTGACTAAACATCAATGCAGAACAAACATGGCTTTGAGTGCAGGTGACTAGATAAGGAGAAACCCACACCAGGACATACCGTAATGTAAAGCGCCTGTAAAAAAAAAAATCACATCGATGTAGTAATGACATACATTCGTCAGTTGTAACACAATGTGACTGCGATTAGTTATACAGTATGTAGCCCACTTTAGGTTTTTATACAGTCAGTTTCTTATTTTTTCTTGGTATATAGTTTTTTTCTTTGTTTTACAGGCTTTACTCATAACGTCCTGGTGTAGGGTTTCTCTGTCTGCTTATCTAGTCACCTGTAACTGAATTCTATATCTTAATGAGCCTCTTATGACATTTCTTATAAAAGCCACGTTTGTTCTGCATTCATGTTTAGTTACCCTGATGAAGGCATTTTCTTATGCTTACAAGAGATACCAATAAAGGCTTTTGAATTTACAAGTCAACTTTTTTGTCATTTCACTTTTTCAAACATTTGTACCAAAAGGCACATTATTGAACATATTTTATTCTTTTTTTCCACCTCCTGATTAGAACTTGATGCAACACAGTGTCAGTGTTCATCAACAATTAAAAAACAAGAATCAAGGATGGTATCTACCTTTTTAATCAAAATTTTCATTGAGATCCCATGCAAGGTCAGTGATGAACATGTTTTCATAGTTTACATCAACAGAATTGACACTGCCTTATCTGGTACAGGATGGAACACCGCCTGGGCCGGGTGTGGTCATCGGTGAGGGGTCGACCAAATGGGTCAATGTCAGATGGGATGCCGGGGGCACTTCTAGGTACCGGGTAGGTGCAGGAGGCAAATATGACCTTCAACTGGCAGAGCCACAGTCTGAGGTCTCTACCACAGAGGACAACACAGGTCAGTACAAAGAAAATACATAAAATGAATGAATGAATGAATAAATTAGTGCTGTCAAAATGTATGGGGGGGGGGGGGGGGGGGGTCAGTATCTATAAAATAAATATAATTTTGTGAGGCAGGTCGTCAGACCCTAGGTTGGGGTTCACTGGTTCAATATAACTCCCCATTCTCTCTCTCTTCTACCATTCAACTACATTTTTGTCATTGTTTGGATTTTTTATGACAATGTTTGCCTGTCACCTAGAATGGCTGCTCCATAAGAATGCACAGCGATTTGTTTATTATACAGCCTACTGGTAGGCTACTCTGACATATCATTTGGGACATGTGAGGGTTAGAATGCACTCTCAATTCAATTCAATTCATTTAATTTCATTTAATTTCATTTCAATTCAATTCAATTCAATCTCCTGTTCGCTCTCTCTCAACTATACTCCAACAACTTACACTGGAGTGTCGCTGCATAGTAAAATCCTCAATGTTAAGGTCCAGCCACGTACTTCAGACGTTCGTAGTTCAATTCCATCCTATATACTATTAAGTTATAATAAAGCTTGTTTTTGGTTGAAGGTCTGAATGCTGTTTTCCCACTTTCTACAGTAAACTCCAGGACATTTACAACACCTCCAACCACATCTCTTCCAGGAACACAGACCACTGCCTCCCCTCCACTGGTCTCTGACAAGACACCAGCAGAGGGTAAACATCACACAGCTTTTACTTTGCACTTCAAATTGACTGTCCAAATCTGCCAAAACACACTGTAGTGTACAATCAAACCCAGGACAGTATGTGTTGCTCATAGCAGAGTCTTCATTGATCTCCAACAACATTGAAGAAGTTCACCCTCATCACTTATGCTTATGGTCTTTATACTCTACTTTTTTGTTTTAATCCTTCCAGTTGAAGAAAGTTATTTTATTTTTCATCACAATCCTATTCTCATCATTCTTATCTGATTATGGAAGTTCAGATGCGTGTGTGTGACACACACATCTAACTATAACTTTTCTCTCTCTCACACTGAGTGAGAGATAATGAAAATAATATTTTAACACATCTTTCTACCATTCCAGTTTAGAGGGTGTTCTGAGAAATATTTATACCTCAATGTAACAAATTACGGTAGTAATGTTTTAAAGAGCTATTTCAAGATGTGATCAGTCCAAAATAGAATATGAAGAAGTGACAGAGACTCATATTTATAAGACAAAGACAGAACTGTGTGGTCTCGGTTGGAGAAGGAACTAAGTGCTGAGTTGTCAGCTTTTCACTTCCTGAATATGTTAGTGTTGACCAACTTGCACATCATGATGCAGTAAGCATCTCTCAGCTTCCTTTACTCTTTACTGATAGAGAATTATTAAGGAAATGTTTGTCTGCACAAAGTTAAGCCTACTGAACTAACAATTAATTAAATTACCATGTGTAGGCCTATGTTTGTGTAGAGTACATATTTTAACTTTTTGTGTTTTTTTTATAAATCCCACTTAAGCCCTACTTGGTCATACTATAGCGTCATACTTACTGTACTTCTGATGCTGTTGTTCCTATGTAGCCTGACACTCAGCCTGAATTGACATTTAGTTTGCCAAAACAAGAATTTAAAGGGGTGTGGCTAGCGATTCAGGGTCTGGAACTAGGCTAGTTCCTATGGCCTAGTGACCGAAAAAAGAAAAAAAAAAAAGAAAAAAGAAAAAAAAGTTTATCTTTATTCTTTATTTTTTACTTTTTAAAGTGATCATTGGTGAAAGTTTCATGTGTCTACCAACTACCATGTGATTGGAATGTTCTCCATCTCCAGGCCTCCTGCCCACCGCCGGCCCAGAGCTGGAAGCTCTGATAAGGAACGGTACCAGAGTGGTGAGAGGACGGGACTGGAAATGGGGAGATCAGGTGAGATATTTTTGATGTCATTAATGCGCATACATTTTTTTATGTCATTAATGCGCAATAAGCCAATCAAATTAATTAATTGACTGTACTTACTGTATGTCTGTACAATGTACATTCTCTCCCCATCGCCCAAAGGGTCGCACTAGCAGCCCACAGAAAGCAACTTCCTCTGCTCGCACAGGGCTACTGGGCTAGCACTAAAGCTCTGTCCTCACTCACACACACTTCTTGAGTCGTCTCGCACAGCCACACACACTCGAAGAAAACGGGGAGAAGAGCAAAGACAGGCTGTTTCTGAACAGAAACCATTTTAACAGCGGTTCTGAAACCATTCATTTCATCAATATATCTACCCTCCATCATCCGTATATATTGAAACTATAAAGGCACGGTGGTCACTGGTTGCTGGTCCTCATTCCGACATCGTGGCTGGCTGAGAGCTCTCGTTAATCGCGTTAGAATGCGTTTCAATATATAAGGAGCGATGTCGGGGGTAAGTAAGTGATTTGAAGGAGGATATTATATTGATGAAATAGAAACGCTGTGTTTATCAGCATTTCTCCAGACCAGTAAGAGGCTGTCTGTCTGTCTCTTCTCCTCCTCCTCCATGGCCCGCACTAGAGGCGGGGAGTGGAGGGGGCTGCGCTGCGGGCGATGGGTCATTGGATTCACACTGTTTTCAGAGAGACCACGTGACCTACTGTATCATGCTATGATCATTTCGGGGCGTGTCAGCGTTCCTTTAAGTTAATGGGACCCCAACTTTCAGCAGCTGTAACGGATTCTCCTAGGGAAACTGAATTTCAGTCTTTGTGAGATGGGTTACTAGAGACCTTTACAAACACATAGGTGAAGAAAGGTTTTGGTAGGGAATTTATTCCAGGACTTTTTAAGATATCCCCTTAGGCCTACTATTAGTGACTTTTGCTCATAGAATCTGTTTTACAGAACAATTTGTTTTTACACATCGATGTAGTAATGACATACATTTGTCAATTGTAACACAACTTAAGTTCTATATTGGAATGCGAATTTCATTGCTTCTATATATGTAGCCTACGGTATTTAGGTCAGACAAAACAAAGACGGGTGGGGCACGGTCTCTGAACGTGTTTATGGTATCAGTGACTGATAAATAACCAATGGCTAAACATTACAGACAGGCTGGTCATATTGGACCCAGTTCCCCGATAGGGATATTTCACTTTCGTGTATTTTTATTGTATTAACATTTTTCATTTTCCAAAATAATTATTACAAATAAATGAAAAAAATATATGATCAAATTAATATCAAATATCTAAATACTGAATCAAGCAACTCAAAAACTGTCCTGGGTGTTCCCAAAAGCCTGATTCAACAGAATTGACACTGCCTTGTGTGCTCTGGTACAGGATGGAACACCACCTGGGCCAGGTGTGGTCATCGCGTTGAATGTGCCAGGGTACAACAAATGGGTCTGTGTCAGATGGGATGCCGGGAGAACTTCTAGGTACCGGGTAGGTGCTGAAGGCAAATATGACCTTCAACTGGCAGAGCCACCTACCACCACTGAACCTGCCACCACACTGTCTGAGGTCTCTGACACAAAGGACAACACAGGTCAGTACAGGGCCATATAATAAATACATACATTAAATTAATGAATTAATAAATACATTAGTGCTGTCAAAATGTATGTGATGATATCACAATAACATAAGATTTTATTGCATACTAAAGGCGTCCTGAAATGGCTTGCAAATGTTTTTGCTGAGAAACGGGGGTCAGTATAGCTATGCCATTGTTAAAAGAGGTTACTGAAGTCTGTGTTTCTACTCAAAGCATGAAAGCATGCAGTGGGAGAACATTGAGGGGCACATTATCAGATTAAATCAATATAATCTAAAGCTATTCTTTGATTCATTGGTTGGTTTCAAACTCTCTTGGGCATCTCTCTCCCGCTGTCTCTCTGATTGTGCAACTACAAAAATAAAATAAACAAAATGTGACATTATTCTGCTTTTCAATATGCTCTGTAATTTTTTATGACAATGTTTGTCTGCCAGACTGCCACTTACTAATTGGGAATGGCTGCTCCAGAAGAATGCACAGGGATTTGTTTATGCTGCCTGTTGGACTATATGCATTTCAGACGTTCGTAGTTCAATTCCATCCTATACTATTATATTTTTTACACTTTCTACAGTAAACTCCCTGACCTCGTCATCTCCAACACCTCCAACATCTACAACACCTCCAACCACATCTCTTCCAGGAACACAGACCACTGCCTCCCCTCCACTGGTCTCTGACAAGCCACCAGCAGAGGGAGACATTCGACTGGTCAACAGGGGGAACACCAGCTGCTCTGGCAGAGTGGAGATCTACATCCGTGGACAGTGGGGGACAGTGTGTGATGATCTCTGGGACCTGAATGATGCCCAGGTGGTGTGTAGACAGCTAAGGTGTGGCCAGGCGCTGTCAGCTACATCTAATGCACGTTTTGGACCAGGCAGTGGTCCTGTCTGGCTGGATGATGTGGGTTGCACAGGCAGTGAATCAGAGCTGGCACAGTGCACAATTCCACGACGGTTGGGATTCCACGACTGTGGCCATACAGAAGATGCTGGTGTTGTCTGTGATGAAGGTAAACATGAGTAATGCACTATGAACCACTATGTTCCTCTGGCCTAGTGATAGAAAACAACAGTCTCTTCTAGGGAACTACTGAAGTCTGAATTTCTACTCAAAGCATGAAAGCATGCAGTGGGAGAACATTGAGGGGCATATTATCAGATTAAATAAATATAATCTAAAGCTATCAAATTAATATCATTTTGTGAGGCAGGTCGTCAGACCATAAGGGGTCTGCAGTGCAGACCCCAGGTTGGGGTTCACTGGTTCAATATAACTCCCACGTTCTCTCGCACTTCTACAATTCAACTCAATCTTTGATTCAATGGTTGGTTTCAAACTCTCTTGGGCATCTCCCTCTCGCTGTCTCTCTGATTGTGCAACTACAGAACGGCTAAAATAAACAAAATTAGACATTATTCTGCTTTTCAATATGCTCTGTAATTTTTTATGTCAATGTTTGTCTGCCACACTGCCACCTACTAATTGGGAATGGCTGCTCCAGAGGAATGCACACAGGGATTTGTTTATTATACTGCCTGTTGGACTGTATGCACTTCAGACGTTCATAGTTCAATTCCATCCTATACTATTATATGTTATAATAACAATATTGTTTTTTTTACACTTTCTACAGTAAACTCCCTGACCTCGACATCTCCAACACCTCCAACCACATCTCTTCCACTGGTCTCTGACAAGCCAACATCAGAGGGAGACATTCGACTTGTAGGAGGGAACACCAGCTGCTCTGGCAGAGTGGAGATCTTCTTCCATGGACGGTGGGGGACAGTGTGTGATGATCTCTGGGACCTGAATCATGCCCAGGTGGTGTGTAGACAGCTAAGGTGTGGCCAGGCGCTGTCAGCTCCATCTAATGCACGTTTTGGACCAGGCAGTGGGCCCATCTGGCTGGATGATGTGGGCTGCACAGGCAGTGAATCAGAGCTGGCACGGTGCACAAATAGAGGGTTGGGATTCCACAACTGTGACCATACGGAAGATGCTGGTGTTGTCTGTGATGAAGGTAAACATGAGTACTGCACTATGAACCACTGTGTTCCTCTGGCCTAGTGATAGAAAACAACTGTCTCTTCTAGGGAAGTGTTCACTGTAGCCTAAAAACTGGGTAGTACAGTTACGTAGCCGGGGCTAAGCTCGCTCTTTCGAGCGACCGCCATTTCGACAAAGGAGCGTCGGGAGGGTTAGCGACTCACCCCACAGAGGTTAGGGTAAGGGTTGGGTTTGGGTGTCGAAAAGATGACACGTAGTAACAGCGAAACGCTCCCCTTTCCCACCTCCCCCTCTCTGTCTTTTTCTCTCATTTGCAGAAGTCCAGAAGTCCACTGTCGTTGTGGTCGTGGTGGTGGTTGTGAGTGTGTGTGTGGGTGTGTTCTTGGTGTGTGTACTGCTGTACAGAAGGAAGATGAAGAGACAGCGTGGAGGTGAGTTAACTTCATACACATGTACAGTATGTGTTGTTTAAGTCCATTCTGTTGTACCACCATCATCATAGAGGTTGGTGTTGGTGGAGGTAATGTCCACATGTAGTGGCTCAGAGCTTCTGCCTGAAGACCAAAAGCATAACTTCTCCCCCTATTGTCATGTGACACCTCATTGTGCAATACATGGCCTCTGCAGATGAACAAGGGGAATCCTTTTGGTAAAGGACTGTTTTACCCAAACACGGTCAACAGACAATGGCAGACAAAGACAAACTAAGCTGCAAGCTTTACAACTAACAAATACTGTGTATGAATGCAGCTTTTAACTATACTAAGAGTAGCCTGGGATCGCTTCCAATTTCGGGTTTCTGATCCGGTCCGGAGCGGAAACAGCCTACGTCATTTTGTAGTGAATACGGACAACAATTTGGAATCAGTTTTAACCCAAAATAATTCCCAGGGCTCAATGACAATATTTTAGGTCCTACCCCATAAAGTGCTTGATAGTTTTGCTTATTTTTTGAAAAAGTTTGTTTGCTATATCCATCTTTTTGTCCAACTCGCAGTGACTGGCAAGACTATACTTCTTGAGCATGTAATAGGGATTTGGGAAACAAGCAGGTGGGACAAAAACAAAGCGACACTGCTTCTCCTGCCTTTTGCCGTTTAGTGACTTAGTTTAACTATGTTTATGTGTGTGTTCCACAGGGTCCAACACTGGAAGAGGAGCAGACACCAGAAATTCTGTGCCAGTAATAAACCTTATTTATGTCTTTATTCATTCTTCTACTCTCATATTCTCATACAGCTATTATTATTGCAGTACTAATATCAATAGATACAGTCGATGGAGTTACTGCTGTAGTGCTGACAGCATTTCGTGATTACTACAACTACTTTATTCAGGCTAAAACATTTTGTGTCTTTATTGCTGTCTGTGTACTTCTCATACAACTATGATTAATGCAGTACTACTATTGATAGATAGATGGAGCACTCCTACCACAGTTACTACTGTAGTGCTGATAGTTGTAGTGATTACTACAACTACTATTACTGATTCAGGCAAATATCTTGTAGTCTGAACCTCACATTATATTTTCTGATTTGCTGTTGAAAGGTAGAATGAGAACTGGAATATTTTACCAGTTTAAAAAATAAATTTTATATTGATACATTGATCTATACATTATTAATAACACTGTTGTTTACCTCCTCAGATGGTCATTTATGAGAACTGTCGTCAAGATTCTACATCAGAGCCAGACTCCACCTACCAGAGTCTCCATCCAGCCACCATGGACAACTCACTGTACTCTACAATCACACCAAGACGCACATAGGCCCCTTTTCCACCATGAATTTAACTTTAGGACTGGTTCTGTTCTAGATGCTTGGAACCTTGGTGCTTTCACAGAACCGGCCTCAAACCGGCTTTCCACCAGTTTAAAGCAGCATTGTTATTAAGGGCAGGAGTCCCCGGGCCCTACTTTGTGTCACCCCTTACCCCTTATCCTCACCCTACCCGGGAAATGCGGGCAAGGCAACTTGCTCTGTCCCTAAATGGTATTTTGGGGGCGCTATACCGCTGCCCATTATGCATACTCCGCATGGGTGTGCCCTTAGAGCGTGTTGATGCTATTTCCCAACATTTCTATTTTGGCAACACAGATTTAGGAAAGCATATAGCGGATTCTAAAGCCGCCCGCTATGCCCACTTTGTTTGGTACAGTGCACGCCTTGCTCTAGACTGGATGTCTGGACACTGTGGAGTCAGGCTGCCTGGTCTCACAATGACACAACTTTCAGAGTTCTCCTTCTGACTTAATTGTCCACGAATCTCAGTGATTCTATTTCTCGTATAATCAGCAGAAGTGAGAGTGTCAATTAATCGTGTAATTTGTGTTTATATAAAATGGAAGTCTATTCAAAGTAGACAATGATCTGTAGCACACGTCACGTCACGTCACGCCATGCCATTCATTCTGTCAGTTTCATTAATTCATTGTGCAGGAAATAAAGACCTGATTACAATTAAATAACATTCTATTACATTATATTATTGTAACGCCCAAACCACACCACATTTAGGCGATCCTAAATTCTCATTGCGAAAATAGGGTCCCCCAGATGAATAGGAGCAGTCAAAGTGTCCATTTCAAGGCGGAAATTCAATCGAGAATGGCAGTTACACTTTTACTTATATTTTTTATTTTTAAGGACAACGTCGTTTTTTTTACAAGGGTTCACATTTTAGATTGCAATTAAAAAAAATAAAAGATGAGTGTTGAAAATAGTTCATTTACTGCTTTATATCGTTTTAGCGATTTTAACAATTTAGATTTCAGTGGGTAGGGGCATGTGTATAAGTGGCTAAACATGTCTTTTTAGACACAATAAGCCCATTCCCAAGATGCACCACAATTCATGGGTAGATGTGACTTATGGGTGCTAGTAGTGTTACTATAAATAGTAATAAAGAAATCGCCGGCTTTTGCCATTGTTTATATTCTATCTGCATCTTCCAACCTGTAGACTAGTGACACGCCCACTTTGGTTCCAGTTCGGAACAACATTTTAGGCTTCTTAACCGATTCATTATCAGTGGAAACACTCTGAACCGGTTCAAAATCAGGCGGGGAAAAAAGAATGGGACCGATAGTGACACACACATGTGCACAGTACAGTACCGGTATGTTGCTGTCATAGTAGTCTCCATCCATCTCCAACAACATTGAAGGAGTTCATCTTCATGATTAGTTGTCTAATGTCTACCCTTGATGGCCATACAGGCTTATTCACAGCCTGGCATTAAATGTAATTTAGATAGCATTTTTATATAGACTGACTGTATTCGATGTACAGATTATTGATGTTTTCTTTTCTTTTATTGAATAGGTCCTCTGTTTACCTACATTTTAAGATGACTACTTCTATGCCTTTGATGTATTAGCCTACCCTGTGTGCTGTCTCTTGCTTACTGTAAGGCATCTGGATTAAATGCCTAGATTGTAATTGTAAATTGTAGTATTTTTATTGTCTTTCTACTGTACTTATTTGTTTTAATCTTTCGCAGAGTTGAGGAAAGTTACCCTTGCTTTCATTCCATTTTCACTAGTGTTAAATCATTTAAAAAAATGATGAATACACACAAGGTTTACACCAGACAACAACAATGTCTTAGGTATATAGATTATTTTCTTTTTTAATATATAATGTTAGCTGCATTTAAGTTTGATAATTTTTTAACCATGGATCAATAAAAGCAAGATACATACTGTACCGTACATGTATTTTATTCTTTAGTGTCCTATAACAAAATAGCCCTCAACCAGCTCTTGACATATTACATATTTGGTTTAATATAGCATGTAATTAACTCATAAAAGGTCCCCATATTCATCATAATGTGTGTATATTCAGTGTAACATTTTATACAGAGTCTGTATGTAGTGTTGCACCATGTTTGGCTCATAGGTGAAACTTTATGACTAATTGAATTAAAAACGTGTTAATATACTAGGTTCCCAGTTTGAAGTGATGTGAACGTCATGGGTGAGAGTCCTCATAGCTGACCCAAGTTAACCCAAGTCCAAAGAGACACAAACTGACCCAATGGACAGGCCCTTATTGAGACACACATACTGTTCAACTGACTATCATCATATTTATTACTTAGGAACATTTATGAATGTGTTATGTGTTTATCCTAGTTTAGGTTTGTATTTCCATCTCTTCAGTAAAGGGAAACCTTAAGACTATGTAGCCTGGAGAGGAGATACAAATGTACTATTTCTTGTGACAATGTTTTTTCTTTTTTTCTCCCTAATTCCATTTCTCAAGATGTTGTGAGAAACGATTAGCATGTAGACCACAATATAATGACAAAGCCAAAGTAACTTATATAACTATATTTTAACCTTGACAGATTCATCGAAAACACCCTTATACGTGAGGAGGCAGTGTTTTTCCTTTTTTCATTTATTTTTAATGATATCTTTTTTGTATTTAATTATTTTCATTTTCCAAAAGAAAATACAGGCCTGGTCTGAAAATGTACTTTGGTCTTACCACATGGTAGCGCTGTTCACCATGTGGTGGACTGCTTTGAGACAATGTACAGCAAACAAACAACAAACAAACAAACAAAGAACATTCCCTGTCCAGGTATAATCCATCCATCTTTAACCGCTTATCCGGAATCGGGTCGCGGGGGCAGCAGCTCCAGCAGAGAGCTCCAAACTTCCCTCTCCAGAGCAACATTAGCAACTTCCTCCTGGGGGATCCCAAAGCGTTCCTAGGCCAGTTTGGAGATGTAATCCCTCCATCTGGCCCTTGGTTTGCCCCCGGGGTCTTTTCCCAGTGGGACGTGCAGCGAGGACCTCCCTAGGAAGGCGCTCGGGAAGCATCCATACTAGATGCCCGAACCACCTAAGCTGACTCCTTTCCAAGTGAAGGAGCAGCGGTTATTCTCCGAGTCCCTCACGGATGACTGAACTTCTCATCCAATCTCTGAGGGAGATGCCAGCCACCCGTCTGAGAAAACTCATTTCGGCCGCTTGTATTCGCGATCTTATTATTTAGGCCATGACCCACACTTCGAAGATTGCATGGTCTCTTTGTCTACCGTGCCTTTGCCTTCTGGCTCAGTTCTCAGGTATAATCATATAGAAACTAATGAGAACCAAAAGAGAACTGAAAATATGTTGTGATGAGCAGGTTTCAGATTAAATTACTGAGGTAGCGGTAGGACACACAGCAGGCTCACATTATGAACAGATAATGGCTCATCTTAATGTCTGGGATCTCTCTGTATTAATTCTGCTGATTATCGTATCTGAATGCAGAGGTGAGTAGGCTTTTGAGTGTGTTATCTTTTCCAAATTTGATCAATTGATTTAATCATTCATAAAATGTCCTGTTTCATGGCGAATGCGTTCAAATAGAATATTATTGCTGTCGGGCATAAACCTCTTATAATTTTTAACTTTTAGTGTTTTTTGTAAATTAACGCCCTACTTGATCATATTACTGCGTCATACAAAAACAACAAAAGTAGCAGATCCACAAGCTCGAAACATGGCACGAAGCGACTAGTGCCCTTACAGGGCAACCAGATTAGTTTCTTTCTTTCTTTCTTTTTTTCTTTCTTTCTTTCTTTCTTTCTTTCTTTCTTTCTTTCTTTCTTTCTTTCTTTCCATCCATCTTTAAAGATAAACTTTATTTTGCAGCGCTACTCCTCCCACAGTTTTGGTGGCACGCACTTGGGCAGAATTACATCTTCCTGTTTCGAGCTTGTAGTGTATATCTGCTACTTTTGCCATTTTTAAATGTGAATCCTGAAAATAACTGTTTTGGCCAACAGGGACTACAAGTACGTACTGGTATATCTGGTATAATCCATAACTGTAATCCGTATGAATTTGATGCTTAATACCGTTGATGGGTATTTTTCTTGGCTAATTACCTTTGACATGTAATTGAGACTCCGCACACAAGAAAAGAGTCCACACAGTGTAAATATCCATTTCTGTTACTGTATATTAAATCATCAAAGTCAGCATACAAAATGTAAAGTGGTACATAATTATTTTTCTTCTCTTCTTATTCTTCTAATACAATATATAATTCATTCACTGATATAGTTCAGTAGGCACAGAATAGACATGTCAAATTATGATTGGACAGTTAAAACATAACAATGGATCATCAGATGTTCAAGTGACTGAGTGTCGTCACATAGCCAAGGATAGAAGCCTCAGCATTACCCAGGTTGTTTTTAGGCTACAGTGCACACTTTCCTAACAAGGGTGGTTCAAGAGACTGCTGTTTTCTATCACTAGGCCAGAGGTACACAGTGGTTCATAGAGCAGTATGTACAGTAGGCTTTACCTTCATCACAGACGACACCAGCAATTTCACCTTGGCCACATTTGGGGGATGCCAACCATCTATTTGAGCACCGTGCCAGCTCTGAGTCACTGCCTGTGCAGCCCACCTCATCCAGCCAGACATGTCCACTGCCTGGTCCAAAACGTGATCTGGATGGAGCTGACAGCGCCTGGCCACACCTTAGCTGTCTACACACCACTTGGGCATCATTCAGGTCCCAGAGATCATCACACACTGTCCCCCACTGTCCACGGAAGTAGATCTCCACTCTGCCAGAGCAGCTGGTGTTCCCCCCGTTGACCAGTCGAATGTCTCCCTCTGCTAGTGGCTTGTCAGAGACCAGTGGAGGGGAGGCAGTGGTCTGTGTTCCTGGAAGAGATGTGGTTGGAGGTGTTGTAGATGTCCTGCTTACTGTAGAAAGCGTAAAAAAAAGGCATTCAGACCTTCAACCAAAAACAAACTTAATTATATTACAATTCTATAGGATGGAATTGAACTATCAACGTTTGAAGCGCATAGGTGACTGGACCTTAACATTGAGGATCTTACTATATAGTATGAAGCTACACTGAACTATGAAAGTATTTTACAATGCAGCTACGCATTGTACGCATTTACATGCATTTACATGCGCATTTACAATGCAGACTATGAAAGGATTTCACAAAAACATCATACACAAATCTGTTATTTTTCAGATGCAATGTTTCGAGCCACGCTTCGAGTGTGCTGATCATTTGATAATTATTTTAGTCTTTTATGCCTTTATTGAAAGTACAATAATAGACTGAAAGGAATTGGGAGAAATATACTTCGTAATATTATAGATTCATATTTTATGAACAATCTTACAGCACTTTACTGTACCTGCACAATAGACTAAGGAACAGTCGGTCGGTGCTACAAGCTTGTAGACATAGTAGTTCCTATGACAGTTCTTGACATGGATGGGATGTGAGTTAAAGTGGCAACATCCATTATCCCAGCTACCACAGACACTGCGCTGTACAATTCCATCTGACACTGCAGGATGAGGCTGGTTCATCGATAGAGGTGCACACGTTCCACACCTGTATGATTCCACACATGTCTCTGACATCTGGGCACTACTTTGCCCCAACAACAGACGATACCACCCTTGCCAGTTGACACGTTGGTCACATTTATCAGTGAACCCATGATGATCTGTCGCTCTCCAGGTGGCATTGAGTACTGTGTAGTGATCACAGGGATCTGCACAGTGAGAGTTGATACAGTCCTGACCTAATGGACAAACATCACTGCCACAGGAGAACCGAACAACAGATCTTTTGGCCCTGGAGGGAGGCAGGAGGCACTCAAAGGAGCCAGGTGTGTTCACACAGACCTGAGAGCCATGGGTGCAGGGTGCCTCAGGGAGGGAGCACTCATCAATATCCACACAGCCTTTCTCTGGTGACCATCTGTAACCTTGGTGACAACAGGAGGAATCACTGCAGAGCTTTACATGGTAACAGGTGAGGCCATCACCGACGAAGCCGTCTTTACACACACAGGACACTGATTGGCTGAAGAAGGTGTCAACTCTCTCTGTTTTGATGGGTGACTCCAGGCATTTAGCCTGATCATGACATGATTCACAGCTGAGGACGGTTGGACCTGTGAAAGGAATTGGTAATTCTTTACATATGGATATACATTTTGGTAGTTGATTATGATAATCAACTTCATGAATACAGGTTATAGAGAATATAATGACGTTCACTACACAAGTAAATTGTTTTGTTGGAAAAAATTCAATGTTTTGACTATCTCAATATCTCAATATGATGATATGAAATTACAACCAACAAATCTTTAAGCTTTTCATAAATGTTTGAAATGTATTCATTTAAATGTTTTATCAATTAACAATTTGTTCTCTCCTAAATTGGTTAAATCCTCTCTCTTTTAGACTTGCCTTTACATGGGTGCAAACTGCTGAAATCATATACTCAACCATATAGTCTTGGTAACGTTTTGAATATAAGCATTGTTTTATTACAGTAAAAAAAAAAAAAAAATCTATTATAACACTAAGAAGAAGTCAACAATAGTGTTGTGGGGTATTCTTTTTTGATAGAAGCATCTGATAGATATGTTTGTGGTTGAGGCCTAAAGTATTGTAACGGCCCCTTTAAGTGTTACGTTGTAAGCGTTTTCCTGGGTTTTGGGGGAAGTGACGTTGTTGTTGTGGTATTACTGGGTGAGCTGTTGGGACTATGATATGAGAGCTACTCATGTACGTTTACGCTGGAAATGTGCCTTTAATAAACGTAACACTAAACCGTGGATCACGTCTCTGCCTCCGGTTCATGGGATTACTACACTGGTGTCAGAAGAAAAACAAACAAAGACTTTGTCGGTGAGGAGACGTGCCGTTGTGTGCTAGCTAGTTAGCTTCAGTGTGTTAGCTAGCTAGGCGAGCAATATGGATGAGAAGAAGATAAAAGAAGAACGGCGGGACGGAGCGCGATACGGTATGTCGGAAGAAGTGAACGTGCCGCGGCTTGAACTGACTCCAGGGCGGGTGGCCAACTACCCTGGTTTCCCCTCGCGTTTTCGCGGGTCGCCGCTCCGCGGAACCGGTGATGTGCGGCCGCCGGGTCCCGCCATTTTTACCGCGTCGGGCGGTTACCATGACGCCTATGCGCCGGGCGGTTACCATGACGCCTATGCACCGCCGTCAGCTGGCTCTGTGAAGACACCCAAGTACACTGGTGGCTCTGATTGGGAGGCGTTCCATGCCCAATTCGAACTGTTAGCTGATGCTAGAAGGTGGACAATGAGTGACAAAGCTCTTCAGTTGGCTCTGTGTTTGGAGGGAGATGCTCTGTCTTGCCTCCTGCTTCTGGATGCTGAGCAGCGGCGGTGCTACAACGCCCTGGTGGGGGCGCTCAAGCGGCGCTTTGGAACATGGTCCCAGCCAGCACTGGTGAAAAATGAACTGAGAGGGAAGTGCAGGAAGCCTGGTGAGTCACTCCGAGGGCTGGCTAATGACATTGAGAGCCAGGTGCGGCGGGCTTACGGTCACCTATCCGCTGACGCGCGGAGCGAGTTGGCTACTGACCTGTTTGTCGGGGACATCTCGCCACCTGACCTGCGTATGCAGGTGCAGCTTCAGCACCCGAAGTCACTGCAGGAGGCGTTGGAGGCGGCCATCGAGAGGGAGAGTCTGCAGAGCGCGGCCGCCAGCGGTGGACAGGAGGTGAGCCCCCATGCGGTGAGGTCAGCGTCAGGGTGCCCTGCCAGGGAGGAGGCGCCAGCGTGGGCGACGGAGATGACCGAGCTGCTGCGGGCGGTGACTCTACAGAGGCCAAGCGGACCACGTACAGGTCCGCAGGTCTGCTGGGGGTGTGGCCAGCCCGGCCACATCAGGAGGAACTGCCCTGCCGCTCGCCAGGGGCAGGGAAACGCCTCGGGGTCCGCATAGACGGGGATATGCGGGCCCCTATTCCCACTGCTTCCCCAACGACGCCAGTCCGGGCGTGCCGTCCAGCGGGGGAAGCACAACAGCACAGCCAGGGGGGGGAGGCTCCATTCCCCCTAGAAGAAGACGACAGCAGGCCGCCGCCTTCCCAGCCTCATCCGCCAGCGGAGGGAGCCCAGCAGTGCAGCGTTGGAGGAGACGACAGCAGTACTCCGCCGGTCGTGGTGGGGTGGATCCGTGGGAGTTCCAGTGGAGCGGGTTCCTGCCACGTCGCTGTCTCCATCCAGGGGGTGCCTACTGCGGGCCTGGTGGACACCGGGTCGTCGGTGACGCTGGTGAGACCGGACGTTCTGCCCAGCGGGACACCCTTGCAGCCTACAGCGGTGCAGCTCCGCACGGCCACGGGGCAGCTGGCTCCCATGTTGGGGAAGGGGCTGCTGTGGCTGTGTGTGGGCGGCAGACACTTTCGTCATCTAGTGTGGGTGGCGGATGTACAAGACTACTGCATCCTGGGACTGGACTTTCTCCAGGACACGGGGTGCCTGTTGGACATGGGGAGGGGCACTCTTAGCTTCCCGGGGGGTCCTACCGTTGCCATGGGCCCTCTTGCTGCTGGCCTGCTGCCCCCTGCCCGGTCTGTCCAGGCACTGGAGGTGCCGTTCACCGTTCCTGTCTTCCCCTGCCCCGACCCCTGTGCTTTTGCCCCACGGTTCGCTGCCCCGTTGAGCCTCCCCTATGTGCCCCCTGTCCCCACGCCCCGCTTCACGTGGCCAAGCTACCCCACCTACCCTGCCCCCCCTCACCCTGTGGTGGGGGAGACTGTGATGTTTCCCGACGCCCCCTGCCAACAGCTGTCCCCTCTAGCCCCTGTGTTTTCCCCTGTCACTCCGGCCCCCTCTCTGCGGATAAGAGGGGGGGGTGGTGGAGGTGAGCTGTCCCTGGGGGGAGGGGTGTGGAGGGAGGAGTATGGAGACCTGGAGGAGCGGCAGCAGGAGGAGCTGAGACAGCTGCTGTCGGAGTTCCAGGACAGCTTTGCAGCGAGCGAGAGCGAGGTGGGGAGAACTCACATGGCGCAGCACGTGATTGACACTGGACTTGAGCGGCCCGTCAAGTGTCAGCCGCGCCGCCTCCCTCTCGCTCGTCAGGAGGCATGCGACCAGGCCGTGGACGACCTGCTGCAGTCAGACTTTATCGAGCCTTCCGACAGCCCCTGGGCGGCACCGGTGGTCATGGTCCCGAAGAAGAATGGAGACTGGCGGTTCTGTGTGGATTACAGGCGGCTGAATGACTTGACCACTAAGGACTCTTACCCCCTCCCCCGTATCGACGAGTCCTTGGATCTAGTGACGGGGTCCTCATGGTTCACCACGTTGGACCTCAAAAGCGGTTACTACCAAGTCCCCCTCTCCCCTGAATCCCGCCCCAAGTCAGCCTTCTGCACCGGACGCGGCCTGTGGCAGTTTAAAGTGCTCAGCTTCGGACTTTGCAACGCCCCTGCCACCTTCGCCCGCCTTATGGACAAAGTGCTGGCTGGTATGCCCCGCCAGGAGTGCCTGGTGTACCTGGACGACATTCTGGTGCACGGGCGCTCCTTCGAGGCGGCCCTGGGGTCCCTGAGGAGGGTTCTGGGTAAAATTAAGGAAGCGGGCCTGATGCTGCACCCAGAGAAATGCCGCTTTATGCGGAGGGAGGTGACATTCCTGGGGCACCAGTTGGGGGCAGCGGGCATCGGCCCCATGGACGAGAAGGTGCGGGCGGTGGAGCAGTGGCCCACCCCCCGCGACCAGAGCCAGTTGAAAAGCTTCATCGGGTTGGCCTCGTACTACAGACGGCATGTGCGGGGGTTTGCCACGATCGCATCGCCCCTGTACAGGCTGCTGGAGAAAGACAGAGACTATGTGTGGTCCGAGGCGTGCCAGGAGGCATTTCTCAGGCTGAAGCGAGCCCTGTGCGAGGCCCCGGTTCTCGCCCCACCTGACCCCACACTGCCTTTTGTACTGGACACTGACGCTAGCAGTGTGGGGGTGGGGGGTGTCCTGTCGCAGTCGTGGCCGGAGGGTGAGCGAGTGGTTGCGTACTTCAGCCAGAAGCTCAAGAAAAGCGAGCGGAACTACTGCGTCACCCGCCGGGAGCTCCTGGCAGTGGTGCTCTCTGTCAGGCACTTCAAGTACTACCTGTGCGGCCACCCCTTCACTGTAAGAACTGATCACTCAGCCCTCCAGTGGTTAATGACTTTCCGGGAGCCGGAGGGGCAGGTTGCCAGGTGGTTGGAGAAGCTGCAAGAATTCGACTTCAAGATAGTGCACCGGTCTGGGGCTCGCCACGCCAACGCAGACGCTCTCTCACGTCGGCCCTGCGCAGCAGATGGGTGCCGCTACTGTGAGCGGAGAGAGGCACGGGAGCTGGAGCGGCGCGTGGACGAGGAGGAGTGCGCAGCCGTCAGAGTCGGGGAGGTCGTCTGCAGGGAGCTGCAAGCGGTGTCGGATGCAGAATGGAGAGCCGAGCAAGAGAAGGATCCGGACCTGCAGCCGGTCTTGCAGTGGGTTGAGGCCCAGCAGCGTCCGCCTTGGGAGGAGGTGGCTCCCTTCTCCAAGGCGACTCAAGGACTATGGACTATGTTTGAATCGCTGCGGCTGTCCCAAGGTGTGCTGCAGCGGGCGTTCAAGACAGCAGCCACCGGGGAGGAGCAGTGGCAGGTGGTGGTCCCAAAGGGCCTGCAGGAGACAGTGCTGGAAGCCATGCACGGGGCGGGTGGGTCTGGACACTTTGGGGTCAACAAAACTCTCCGCCGCCTTCGTCAGAGCTTCTACTGGGGGCGGCAGAAGAGGGACGTTGTTGACTTCTGCCCTCGCTGTGACCCCTGTGTTGCTCGTAAAGGCCCCACCGGGCGCTCGCAAGCGCCACTCCAGCAGTTCCCGGTGGGGTCCCCTATGGAGAGAGTGGGGATAGACATTACGGGGCCGTACCCTCTCTCTGACGGGGGCAACCGCTATGTCCTCTCCGCCATGGATTACTTCACCAAGTGGCCGGAGGCGTATGCCATCCCAAACCAGGAGGCTGAAACGGTCGCTGATGCCCTGGTAGAGGGCATGATAAGTCGGCTCGGGGCGATGGAGTCCATACACAGTGATCGGGGGACTAATTTTGAATCCCGGGTGTTCGCTGCCATGTGCGAGCGCCTGGGCATACACAAGACACGCACCACCCCGCTGCACCCTCAGAGCGACGGATTGGTGGAGAGATTCCACCGGAACATGGGAGACCAACTGGCCATCGTCACCTCCCGGCACCAGAGGGACTGGGACAAACACCTGCCCCTGGTGCTCATGGCGTGCCGCTCCGCGGTACAGGAGTCCACGGAGTGCACGCCCGCTCTTCTCATGCTTGGGAGGGAGCTGCGCACCCCGGCTGAGCTGGCCTTCGGACGCCCACCTGACGCCCCGGCTGTCCCTGCCGGGCCGGAGTACGCCAGGAAGCTGCAGGACCGCCTGGATTCAGCGCACCGCTTCGCCAGGGAACAGCTGCAGGAGGCCGGTGTGAAGCAGAAGCGCTACTACGACGTGAAGTCTCGGGGACGGGACTTCAAGCCAGACGAGGTGGTCTGGGTCTACAGCCCGATACGGAAGAAGGGACGCAGCCCCAAGCTTGACAGTAAGTGGGTGGGGCCCTGCAAGGTGCTGGAGAGACTGGGAGAGGTTGTGTACCGCGTGCAGATGCCTCCTCGGGGAAGGAGGGTGGCCCTCCACAGAGACAGACTGGCCCCTTACAGGGGGGGCCCTCCTTCCTCCGTCACGAACACACAGGCAGCCTCTCCCCCTTCCCCAGCTCCTCTGCCCCCTCACAGCCTCCCGCAGGAGGCCCCCATGCCTGTTTGCCCCACCCCACCACCCTTGTCCCATGCCCCGGATGCCCCCTCTCCAGGGTCTGTCCCTATGCCCCCCGCCCCTGCTCCCCCGATCCCTACGGGGTCTCGCCCAAGGAGGCGGACGAGGCCTCCGCCCCGCCTACGTGACTATGTGGTGTCCCTTGGGGCACAGGACTGATGTGGACAGTGTTCAAAAACTGTGAGTACGAAAAAAAAAAAAAAAAGGAAATTGAAACTGTAAAAAAAAAAAAAAAAAAAAGATTGTGAACTTGTGCTGATGTGGGGTTTGTGTTGGGTTGCACTGCTTTGCTACCTCAGGTTGTTGCCATGTTGCCTTAGGCTGTGTTCTTTTTTTTTTTTTCTACCTCCGGAGCGGTCCTCGGGGACGAGGACTTTTTGTAAGGGGGGGGTAGTGTAACGGCCCCTTTAAGTGTGGCCGGATGTCTTGTGACGTTGTAAGCGTTTTCCTGGGTTTTGGGGGAAGTGACGTTGTTGTTGTGGTATTACTGGGTGAGCTGTTGGGACTATGATATGAGAGCTACTCATGTACGTTTACGCTGGAAATGTGCCTTTAATAAACGTAACACTAAACCGTGGATCACGTCTCTGCCTCCGGTTCATGGGATTACTACAGTATGTAAAATACTTAATCAATAATTATAAGCACAAGGTATGACTGACATTGAAATATGTCCTGTTATAGACATAAACATATACAGTACTGTGCCCAAAAATAAATATAATATGACCAACTATCACATGTCATAAGTCATGCAGGTGATGACACAAAGAAAGAAAGCGACTTTGGGTACCTTGAAAAGCACCATATAAATGTATTATTCGTATTCTCATAATTATTATTAATTCCATAATTACCAGATGGCTGAAGACCAAGTATTGTCTCTAGAAGACAGAAGAAACAGAGTCTTAAGAAGAGAGAGGAATCCATCTTAATCACTGAAGTTTTTCTTGCTTACTGCATCGTCATCTGCAAGTCTGTTAACACTTATTATATATTCAGGAAACAGAAAGCTGGCAACTCAGCCCTTAAAAGGCCAGACCGCACTAAATAATGTCTAGACCTAGTGTAGTTCCAACATGCAACTAGTCGCAACTAGTTGCATGTTGCAAGGAGTTGCATGGAAGTTCCTTCTCACCTAAGTTCAAGCCTACACAGTATTTCTCATAATGGGCAGCCATAGCTGATGGTTAGTGAGCCTGCCTAGGACTCCAGATGTCCCAGGTACGATTCCAGCTCCAGCAATGCGTCGAAGTGTCCCTGAGCAAGACATCTAAGTCTAACCCCTAACTGCTCCGCCCCTCCACGCTCCCCTGTGGGCAGCTCCCCTGTGGGAGGAGATAGGTAGCTATAACTATCAGCTGTAACTGATGACAACAATCTAGATGAGTTTAATGTCTGATGAGCTGAGTTTATCAAAGTAAATCATTTTTACATCAGTTCTTTTTGTATATATTTTGGGCTTTAATGGCATTATTTGGATTTTATAGTTGAGATAGACAGGAGACAGGGAGAGAGAGAGACAGCCATTGGTTTACCCAAAAAGTATGCCTACATCATTTTTGTAGGTATTTGGGTAGGCAGGCACTCATTTAAAATAGGAACTATTTTACTTTAGAATGATGAGGACATCACTCCAGTCTCCAGAGTAAAACATATATAATTCATTCATAGTAAAAATCCAAAACACTCCAATATTAATCATGAATAAAGAAGGTTTATTTGTCACTCTACAGGCATTGGAATTTTTCTTTCACATTGTTCATCAGACCCGTATCCAACAATTACATAAAAAAGGATAAGTATGAGAATAATTAAGTTGGACAGCGATTAATCATAAAATAAAAATTGAAAACACACTGTAAACATTATAGAAATAACTTTAGACACTAGCTCTGACCCTATAGCCTATAAGCAGTATTATGTTTATAATTTGTGGTCTTAGTGCATACCGTGGATAAGCATGTAAAGGAAGCTCTGCCCACACTTGAAGAAATTAAAATGATCATAGAAATAATATAACAATACCACAATTTACAATTACAATTTAGGCATTAAGGAGACGCTCTTAAGCCAGAGCGATTTACAGTAAGCAAGAACAGCACATGGTAATACATCAAATGCATAGTAGTTGTCATCTTAAAACGTAGGTAAACAAAGGACCTATTCAATGAAATCAGTAAAATCAGAAACATCAATACTGTAATCTGTACATCGAATACAGTCGGGCTATATAAAAATCGAAATTACATTTATGCCCGGCTGTGCATAAGCCTGTATGGTCATCGAGGTTCGACAACTTATCATGAAGATGAACTCCTTCAATATTGTTGGAGATGGATGGAGTGTGTGTTTTGTATGACTATCAGTCCCGTTCTTTCTCCTCTTCGCCTAATAAAGAGTGTTTCCAATGAAAATGAATCGGTTAAGAAGCCTAAAAGTTTGTTCCAAACCGAAAAAACTTGTATTTTCTTGCCCTGAACTGGGAACCAAAGAGGGTGTGCCATATTCTACAGGTCTGAAGATGCAGATGTGATATAAACAGTGGCAAAAGCAAGTGAAAAATCATCAGAAAGAAAAGTAAAAGTGTAACTGCCATTCTCGACTGAATATCCCCCTTAAAATGGACATTTTGACGGGTCCTGCTCAACACATTGCTGGCCAAGACAGGAATTTAACCTGATACAACCAGGGACTCCTGTCCTTTACCCATCTAGGACTGAGGCCGATTCTAAATCATGTTTCAGAAATGATGAAAAACTGAAAATATTAAAGAAATTACAAAAAAATGAAAACATTATGCCCCATAAGGCAGGGGTGGGCAACTTTGATGATGGAGAGGGCAACTATATGTTCACATTCACTCCAGAGAGCCACAATGCATATATAGTAGAAATGGCCGACCTACAAGCTCAAAACGCGTCGCAGGGGGACGCGTTTTGAGCTTGTAGATGGGCTATTTTTGCTATTTTTTAATTGGAAAATCTTTTTAGCATTTTTTTGTATTGGAATCCTGAAAAGTAATAACATTCTTATTTAATTTCAAATGCATTTATATGTTCTTATGTTAACTTTTTAACTTAAAGGAGCTATAGTCAACTTTTTCTTGAAAAACAGATGCTAAAATAAAAATAATGTTTCGAAAATATTTTATAAAAAAACAAGCTTCATATATGTGTTTCTATTCAGAAATGACCACAAAAAGCGTAACATAATGATAAAATAATCATTTTGGACATTGTCAGACCGACACTTTACATTCTAGTCTATAGACTAGGATGTAAACAAAGTGTTGGCCCTACAATGAAAAAGTTGACTATAGCTCCTTTAAATACAAATAAACTGGACATAAAAAAGACTAGTGCTACTAAAGACATTACGCCACTAATATAGACTTAAGTAATTGAAGCAGGTCATGTTTGCATATTTGGAATTGTAACAGCTGAAATCAATAATACATCAGTATTCCGATATTAACCTAAGGGCCGCATTAAGTGAAGGTGGGGGCCGCATGTGGCCCCCGGGCCGCCAGTTGCCCATGTATGCCATAAGGGGTTCCTGTCCTGAAGGGTAAAAATCCAAACCATCAGTTTGAAGTTGAGCGGTGCGTTTGAGCAGCTATATCCTGTGTGTATGTGTGTGTGTGTGCGTGTGCGTGTGTATGTGTCGAGGCTGCGCAACAGCGCCACTTCTGGTCACCCAGCGGTATTGCAGCTGTTCGTGCTGCATAGGGACAGACAGCCACGGGACACACAACACACGTTGGAAGCGGCTATCACGGCTCCAAAAACACCAAGAGGTCAGTAACAATGGTGGAAGTGCAAGCTCCGCAAGGTTCTGTGAAAGCACCAAGGTTCCAAGCATCTAGAACGGAACCAGTTCTAGAATTAAATGGATTTGTGTGCTGGTGTGACTGTAGAGTAGAGTGAGTTGTCCATGGTGGCTGGATGGAGACTCTGGTAGGTGGAGTCTGGCCGCTCTGACGTAGAATCTGCACGACAGTTCTCATAAATGACCATCTGAGGAGGTAAACAACAGTATTGTTAATACTGTATGAATATAATCAATTTAACAGTTTAGATATATAATATTGACAATATTGATCTGGGAAAACATTCTGGTTTTCATTCTACCTTTCAACAGGAAAATAAAATAATTCCCCAAAAAACAGAACACCTCTTAGATCTCTCTTCTGTCTCCTCTGTAATGTGACCTTTTTCCTGTGAAGCACATTGAACTACACCCATTGTCTGAAATGTGCTATAAATAAAGATTGTTTGACTAAAGACATAAATGGTTTTATCACCGGCACAGAATTTCTGGTGTCTGCTCCTCTTCCAGTGTTGGACCCTGTGGAACACACACATAAACATAGTTAAACTAAAAGTCACTCTGGTTAAAAGCTGCATTCATCATTCATATTCGTTAGTTGCAAAGCTTGTAGCAGCTTAGTTTGTCTTTGTCTGCCATGGTCTGTTGGCTGTGTTTGGAGAGCCAAACAGGGGTGCTTGGAACGTCTCACCAACAGCCAAGCCAACAAAGAGAGGAGGTTGAATGAACTGAAACCAGCGCTCCCCAAAACAACAGATTTGGGGATCTGTTGGGAACTGAATGATTATATGAAACAGGCATGTGCACATCGTGCAGTCTCTTTTTTTTTTAATAATTTTTATCCCACGATTTTGCAACCCATTTTCACCCAGTGCGAATTGTCTATGTAATCCTGGGCTCTGCTCTCCCTCTGCCGCGCCTGGAGAGACAACGGACTGACCTCATGCTTCCTTCAATGCATGAGTAAGTTGTTTCTTTTCACCTGACAGGGGGGATTTCCCCGGGATGGACGTAGCGCGTGGAAGGAACACGTTATTCCAACCAGTTCCTTTCCCCTCCATCAAGCGCCCCGGCTGGCCAGGGGGAGGCATTATTGAGACCAGGATTACTGCATGTTTTTGTGAGGGTATCAACCCTAGGAGACACGGGGAGAACATGCAAACTCCACACAGAAAGGCCCTATCGCCGACCCCACCTAGGGTGTGGGCGCTGATGACGCGGAGGGAGAAACACACCCCCAGCACCCACAGCGTCCCCCAGCGGGAATCGAACCCAGGACCTTCTAGCTGTGAGGCGAAGCACTAACCACTGCGCCACCGTGCCCCCACATCGTGCAGTCTCAATGTTGGTAAACAAGAAATCCGTCCTGCTGGCGTGGCCACTGTGTGTGCGCCATTTAGGCTGTTTGATTTGTCTCCACACTGTCCACAGCGTGTGGAGAGGGAAGGGGAAAGTGTCATTCATTATTGTGTTATATTTAGGTAAAAAACAAACAAACCATAGAAACACCAAAAAACACAAACAAAACCAGACAAAAGCCCGGACAGCCCTCCTTGCTGTAAATGACTTCCCAGGGCTATGGTGGTACAGAACACATGGACTTAAACAACACTTACTGTACAATACAGGTATGAAGTTAACTCACCTCCACACTGTCTCCTCGTCTTCCATCCGTACAGGAGCAGTACACACACCAAGAACACACCCACACACACAACCACCACCACCACCACAATGACAGAGGACTTCTGGACTTCTGCAAATGAGAGGGAGAGAGAGAGAGAGAGAGAGAGAGAGAGAGAGAGAGAGAGAGAGGGAGAGGGAGAGGGAGGGGTGCGGAAGTACAGTTAGCCTCAGCATTACCCAGGTTGTTTTTAGGCTACAGTGAACACTTCCCTAACAAGGATGGTTCAAGAGACTGTTGTTTTCTATCACCAGGCCAGAGGAACACAGTGGTTCATAGTGCAGTATGTACTCATGTATTACCTTCATCACAGACAACACCAGCAGTTTCACCTTGGCCACATTTGGGGGAAGCCAACCCTCTATTTGTGCACCGTGCCAGCTCTGATTCACTGCCTGTGCAGCCCACCTCATCCAGCCAGATGGGTCCACTGCCTGGTCCAAAACGTGCTCTGGATGGAGCTGACAGCGCCTGGCCACACCTTAGTTGTCTACACACCACCTGGGCATCATACAGGTCCCAGAGATCATCACACACAGTCCCCCACTGTCCACGGAAGTAGATCTCCACTCTGCCAGAGCAGCTGGTGTTCCCACCGTTGACCAGTCGAATGTCTCCTTCTGCTGGTGGCTTGTCAGAGACCAGTGGAGGAGAGGCAGTGGTCTGTGTTCCTGGAAGAGATGTGGTTAGAGCTGTTGGAGGTGTTGGAGGTGTTGTAGATGTCGAGGACTTTACTGTAGAAAGTGAGAAAACAGCAATCAGGCCTTCAACGCTACTGAACACGTTTTATTTTAATATAATTTTATAGATTCATATAAATTATGAATCTATTTTACAACACAACTTTACCTGCACAATAGACTACTTGACAGGTGGGTGGTGGTAGAAGCTTGTAGACATAGTAGTTTCCACAATTCTTGACATGGATGGGAGGTGGGGTGTATGCAGCATTACAACAGTTACCAAGCCACTGACCACAGACACTGCGCTGTACTATTCTATCTGACACTGCAGGATGAGGCTGGTTCAACCACAGAGGAACATGGGTTCCACACATCCTTTCTTCCACACATGCCACTGGCATCTGGGCACTGCTTTGCCCCAGGAACAGTCGATACCACCCTTGCCAGTTGCCAGGGTGGTCACAGCGCCTGTTACCATCATGTTTGTAATCTGTTGCTCTCCAGTCGTCATTCAGTGCTGTGTAGTGATCACAGGGATCTACACAGCGAGAGTTGATACAGTCCTGACCTAATGGACAAGCCTTGTTGCCACAGGAGTTGCACAGATCTTTTGGCCCTGGAGGGAGGCACTCTGCACTCAAAGGAGCCAGGTGTGTTCACACAGACCTGAGAGCCATGGGTGCAGGGTGCCTCAGGGAGGGAGCACTCATCAATATCCACACAGCCTTTCTCTGGTGACCATCTGTAACCTTGGTGACAACAGGAGGAATCACTGCAGAGCTTTACATGGTAACAGGTGAGGCCGTCACCGACGAAGCCGTCTTTACACACACAGGACACTGATTGGCTGAAGAAGGTGTCAACTCTCTCTGTTTTGATGGGTGACTCCAGGCATTTAGCCTGATCATGACATGATTCACAGCTGAGGACAGTTGGACCTGCAAGAAATTCATAATTCTTTACATGTGGATATTCATTTTGGCAGTTGTAAGTAAGTGATTATGATTTTAGGATTGTGAATTGGTAGCCTCAGAAACCCAGGCCTTTATTTTGGTGATAGTGAATTGGTAACCACATGAGTCAAAACGAACAGTATGATGTTTCAATATACGAAAAGAAATATTTTGTTGAGAACTCCAATATTCACCATAACGTTTTTGGACTATCTTACTAGGATTGCTGGTGTGAAATTACAATCAAATGGTTTGACAAGAAAAGGAAAAAAATAAAAAGCGTATGTATGGAAAATAGCACTAATAACAACTGTTAGCCCAATATGGCATATGTTTAAAGGGATATTTGACTTTCATTAAACAAATGTAAATGATTAATTAAAAAAGTGATGGGGAAAATCACAGCCCCCTCACACATGATTAGGACATAATGCGCAAGGGAGCCGTGATTTTTCCATTACTTCTCCCATTTATTAAAAAGATATATATAATATTTTTTTATGTTTATTTTATTTGAGAGTGAACTATCCCTTTAACAACAAATCATTCTTTTTTGCTTCTCATCGTTGTTACAATGTGTTATAACAACAGGCGACAGACGGACGTGAAATTATTTGTCGAAAAGTAGGCAGAGGAACGTCGTCCAAAAACATGAAAATATTTTATCTTTGGGCGACATAGTCCGGCGATAGCCAATCAAATTCAAGTGTTGTTTTGTGTACCCAATGGAGGACGTACGGTAATGACGGCAGGAATGCCCACTAGGAGATTTTTTATCGCCCCCAGAGTAGCGGGCTGCTGCCCACTGTTAAAACATAGGGTTAGTTTCTCAGTGGGCCTAACTTTGTCCAGACAAATATTTCCTGTTAGTTTCTCTCTTATATTATATCTTATATCTCTCTTATATTTATTAGTAAAGAATAGAGGAAGCTGAGAGAGAGAGAGAGGTTTGTCATGTTTGCTCATACTGTAGTGAGCGCAGCCAGGCCAGGCCTACAGCCTGTTGATAGAATGCTCAGCCTGCATACTGCCTACAAGGCCAGGGAAGTGGTTCATTTTTGGCTCAGGGCACCTCTGTAAATAATAGGGGTGTAACGATATAGTAACTGTATCGAAATATCGTTTTTAACTTAAAAAATCAAAGTATATGGAAATGAAAACAGCTAAAATCGAATCGTATCGTTTTATTTTGTATCGAATCGGCAGTGCAAATAATAGATTGTATCGATACTACCTACTTGTGCATTGTATTTTGCATCTTTAAGAAGAAAATTCTAAAAGCAGGAGTTTAATTACTTTTCCTTTCCATATAGCTACACTGGTCTATCGATAAATGTGTGTAATCTCTGGGTTCATGTCAAGGTGCAGGTTTGTCAATATACGGTACAATGTCCATGTATTTGGCAGATAATCACCTTGTTTACTTATTTATATCCATAATAATACATGTTTCCCTTAAAAACCTGCACTATCCACACCTTTCACATAGATTTAATTTATTTGCTAAATAGTTACTATATCGATTTTAAATCATTGAATCGAATCGTATCGTATCACCATGAATGAACCAATATCGTCCATGTATCGTGATATGTAACGAATCGCTATTATAATGTATCGTTACACCCCTAGTAAATAACCTTTTCATCCACGGCACCTGGTATTAAAGGAGTAGTTCACCCCCAAAATGACTTTTTTTCTATTGATTACTCACACCATGGAGACTTGAGTTCAATAATATTTGTTTGTAATTGTTGCATTCCTAAGATAATAATTTGATTACAATACATGTACACCCATTGATTCCGGATGGGGACCCAGATGCATTTGGGTCCCCATCCGGAATCAATGGGGGTAAATTTACTATAATCAAATTTTCGTCTTAGGAGTGCGACAAATACAAAAAGAATCTATTGAACTCAAGTCTCCATGGTGTGAGTAATCAATAGAAAAAAGGTCATTTTGGGGGTGAACTACTCCTTTAAATTGTGTTAAATATGTAAATCTTTCCCCGTAAGATACAGTACACAAGGACAACTTGAGAGAATATCTGTTTCCATTATAGGAGAGATTGAAATTAACTTTTATTCTTGGCGTTTAACCACTAAACTCCAGCATCCCTATTCTGGAGGGGACAAAAATTGCAGATCTACAAGCTTACAACGCGTCACAAAGTGACAAGTTGTGAACTTGTAGATCGGCTATTTTTGGTGAAGAGACTTAGTGTATGTAGGCTGAAAAAGATTGCACCAAGTACACTACAACTTAGGTCAGTTTAAGTAAGTATATACTATGGTCTACTCTAAGTGGTTAAACTGAAGTGATATCGATACATTTCCAAAGGATTTGATAATATTATTATCAAATCCTTTTGCGTCACACCTGGACTTGCGTCACGGCACGCCTCGGCTTTAGGGAATACAGTAAGGGTCGATTCACACTCTAATAAGGAGCCTAGCTAATTTCGGTTCGGCACTGTCCAAACCCAAAGGGTCGTCGTCCCCGGTTTGGGGGGCTGTCAACCGACTAAACTCGACTCCACGGTGCTGCCGAAATGTTGTGACCTCCCGACTTAATTTCGGTACTCAGCGGTGTATTCTCATTCATTCAGCCCGGCTTCAAGTTCATATTCTCGGCTGTGAATCCAAGGAAACAGCGGTCGTTAGGGAGGGAGACACGCCGACTTCCAAATGCTTGTGTGGCCATGTATTGAGCGTCGCAGAGCGGATACATTGTCAGCTGGTTCTCGCTCTGGCTGGAGACGAGAGTGAGGGACTGGGAGGCGCGTGCACGCGACACACACACACACACACACACACACACACACACACACACACACACACACACACACACACACACACACACACACACACACACACACACGGACGCACACACACACACACACACACACACACACACACACAGCTTTGCTGCGTGTCTCGCTAGTCGCCGACCGTTTTAAAGAGAAAAGAAGAGCTTAAACTTTGCTAGTGTTCCGTGTTGATAGGTTTTCCACGACGAGTTGTGACTGTCTGATGAGATGCATGCAGCAAGAGAGGCGGCACGTCTATAATGTGAGCTTGTAGATTAAATGTTTTCGACTGTGCTCGAGCGTTTGTGAGAGTGAGTGAGAGAGAGAGAGAAGAGACCCCGTCACTGGTGCTGCTGCCTGCTGGAGCTGCTACTCACTGGACCTCCAGTCATTCAGCGTGCAGCGCGAGGTCAGATATGTATCTCTCTGCAACGCTCATTTATCGGCCACAAAATATGCCATGGATCCAATATGTACAAGCGACTTCGGCACTAGCCGTTAAGAAAGTATGAATGGACTCCCCCCGAACTTAAATAATTTTGGGTCGGGGAGCCCTTCCGAACCGAAATTAGTTAGGCTCATTATTAGAGTGTGAATTGACCCTAAGGCAGATCAGAATAATCATTGCTCCTTATGATTTGTAGAGAGGGGGTTGAGTAGCCTACTCTGTCCATCTCTGATTAGTATATAAAAGATACAATAACCACTTCAGCCCTATATACATTGTGGCCATTTGAAAATATATGATCTACAAGCTCACATTGCTTGTGAGCTTGTAGATCTGCTGTTTTCAAAAGATTTCAGTATTGATACTTTTACTTAAAGGGATATAACACTTTCAAAACTTTTTTATCGTCTAATCAGGCTTTTATGAACAGCCTGAACAGTTTTTAATTTACTTGATTCAATATTTTAGATATTTGATGTAAATGTTACCAGGCCTCCTCCTCCAGGCCCTTTCCCCACACACACACATTGTAACTTCAAACTCCATTTTAACCATGATAGATTCATTAAAAACACCCATAATTTTTTCTGGTGACTCATATTACCCTCCTAATACGTGAGCAGGACCGTGTTTTTTCATCTTTTTTCTTTTATTTTTAATAATTATTTTGGAAAATGGAAAACATTAAATACAATTATATTTTATTGAAAATAAATGAAAAAGGTTTTTGAAAAAACACGGCCTGCTCACGTATTAGGATGGTATTATGAGTCACCAGAAAAAATAATGGGTGTTTTTAATGAATCTATCATGGTTAAAATGGAGTTTGAAGTTACAATGTGTGTGTGTGGGGAGAGGCCCTGGAGGAGGAGGCCTGGTAACATTTACATCAAATATCTAAATATTGAATCAAGTAAATTAAAAACTGTTCATGCTGTTCATAAAAGCCTGATTAGACGATAAAAAAGTTTTGAAAGTGTTATATCCCTTTAAGTAATGTGAGTACTTTTTTCACCAATGATGTCGAGACAATTGACATACACTTCCTGCTGTAGAAAACAATACACTGTGAGTCACAAATACATGTAATACCACCAACTATCACATATTAATCACATTATCATAATTATTATTATTATTAGTTTTTTTCATAATTACCAGAAGGCTGAAGTCCAAGTATTGCCTGTACAAGACAGAAGAAACTTAAGAAGGAAAGGGAATCCATCTTAATTACTGTAGCCTACTAAAGTTTTTGCTTACTGCATCATGATGTGCAAGTTGGTCAACACTTATAATATATTCAGGAAATGAGAAGTGAAAACTCAGCCCTTATTTCCCCACAGACCACACAGTTCTATGTCTTTGTCTTGAGTCTCTCGCGCGCGCGTCCACGACACACATTATAAAATAATACAAATTGTAGGACTGTGATGAAACATAAAATTACATAAAAATATGAATAAATGTTAGAAAACATCATACAAATAACTTTAGACAAAATAATCGGATATTTTTAAATGGTAAATGGTGCATTTATATAGCGCTTTTAGCCAAAGCGCTTTACAGAGATTGTGCATTACATTCACCCATTCACGCACACATTCATAGACCGGTGGCGGAGGAAACCATGCAAGGCACCAACCTGCTCACCGGGAGCAATGTGGGGTTCAGAGTCTTGCCCAAGGACCCTTCGACATTAACTCAGGGGGAGCCCGGATTCGAACTGGGACCCCTTCGGGAACCCTTCGTGCTCTAATATGCCACCTATGCCGCCCCACATTTTTACATTTGGATATTTAAAGGTGATACACCATGCATTTAAAAAGTATTTATGTCATATTGTTTATTTCCCAAAAACGTTTTTCAAAAGGTTTGAGGCTAAATTACCACTCCTGAATAGAGAGCCTCTCTCATTTTTGAATGCCCCCGCCCCCCCCCCCCCCCCCCCCCCCCCGGCTAGTCATTGTTTTTTTTTTTTTTTGCTGAAATACTACTTTAAATTTGGGAGGACCAACAGAATTATGTCCCGATCTCTCACATTAATTTAAAAAAGTCTTATTTACATGCAGAGTTAAGCTCTGGCGTTTAAGTGAAATGTAGCCTGATATTTATGACATGCTTTTGTGGCTTTATCACATAAAAAAAAAAAAAAAAAAAAATCAGCTGTGGTCTAAAGTAGTGATTTCCGAAATGACTGCCCCAGTGTCATGCTCAGTCACATATAATACAGCACCAGGGTAGCAGTTCTGAGTGAGAGATCCATGTGAGTGAGGATAAAATCATCAAAATCAAATGCAGATATAAGCCTATATTCTATCAATAATTCACTTTACTACAAAATATTTATTTTTGAAATGAGGCCACAAATTCGAGTTTTCTGAAGAAAAACAAAAACTAAAATGATGTACCGGTAGCTGTAACACTGTATAGCATACAGTTACTGTGGTGATCCCTCGAGGAGCAAAGGCCTCCCAAGCAAGGATGACGGATCAGTCTGCACTTTCACGATTTATTCATCATGAATATACATAAAATGGTAAATGGTGCATTTATATAGCGCTTTTCATAGATTGTGCATTACATTCACACACACATTCATACACCGTTGGCGGAGAAAACCATGCAAGGCACCAACCTACTCACCGGGAGCAACTAGGGGTTCAGAGTCATGCTCAAGGACTCTCTGACATTAACTCAGGGGGAGCCAACCCTTCGGGAACCCTTCGTGCTCTAATGTCGGTTTCTCTACCCCTGAGCTATGCCGCCCCCAATACATCACAACATCCTAGCAGGACGGAATTTGCACAGGACGGAATTCATTGCAAGTGTGATTCAAGTTGCGGTTGGTTGTTTAAGTTGGACAAAATGTGGACAAAATATTGACGTCTGACATCATAGATGTCTTAAAGTTGTACCATGTAACTTTTTTTATAAAACAAATCTTAAAATTGTCCTAACTGTTAAATCGCTAAAGTTTTAGAACACCCACTCCGTTATTTTCAGCTTCTGAAGCCTTCTCTTTATATGTTTTCTATGATCCTGGCCGTGGACCGGATTTCGCGCCAAAATGACGTAATCTGCATCATCTGTATACGTTGTGTATACGTTGCCCAATCACATCGCCGATCATGCACACATGGTACACTACCGGCCAATCACAGCGCATCTTGAAGTGGGGTCGCCATATTTGTAGTCGCCCGTGTGTCTCTTTACTCAAAAGGTAATCTCGCCTACCAGGCAGGGTGAAGTAGTCCGTTTCTCCGGAATGCCTGAACGCACAGGAACCAGGGACCCCTCTAAAGATAGCTCTCGGCGTTGTGGAGGCAGACGCGGGGGTGTGAAGGTACGAAAAACGGGCGAAAGACGCGAACGCGACCGCGGTTTGCTATAGGGCTACTGACCACTAGTTGAGCATCTTACACAGTATAGCTTTAAGCTGGGTTCAAACCTTGATTCCAACGGGACATGATTTTTGAAGCGGTGAAAACCGCTTCCAATGAGTGGCTTTGTGTGTATCACGCCCATATATGGTCATTTTAGTCCAGAATGAACAGGCTTTTTCAAAAACAGAATGTCCGTTTAATTACCATATATGGTGATCTCAGTCCAGAATGAACAGGGTTTTTCAAAAACACAATGTATGTCACCTCATGTCCATATATGGTCACTCCAGGCCAGAATGAACAGGTTTCTCCTGTCCCGTACGAGCAAAATATCAGTCCAGAATGAATAGGCTTTTTCAAAAAGCAAAATGTGTGTCCCATGTCCATATATGGTCATTTCAGTTCAGAATGAATAGGCTTTATCTGTCCTGTACGTCCAGAATATGTGTGCAGTGTCCCTCCCGGTCAGATGAATGGATACTTTGAGGATTGGTCAAGCTTCACATGATAATTTGGCCTTCAGGTTTTATCTGTCTTGTACATGCAATAGGTCTCACCTATTGCAGCAATGACAAATAGCCGCATAAGAGCAAAAGCAAAGGCACAATAAGAATATACAGATGCTAACAGAATGGTAAAAAGGAGCATTAAGGCAGACAAGAGTAAATACATTGAAAATCTAGCAGAAGTTGAAAAATTTAGTAGGCCACAAAGATAACAGAAACTGAAATAATTATAGAGGGATGCAGTTGACAAACAACTAAGAGACCAGCAAGCAGGATTTTTTATATATTTTTGAAGCGGTGAAAACCGCTTCCTATGAGTGGCTTTGTGTGTATCACGCCCATATATGGTCATTTTAGTCCAGAATGAACAGGCCTTTTCAAAAACAGAATGTCCGTTTAATTACCATATATGGTGATCTCAGTCCAGAATGAACAGGGTTTTTCAAAAAACACAATGTATGTCACCTCATGTCCATATATGGTCACTCCAGGCCAGAATGAACAGGTTTTTCCTGTCCCGTACGTGCAAAATATCAGTCCAGAATGAATAGGCTTTTTCAAAAAGCAAAATGTGTGTCCCATGTCCATATATGGTCATTTCAGTTCAGAATGAATAGGCTTTATCTGTCCTGTACGTCCAGAATATGTGTGCGGTGTCCCTCCCGGTCAGATGAATGGATACTTTGAGGATTGGTCAAGCTTCACATGATAATCTGGCCTTCAGGTTTTATCTGTCTTGTACATGCAATAGGTCTCACCTATTGCAGCAATGACAAATAGCCGCATAAGAGCAAAAGCAAAGGCACAATAAGAATATACAGATGCTAACAGAATGGTAAAAAGGAGCATTAAGGCAGACAAGAGTAAATACATTGAAAATCTAGCAGAAGTTGAAAAATTTAGTAGGCCACAAAGATAACAGAAACTGAAATAGTTATAGAGGGATGCAGTTGACAAACAACTAAGAGACCAGCAAGCAGGACTTTTTATATATTTTTTAAAAACCTATTATACTGGCTGTCATACCGGCTCTCCAGACAATTCTATACTAAGATTCACTGCTTCACTTCGAACCGAGGTTTGATTTTTTAACAACGTGGAGCTTCGCGACCAAAGTGAAGCGATAGAAGTGACTAGAATAGAAGAAATAGCTTCAGGTTTGGACGCAGCTTTTATAGACCACATGAGGCTCACACAATATATCCATATATGGGTATTCCAAGCTATGGGCTTAATATTGATGACATCAGGGATCTGCATACAAGGGATAAGGATGGAATTCATTTCCAAGTGTGACTTGTGTCGGGGCAGCCACACTAGTTAGACTGACACAATATGTATATATAGCTAGGCATTCCCAAATATGGGTTAATATTGATGACATCATGGATATAGTGTGGTTCCCCTAACAGGGCATCATCTGAGAGCGTCCATATATGGGCATTGCCAAATATCAGCTATAGACATTGAGGTCAGCTATTGACATTGAGGCGTTACGGAAGGACGGACAGACAGGATGTGCAGTTTTTTTTTTGGTCGCGAAAAAATACTAGGCCTATGTGATTCCACTCTCTGTAGAGTGGCAAATAAACCTTCTTTATTCATGATTATTGGAGTGTTTTGGACTTTGACTATGAAAGCCATGAATTCAGATTTATTGTATATTTTTTCCCCAGGAGACTGGAGTGTGTCCTCTCATCATTCTAAAGTAAAAAATAGTTCCTATTTTAAAATAGTGCCTATACCCAAATACCTACCTACTTTTGTGGGGAACCGATGGCCTAACGGTTTCATTGATTGATTGAGTATTTTAAGAGACAAAAATGGAGAAAAGTACAAGTATAGTCAATACAATAAAAAATGTAGTACAGTACAAGTACAGTTAAACACCCTGCCTAAAAGGAGCATCCCAAATAAATCCTTCTGCCTTACAGTCTTTTTTAACGTTGGAATTAAAGTTGTACCATGTAACTTTTTTTATAAAACAAATCTTAAAATTGTCCTAACTGTTAAATCGCTAAAGGTTTAGAACACCCACTCCGTTATTTTCAGCTTCTGAAGCCTTCTCTTTATATGTTTTCTATGATCCTGGCCGTGGACCGGATTTCGCGCCAAAATGACGTAATCTGCATCATCTGTATACGTTGTGTATACGTTGCCCAATCACATCGCCGATCATGCACACATGGTACACTACCGGCCAATCACAGCGCATCTTGAAGTGGGGTCGCCATATTTGTAGTCGCCCGTGTGTCTCTTTACTCAAAAGGTAATCTCGCCTACCAGGCAGGGTGAAGTAGTCCGTTTCTCCGGAATGCCTGAACGCACAGGAACCAGGGACCCCTCTAAAGATAGCTCTCGGCGTTGTGGAGGCAGACGCGGGGGTGTGAAGGTACGAAAAACGGGCGAAAGACGCGAACGCGACCGCGGTTTGCTATAGGGCTACTGACCACTAGTTGAGCATCTTACACAGTATAGCTTTAAGTCCTTGGTATTCAATTCATGGACATAACAAATAGCAACAAAAAAAAAACTAAAACAAATAAAATAAAATAAACGTTCAAAAATCATCACAGTTCTAAAAACACTATATGTACAAGGTAGGGGAAACAAGGGGGGGGGGGCTAAGGTAGGCCAATGGCCTCCTGAAAGGTGAGTTTTCAGGGCAGTTAACTTTTGAAGGAGGCCAGCGAGCTACGGTTAAGGCACATACCACATAGGCTCTGTAGCATGACGACCTTTGCTGCGTGTCACTCCCTGTCTCTCTCTCTCTCCCTAGCGGTTTCCTGTCTATCTCTCAACTATACAATCCAAATAAAGCCAGAAACACCCAATATATATAAAAAGAACTGATATAAAAAAAAATACTTTGATACACTCAGCTCATCAGACATTAAACTCATCTGGATTGTTGTCATCACTTACAGCTGAAGCTACCTATCTCCTCCCAGGGGAACTTCAGTTTTCAACTTCACACACGCTGAGTGCTGCCCACGCGTGATTCAAAATAACGGCGCAGTTCGGCCAGTGGAGACGCCCCTATCGTTCCGCTTGCCTCTGATTGGCCCGTGGCGGCACCCGGGTGGGGACGCTGTCATCTCTGTCAGGCACGTAGCGCGTTACTTTATTAACCCGACACGTTATAAGTTATCTTGAGTATGACAGTAGTTCGGGTTTGCTTTAAGGAAATGCTGAGTATGAACGTTAATTCACATTTTATGGTTTCCTTAATTGTTTCCTACAGCCCATGTTTTACAACTGTATTACATTTTTGGCTGTTGTAAATAAACAGTTATATCTTCTAAGTTATGTCTGCATTTTCTAGTGGTGAACAAAACAAGACAGTATATTTTTATCTTTTCAAAGTGTGTTGTGAGCCGTTTTCACTAATTCTAATTTCTCTTTTGTACCATGCCAACCCATTAAAAAACACCCAGCACAGAAGATAAATAAAATGAGAGGCCTTTCAAAGTACAAGTGTCAAGTTTATTTTGAGCACAGCACAAAAGTGTCAAGTGCAGGCTTTAGTTATTTTGAATCACGCGCTGCCCACAGAGGAGTGTGGAGGGGGGAGCAGTCAGGGGTTAGGTGTCTTGCTTAGGGACACTTCGACACATTGCTGGAGCTGGAATCGTACCTGGGACCTCTGGGACCTCTGCAGTCCTAGGCAGGCTCATTAACCATTCAGCTAAGGCCGCCCATTATGAATAATATTAAACAAATACACTTCGTGAGATGGAACTTACAATGCAACTCCTTGCAACATGCAACTAGTTGCGACTAGTTGCATGTCACAACTAGACTAGGTCTAGACATTATTTGGTGCGGTCTGGCCTTTTAAGGGCTGAGTTGCCAGCTTTTTGTTTCCTGAATATATTATAATTGTTAACAAACTTGCAGATGACGATGCAGTAAGCAAGAAAGCCTTCAGTGATTAAGATGGATTCCTCTCTCATCTTTAGACTCTGTTTCTACTGTCTTGTACAGACACTACTTGGTCTTCAGCCATCTGGTAATTATGGAATAAATAATAAGGGTAATAATAATAAGGGTAGTAATAATAAGGGTAGTAATAATAATAATAACTTATTTATATAGCACCTTTCTAGACAAAGTTACAAAGTGTTGCACAGTACATCTAAATACTAAAAAAGCAAGAGAAACAAAAACACACTTAAAATGGATGCAACATGGAGATCGCATCAGTTAAAATATGTCTAAGGATAAAACGATCATAATGAAAGGATGCAACATAAAAACAACAACAAATTCAAACTACAAAGTTCAACAGACAACTTGTTAAACAGCAGGCTTAAACATGTATTGCTATTTGGATTTTTTGTTAAAAAATACCCCACATTTCGGGTCAACACTATACAATTGTTGTCTTCTTCTTAGTGCTATAGTTCTAGTTGTTTGTTTTACTGTAATATAACAATGCTTACCAGATGTTTCCTATTGAGATTGGCACATTTCACCCAGGGTTTTTCATCCCACTCATGTCACTTTGTCTGCTGACCTCACACAATAAACAGACAATAAACAAAAATACAAATAAAACAATTCACAGGAGGCAAGCAGGGATCACCCCATGATGTGCACTGCAATGTAGTTTCAAATGCACTACATTGCAGGCGTTTTTTGAGAGTCAAAAAATAAGAAGACATGTGTGACATGTGTGATCTGGGCAGATTGCCCCAGGAAATGTGCTAATCTCAATAGGGAACAACGGTATATTCATAACTTTACAGAGACTATATCATGGTTGAGTATATGATTTCAGTAGTTTGTAAAGGCAAGTCTAAAAGAGAAAGGATTCATCCAATATATGTGAGAACAAATTGTTAATGTATACAATTACATAAAATAAAATGTTAAAAGATTACATGATTGTCATTTAAAACATTTTAGGAAAGGCTAAAAGATTGTTTAGAATTTAAATTATTTTTGGTTGTACATTTAAATTGTGTTTTTTCAACTTCATTTTTATCCTTTATTTTTTTACTTTAATATCACTATGCTTATGTTATTTTTAGTTATTAGTTACCCTTATAGACTAGTACTACTATAATCATTGAATATAATTTCAGTAATTATCACGATTTTGTAGTAATTTCACATCAGCAATCATAGTGCATACATAGTACAAAAGGATGTACTGTACAATATTTTAACTTTTTGTGTTTTTTGTAAATCCTACTTGAGCCCTACTTGATCATACTACAGTGTCATACAGTACTGTACTGCATTTTGAGCTGTTGTGTTCCTATGGCCTAGTGGGTGAAAAACAAACAAACAAACAAAGTTTCATGTCTCTACCAATTATCATCTGACTGGAATGTGCTCCATCTCCAGGCCCAGAGCTGGAAGCTCTGATAATGATCGGCACCAGAGTGATGAGAGGACAGGACTGGGCATACGGAAAAGAGGTCAGACACAAAAATATTTAAATTAACTGTAGGTGATTAGCGTTGTAGGCTAGCTACACTTTTAACAGTTTTTTTTAACTTAAAAAAAGTAATAATTTAATAATAAAAACCTGTATAGCCTAGGACCGCTACTGGCCATTTCCCTCATGTCCGTCTAAACATATGAGAGGAGTGTTTTCATCTCATCTGTACTTGATGTCTGTAAGTACCAGTTATTGATCTGTGTTGTGAAACACAGATCCAATATGAGCTCGCGAAACTGCCCTGAAAGTCACATGATCGTGGAGCGCTCGATAAATTAGACAGAATGCGGAGGCTAAGGCGGAGCTAGGCTCACAGCACGTTCGTTTCAATTGAACGCGCCCGTCGGCGTTACAGAGGATGTGAATTCCATCACTCCTGCTCTTATGGGGGACTCTAGTCGCTTTTAAGCAGACCCTCCTTTTTTATCATTTATTTGTGAAAGCTCCTGCTCTTGTGGGGGACTCCAATGTGGTCTCAATGCGGCGGAAGGTATGCTTTACTTTCTCATAAGAGTGTACAATCGTAAGCAGTGGTGTAAAAAGTACTCAAATGTGTGATATTGTTTGGCTATGCGAGGCTGGTTTGTCTGTGTTAGATGCTGTGCTTTTAATAATTCAATATTGGAGATTAAATTATTATTGGTGTATTTTTGTGCTAATCGGCTTGATCATACAATTTTTTTTTTCATTTGTATTTCTTTTTATACGATCGATTTCTTATTGTTTATTGGTATATAGGTTTGTAATAATGTCCTGGTGTAGGGTTTCTCTTTCTGCTTATCTAGTGGCCTGCAACTGAATTCTATGTTAATGAGCCTGTTCCTATAAAAGCCATGTTTGTTCTGCATTCATGTTTAGTCACCCTGATGAAGGCTGTGTGGCTTAATCATCTACTATGTATTAGAGATACCAATAAAGGCTTTTGAATTTACAAGTGCCATTTAACTTGGTCACCCATTTGTACCAAAGAGCACCTTATTACTTGCGCCAACAGAGTACTGTAGGTAGGTAGGTAGCTGTGTGTTTAAGCCTGTAGCTGAATCAGGGACCAGCATTTCTGGCAACGTCATCATTAACAGCCAATGAGGGACCAGCATTCCTGGTGATGCCACTGCCAGTGGTGATGTCACTGGTGAGCGCACCTCATGGCGCACTCTGCTGGCGCACAAGTAGGCCATATCTGGCCTACCTGGACACAAGGAGCAAGATGGCACCTTCTAGTGGCAGTTCTAGTTGAGAATGTTTTACTTTTTGCCAAAAAGACTCCCTCTTTCTCTCTTTTTTCTACCTCCTGATTAGAACTTAATGCAACACAGTGTCAGAAATCCCATGAAAGGTCGTTGATGAACTTGTGTTTTCATAGTTTACATTAACAGAATTGACACTGCCTTGTGTACTGTGCTCTGGTACAGGATGGAAAACCGCCTGGGCCGGGTGTGGTCATCGAGTTGAACGCAGGGGGGAACAAATGGGTCCGTGTCAGTTGGGATGCCGGGGGCATTAATAGGTACCGGGTAGGTTCAGGTGGCAAATATGACCTTCAACTGGCAGAGCCACCAGCCACCACTGAACCTGCCACCACACAGTCTGAGGTCTCTAGCACAGAGGACAACACAGGTCAGTGTCATGTAAAAAAAATACTGTAAAATGAATTAATGAATAAATTAGTTAATGTATGTGATAATAACACAATCATTTTATCACATACCAAAGACGTCCTGAAATGGCTTTATTGCAAATGTTTTTTGCTCAGCTTAGCTCTCATTTACGATGCACACTATACTGTTGTTGTCTTCTTCTTAGTGCTATACTAGTTCTAGTTGTTTGTTTTACTGTAATGTATAATGCTTATATTCATAATTTTAGACCTTATCATTGTATATGTATATGATTTCAGTAGTTTGCATCCATATGCTGGAAAGGTAAGGGAAAGGATTCTTCCATTTTAGAGCAGAACAAATTGTTAATTGATTTTAAAACAAAATGACCCACTATACGAGCATAGTGTTCGGATCATCGGTTCTGGACAACCTGATCTCCATGTTATTCCATATGGGCATATCGACGCCGGGCATAGCACTCACTCCCTCCATTCCTTGAACTTGAAGTCTGTTGATCCAACACACTTCCCATTACTCCCTCTGGTCCTCAACAATGCCCATGCAGTGTTTGCATTCCATTGGTCCTATATCGGCATATTGGATCAGATCAGCTGACAGCAGAACTGGACAACCGGGTTTCTTAAACGAGAACCTTTAAAAGTTCATGCATTTCAAAACACTGTAAAGTTATATTTATTGCTAATGGTAAAGAAGTATTTGTGTGTGTGGATGTGTTAATATTGTGTTAATGTAATGCACTTGTGTTGATGTTCTGTTGGTGTTGAAGACTTGAGTGCATGTCCACTTTCTACAGTAAACTCCAGGACACCTCCAACATCTCCAACACCTCCAACCACATCTCTTCCAGAAACACAGACCACTGCCTCTCCTCCACTGGTCTCTGACAAGCCACCAGCAGAGGGTAAACATTTATTTAATTTATCCTGTATCATGTCTAAGTTCTCTCTCCTCATAGGATCAAATTGGAATCCCGAAACAGTGTCTTTTTACTAAAGAGCTGGAGAGACAGGGAGCCAACATAACATAATCACTTAAAGTGATATATATATATATCACTAGGGATATCCCTTTGGAGTAATGGTTAAGATATTGGACTTTCACGCGGGAGACCCGGGTACGAACCCGAGTGGGGAGGTTCGGATCACCTCCGTTACATTGGTGCCGTGACCCGGATTCGGGCTTCCCCGTAGGAGGAGGTCAAAGGGGGGTGAGTGTGATGGAGAGAGTCGCAGCCCCAGCCTTGAAGCCTCAAAAGTCTAGTATCTCCCCGAGACCAAAGAGATGTCTCTTTGGTCTAGTGGTTAAGATATTGGACTTTCGCGTGGGAGACCCGGGTACGAACCCGGGTGGGGAGGTTCGGATCACCTCCGTTACATATGCCTACGGGCATAGCGACAATGTACACACTGTGATCGACAGTCACACCAACACACTCAGTGTACACTATGTGCACACTGTAACCAAAAGTCATACCAACACACACATAAACACTAGGTACAACACACTGCAATCATACCCAGTACAACATGTGTTGCTCATATATTCTTCATTGATCTCCAACATCATTGGAGTTCATCCTCATCATTTGTATTCTTATAGTCATCATAATCCTCTTCTTATCATTCTTATTCTCATTATTTTATTGTATTGTATGCTGTTTTTGCAGAAGTTGCAAAGTCTCACATGACAAAGTCAAACCACATTTCCACCGCTTGTCAGTGACAAATAAACATTCTTTATACAGATAATTGGAGTGTTTTGGACTTTGATTATGAAGGCTTTCAAGGTTTTCCCAGCTGAAGGGATGTCTTCTCTTCATTCCAAATTACATTAGTTATTATTTTCAAAGAGTGCCTGTAGTACCAAAAACAATTAGTAATTTATTTCTGACTCATAAGAGAAGCAGGGTTACAGACATTATATGTATACCTCAATGCAACCAATTATGGTAGTAATGTTTTAAAGAGCTATTTGAAGTTGGTCAAAATAGAATATGAAGAAGTGACAGAGACTCATATTTATAAGACAAAGATAGAACTGTGTGGTCTTGGGTGGAGAAGGAACTAAGGGCTGAGTTGTCAGCTTTTCACTTCCTGAATATATTAGTGTTGACCACTTGCACATCATGATGCAGTAAGCATCTCTCAGCTTCCTTTACTCTTTACTGATAGAGAATTACAGAATTACGGAAATATTTGTCTGGTAAAAGTTAGGCCTACTGAACTAACAATTAACTACCATACCATGTACCGGTATGTCCATACCATGTACCGGTAAGTATGTGTAGAGTACATACTGTACAGTAGGGCTTAAACCCTACTTGATCATACTACAGCGTCATACAGTACTGTACTTGACAGCCAGTTATCATTCAAGGCACACATTGTATCAGTCACCCGATCCTGTAGGTTCACACTCTATAAACATCCATAGAATCAGACCCTTCCTCACTCAGGAGTCAGCCCAGCTCCTCATCCAGACATCTGTCATATCAAAACTTGACTTCTGTAAATCTCTCCTCACTGGCCTCCCGGCATGTGCACTTAAGCCTCTCCAACCGAACCAAAATTCCACGACACAACTGGTCTTCAACCAGCCCAAATTTTCTCCCCCCTTCTCCACTCTCTCCTCTGGCTCCCGGTTGCGGCCCGCACTGAATACAAAACACTGATGCTGGCTTTCAAAGCAGCCGCAGGTATGGCACCTCCATAGCTCCAAAGCCTGATGATCAACCCCTACAACCCCACCCGTTCACTCAGATCAGCTAACACAGGGATAATGACAGAACCTGTGCTAAAAACCCCAGGACAAAAATCCACTCGTCCTAGACAATTCATCCTCCTGGCCCCCGGCCAAACTATGGAATAAACTCCCTGTCGCACTTAGAACAACAGACTCACTCCCTAGCTTCCGCTGTGGCCTGAAGACCCACCTCTTCAGACTCCACCTAAGCCCATAGCACTTAACACAGCACTCACCTGGCTACCCCAACGACTATACATGAAAGCTAGATAGCTTTGTTACAGTAGTTCATTTAAAGCTTTTTTACTGATTAGGTGTTCGGTCTACCTACATTATGTATCTCTAGATTGATATTTCTATGCATTTGATGTATTAATGTTGATGTATTGATGTATTACCATGCTTATTGTATTGAATTACCTTGCTTATTGTAAGTCGCTCTGGATTAAGAGCATCTGCTAAATGCCTAAATTGTAAATTGTACTTCTGATGCTGTTGTGTTCCTATGCCCTAGTGGACAAAAAATGAACAAACAAACAAACAAAACAATTCCCCAGTGGGAATGGCCCTTTACCGTGGTTATTGGCACATTATCGTTGCTTACGGAACTCAGAGGGAACTCAGAGGGTTCCGTAAGATATTCTTGATTTGAATGTGTGTGAATGTGAAGGTGTGAACGACGTCAGTATAGCTATGCCATTGTTTAAAGGGTACTTTTATTCAATCAAATTTTCCTCGGGATCCCATGCAAGGTCGTTGATGAACATGTGTTTTCATAGTTTACATCAACATAATTGACACTGCCTTGTGTGCTCTGGTACAGGATGGAACACCACCTGGGCCGGGTGTGGTTATCAGGTTGATGCCAAACAAATGGTACACAGTCACATGGGATGCCGGGCGCTCTTATAACTACCGGGTAGGTGCTGAAGGCAAATATGACCTTCAACTGGCAGAGCCAAAGTCTGAGGTCTCTACTACAGAGGACAACACAGGTCAGTAGGCTACAGTGCCAAAGAGAGCACAGCTCTTAGCCATAGTGCAGACAAATTATAATGTACAGAAAAGCAAGGTTTTCTATATAGTATAGTCTTCCTCAGACCCTTGCCTTCTTCTGTCTTTTTTCTCTTTATATAATTTTAATGCCAGATTTGAATTTTGCTACTATGTCCCTGAACTTCACAAGCAAACTGCTATAGCGTAGCCGCTTACAAGGCATTGCCTACGGTAACAATAAGCGGCTATTTTGCGACCGGCAGAGCTGATTTCTTTGTTTGATGTGACGGGTAGATACTGCAGCTATTTAAACGAATCAGATGTATTTGTCGGCACTACCTGTTGTGTAATCTGCATTACATAGTAAAAATCTTCAGTGTTAAAGGCCCAGTCAGACGTTCATAGTTCAATTCCACCCTATACTATTATGTTATAATAAAGTTTATTTTTGGTTGAAGGCCTTCAACTACTGCTGTTATTGCTGTTTTCCCACTTTCTACAGTAAACTCCATGACACCTCCAACACCTCCAACCACATCTCTTCCAGGAACACAGACCACTGCCTCTCCTCCACTGGTCTCTGACAAGCCACCAGCAGAGGGAGACATTCGACTGGTCAACAGGGGGAACACCAGCTGCTCTGGCAGAGTGGAGATCTACATCCGTGGACAGTGGGGGACAGTGTGTGATGATCTCTGGGACCTAAATGATGCCCAGGTGGTGTGTAGACAGCTAAGGTGTGGCCAGGCGCTGTCAGCTCCATCCAGAGCACGTTTTGGACCAGGCAGTGGACCTGTCTGGCTTGATGAGGTGGGCTGCACAGGCAGTGAATCAGAACTGGCACACTGCACAAATAGAGGGTTGGCATCCCCCAAATGTGGCCAAGGTGAAACTGCTGGTGTCGTCTGTGGTGAAGGTAATACATGAGTACATACTGCACTATGAACCACTGTGTTCCTCTGGCCTAGTGATAGAAAACAACTGTCGCTTGAACCATCCTTGTTAGGAAAGTGTTCACTGTAGCCTAAAAATCACACCTGTGTGAACTGAGCAGTGGAGGCTGTGTGTGTGTGTGTGTGTGTGTGTGTGTGTGTGTGTGTGTGTGTGTGTGTGTGTCTGTGTGTGTGTGTGTGTGTGTGTGTGTGTGTGGGTGTGTGTGTGTGTGTGTGTGTGTGTGTGTGTGTGTGTGTGTGTGTGTGTGTGTGCGTGCGGGTGTGCGTGTGTGCGTGTGTGCGTGTGTTTGTGTGTGTGGGCCACACACATAAGTGGCGTTTCCATAAAGCCACTTTTTGCGCATTAACGGCTTATTCGCAAAATGTTTTCATGGAAACACTTCAAAATGCGAATAAACTTTCATTATCCGCAAAAAAAGTTAGCCGCTTGGAGGAGGAGGATTTTGAGCCTTTATCGAATAAACTAAATGCGCTTAAGTGAATGGAAACGGGTCAGACAATAAATGCGAATAGATTATGACGTTCTAGGTCCATTTCCCCTTCCGCTTTGTCCATGGTATAGCGTTAGCCCACAAAACAAACCTGTTGTTTGTTACACACGGAGTGACACGGACCATGTGTAAATTCCTCCCGTTTTCACCTCAAGCCATCGGTGGCGAGCGAACCCTTCCTCATCCCACGGTGTTGCGTGCCTGAAGTGCCCAATCTACAAGCTCACAGGCACAGCAGCTCGCATCCACGTCTCCGCGCCGCGTTGTGAGCTTGCAGATCGGCCACCTGACCTTCCAGAGGACGCTGAAACTTGCACTGTGCAGCGACGCGACCGCGGTTTTCCCGGTGAACCGATAGCTTTATGTATTGAGAGGAACTCTTGCCAATTTCGTAAGAGACTCGTCGCCAATTGTAATATATTTAAAAGTTATTTGGGGCCATGATGATGACTGATAATCCCTTCTTCCCACTACTAGACAGCGACCGAGTCACAGCAGTCAGACGTGCAGACGGTGCAGTGCTCAGGTTCGGTCTGAAAAAAATCAGCCCGATCAACTCTTGCGACCGTCGCTAATTCGAATGACACCCGCAAATGGAAACATGCTAAATTTGCTTTGTCTTAATGCGTATTTCTGATAATTCGCTTCCCTAATTCGAATACGTTTATGGAAACGCCACTACTGACACACATAGGTCTATATACACGCATACACACACAGCTCCGTATAGGAGTGGTGTGACCACCGCTCAAAAACAACCTGGGTAATTCCGAGGGAGGCTAACTGTCTGTGCCGCTCTCTCTCTCTCTCTCTCTCTCTCTCTCTCTCTCTCTCTCTCTCTCTCTTACAGAAGTCCAGAAGTCCTCTGTCGTTGTGGTGGTGGTGGTGGTTGTGTGTGTGAGTGTGTGTGTGGGTGTGTTCTTGGTGTGTGTACTGCTCATGTACAGATGGAAGACGAAGAGACAGCGTGGAGGTGAGTTAACTTCATACACATGTTCAGCATGTCCAAAGTTGTGAGCTTGGAGGTCTGCTCTGTTCTCGACCATCGCGGGACGGGGCATAAATGTGGCTCCCATGGGCTGCAGCCCAATGTAAGTGCAGCTCTGGTGCTGCGACTAACGACAGCCGTTCTAATGACAGCGACAGGAGTGGTTTTGAGGACAACTGCTTTGAATTGCTATTATTGTTTACCCAAAACATCACCCCTATACTTCCCACGGTAATGTGTACCACTGTCATCATAGAGGTTGTTGTTGGTGGTGGAGGAGGTGACATCCACAGAGTGTCTCCGAGCTTCTGCCTGAAGACCAAAAGCATAACTTCTCCCCCTATTTTCATGCAACACCTCATTGTGCGATACATGGCCTCTGCAGATAAACAAGGAGAATCATACCGACTGCTTTTTTTTTAATATATTTTTATTGATTTTTTTTACAATAAACATTAAACATACAATACAATACATATACTCACATACATTCACTCACATTCACACACATATACCACCTGCACATGCGTTATTGAAAATGATACAAATAATACAAAAATAAATATATATATGTTACAGTATGTTTGGGTAACTCAGGACGGTAAGAGTAAGAGCGCTTGTTTTGTCGTTCACCACACACTAATCACCACCAGATGGCGACGACAGCCCATAGACAGCCATTCACTAGTGCAGGCGCTGACGTCACTCGTTTGCGACTCTCTTTCTTTATTTACTAGCCTAGCTGGGCGGTGTTTAGCCATTAGCTTAGCCATTAGCTTACTATGAGCGTTTATCGTGGGCTTGTCCAGGCCTTACGGCCTGGGCATAAATATAACGATTGCATTCACCACGGCTTCGTAACTCGCGCGGCGCTCCGCTGGCCTTCGCGCCGCTTGCAATGTCATGGACAATCGAGCGGCTGCGTCTGGAGGACGTTGTTGTGGCGACCGCTTGCTCCGCCCCGTGCGGCACCACGAGTGCTCCGTTTCTCGACCGTCCTGTTTCTCTAACAAACCGTGACATATATATATATGTTACAGTATGTTTGGGTAACTCAGGACGTTCATTGTAAGAGCGCTTGTTTCGTTCACCACACACTAATCACCACCAGATGGCGACGACAGCCCATAGACAGCCATTCACTAGTGCAGGCGCTGACGTCACTCGTTTGCGACTCCCTTTCTTTATTTACTAGCCTAGCTGGGCGGTGTTTAGCCATTAGCTTAGCCATTAGCTTAGCCATTAGCTTACTATGAGCGTTTATCTTGGGCTTGCCCAGGCCTTACGGCCTGGGCATAAATATAACGATTGCATTCACCACGGCTTCGTAACTCGCGCGGCGCTCCGCCGGCCGCGCGGCCCTGGCCCGCTCTTCGCGGCCACTCGCGCCTGCGGCGCTCGGGGGCGAAGAGCAGGACCAAGGTCCGCTGGCCTTCGCGCCGCTTGCAATGTCGTGGACAATCGATGGGCTCCGCCTGGAGGACGTTGTTGTGGGCGACCGCTTGTTCCGCCCCGTGCGGCACCGCGAGTGCTCCGTTTCTCGGCCGTCCTGTTTCTCTAACATCCGGTGACATATATATATATAGTATTTTCTCTTCCATTTCTTTTCCCTTTCTTATCCATATGGTGTTTTTTACATTTAGGTTGCTTTCTCCAAGGCACCCACATACATCCCCCAAAGTTGTTCAAAATCACTCCGTCTCTAACTATGTCAACTTCTCCAGCCCGATGGAATTCATGAGTTCCCGGTGCCACATCCTCAATGTTGGGGCTTCCACACTTTTCCAACATAATGCCACGGCTCTTCTAGCTTGAAGAAGACCAAAGTCAAATATTTTAATTTGCTTTGCTGAATGTATAAAGTTCCTTGGGTGAATTCCAAGTATACAGAGCTTGGCACTTAGTGGGATGGCAATTTTAAAGATTCCTGACATACACTTTATGACTTTAAAAATATTTGCATCTTAATCTTAGGACACTCCCACATACAGTGAAATAAGGTACCGAAGATATCGACTGCTTTGACAAAACAAGCCAGCTCTCACAAACACGGCCAACAGACCATAGCAGGCAAAGACAAACTAAGCTGCAAGCTTGCAACTAACAAATATATGAATGCAGCTTTTAACTCCAAGAGTGACTTTGTTTAACTACGTTTATGTGTGTGTTCTACAGGGTCCAACACCGGAAGAGGAACAGACACCAGAAATTCTGTGCCGGTAATAAACCTTATTTATGTATTTATATTCATTTCTCTACTCTCATATTCATATACAGTCAGCTATTATTATTGCAGTACTAATATCGATAGATACAGTCGATGGAGTTACTGCTGTAGTGCTGATAGCAGTTAGTGATTACAACAACTACTCTAATTCAGGTTAAAACATATTTGTGTCTTTATTGCTTTCTGTGTACTTCTCATACAACTATGATTAATGCAGTACTACTATTGATAAATAGATGGAGCACTTCTACCACAGTTACTACTGTAGTGTTGATAGTTGTAGTGATTACTACAACTACTATTACTGATTCAGGCACATATCTTGCAGTTTGAACCTTACATTAAAGAGGAGACAGAAGAGTTGTTTTTTTTGTGAATTATTTTCTTTTGCTGTTGAAAGGTAGGACAGTGAAAACTGGACTACTTTACCAGTTTAATATCGTTCATTCAATTATCATCTAACAAAAGTTATATTGATATATTCATCTATACAGTATTAATAACAGTGTTGTTTACCTCCTCAGATGGTCATTTATGAGAATTTTCGTGCAGATTCTACATCAGAGCCAGACTCCACCTACCAGAGTCTCCATCCAGCCACCATGGACAACTCACTGTACTCTACAATCACACCAAGACGCACATAGGCCCCTTTTCCACCATGAATTTAACTCTACAACTGGTTCCATTCTAGATGCTTGGAAGCTTGGTGCTTTCACAGAACCAGACGTGAACCGGCTTTCCACCAGTTTAAAGCACCATTGTTATTAAGGGCAGGAGTCCCTGGGCCCTACTTTGTGCCACCCCTTACCCCTTATCCTCACCCTGTACCCCTGGAATGCGGGCAAGGCAACTTGCTCTATCCCTAAACAGTATTTTGGGGAAGCTATACCCACTGCCCATTATGCAGTCTCCGTTATCTGCGCATGGGTGTAGCCGTAGAGCGTGTTGTTGCTATTTCCCAAAATTGCTATTTTGGTATCACAGATTTAGTATAGCGGATTCTAAAACAACCCGCTATGCCCACTTCGTTTGGTACAGTGCACGCCTTGCACTGGACATGTCTGGACACTGTGGAGTCAGGCTGCCTGGTCTCACAATGACACAACTTTCAGAGGTCTCCTTCTGACTTAATTGTCCATGAATCTCAGTGATTCTATTTCACGTATAATGAGCAGAAGTCAGAGAGTCAATTCATTGTGAAATTTGTGTTTATATAAAATGAAAGTCTATTGAAAGAAGACAATGATGTGTAGCGTGAGTCAGCTTCATTAATTCATTGTGCAGGAAATAAAGTCCTGATTACAATTATATTACATTATATTATTGTAACGCCCAAACCACACCACATTTAGGCGATCGTACTGTAAATCCTCATTGCAAAAATAGGGCCCCCCAGATGAATAGGACCCGTCAAAGTGTCCATTTCGAGGCGGAAATTCAATTGAGAATGGCAGTTACACTTTTACTTTTATTAAAAAAATATATTCTTAAGGACAACGTTGTTTTTTACAAGGGTTCATATTTTAGATTGCAATTAGAGAAAAGAAAAGATGAGTGTTAAAAAATTGTCATTTACTGCTTTCTATTGTTTTAGTGATTTTAACGATTTAGATTTCAATGGGTGGGTATGCGTATAAGTGCCTAAATATGTCTTTTTAGACACAGTAAGCCCATTCCCAAGATGCACCGCAATCTTTCATGGGTAGATGTGACTTATGGGTGCTAGTAGTGTTACTGTTGCTGTCACTGTAGACTAGAGTCTCCATCCATCTCCAACAACATTGAAGGAGTTCATCTTCATCATTAGTTGTCTACCCTCGATGACCATACAGGCTTATTCAAAGGCAAAAAAAATGTAATTTAGATAGCATTTCTATTTTATTCGATGTACAGATTATTGATGTTTTCAGATTTTATTGATATTATTGAATAGGTCCTTCGTTTACCTACGTTTTAAAGAGGAGGTTACCTACGTTTTAAAGAGGAGGTGCCATAGTTTTGTACATTTCTGGTTTTCATATGTCCAGGAGGTTGACAGTACTTCATTAGACCCCCTGGTGTGGTTACTATGAGCAATTATGTATTCCCTTTGTATTTGGGGTTTCTTCCTGGAGGCTGACACCTTGTGGGTCAAAAGTGCCGATCATATAATCATCCCTTTCCCTTTTACCATTCACCCAATAAACACTGTGGGTGTGGCTAACTTCAGCTGGGTCACCACCCACCATGACAACCAGGCATACTTAATGAACTGGTGGGTGTGGCCACATAAAAACCTTTGTGGCCACACCCACCCATACGAGGAGGAAGATCTTTTCCAAAAAAGTGTACAGAAAGAGTTAAAATAAAAACCAAATTTTAACTCTTTCTGTACACTTTTTTGGAAAAGATCTTCCTCCTCGTATAATCATAATACCTGATAATCATGTTTTAGGGGGGGGGGGGAAATCATGGCACCCCATCTTTAAGATGACTATGCATTTTATCATGTATTACTTTGTGTGCTGTTTCTTGCTTACTGTAAATTGCTCTGGATTAAAATGCCTAAATTGTAATTGTAAATTGCAGTATTTTGATAGTCTTTCTACTCTACTTATTTGTTTTAATCTTTCGCAGAGTTGATGAAAGTTCTCCTTGCTTTCATTCCATCATGTGTGGACAACTTGTTTCTATTAAATCAGAGAGCTTCCTTTCCATGCTTAGATAACACACACCTCTATGGTACAGTGAGCTGTATGCACCAAGACTGGACCGGCTCTGTTCAATGTGAATTATTAGCTCAATATGGTTTAATATAGTGTGATTGTAGGCTGTTTGTCTTATATATCGTTGCTGTTGGGCAGAAACCTTGTAACTAACTCCAAGTTTCAAATTTTCTTTCACAAAGCAAAGCCTTGCTACATCATATAAGAACTATTGCAGAAGACTAGTGAAAATAGCTGATGTACAAGCACACAACGTCTTACTTACGTACATAGAATTTTTTTTTTTTTTCATAGTAATTTGAATTACTAATATAATATACAGGTAATGATTAATAGCTGCATTTACCGGTATGTTTGATTATTTTATCATGGATCACATTATTAAAAGCAAGATACATACATGTATTTCATTCTTTAATGACGTCTTTACTGTGTGTCCTAACAAAATAGCCCTCAACCAGCTCTTTAGTTTGAAATATTACATATTTGGTTTAATATAGCATGTAATTAACTCATAAAAGATATTCATAGGAACTCTGGAAGTCCGGATAAGCGGTTGAAGATGGATAGATGGATGGATTTCAATCTCTTCAGTAAAGAGAAACCTACAAGACTACTATGTAGCCTGGAGAAGAGATACATATTTGCTACTTTTTGAAGCAATGTTTTTCTTCTTTCTTTTCTTTCCTAATTCCATTTCACAAGATGTTGTGAGAAACGATTTGGATGTAGACCACAACGTAACAATCGAGTAAAGTTTTAAAGAATTACCCCAAAGAATAATAATAGAGCTAGTTGACAGATATAAAAGGGAGGACCAATACTCTAATAAATCAGTGGGGTTTCAAAGATAAAAATAAAACATACATACATCAGTGACATCTAAACCGTAAGTGCAAGTAATATTACAAGCACTTACCACAGAATGCAGAATGCTGCATCATTAAACATCTTCGTTTTAACTATAAAATAAAAATAAATAAATGTTATACATTGACCCCATACCATACATAAAACCATATTCTAACCGATCACACTGGGTCCCACTCTGCTCGCTCCGTGTTCCATTCTTGTGTTTGTGTCAAAACACATTTCTTTTAAAGGCCACTGGCACCACACCCACAACCTGCACTCAAAGATAAACATATTAGACATACAGTAGGGCTATATTAGACAGTTTAACACATTTTTCTTTTCATTTATACCTCAATGCAGTAACAGATTATCGGTCCGTTTAGCATTGTGAAGTGTCAAATGGCTACAATAGAAATCAGATTTCCTCCTATAACTGGGAGGCTTTCAAAATAAAAGTCTTATTTATTTGCACAATTGGGAATGTGTAATGTGATTAGACAACACAATTGTATTTTTTTAAATCTTGATAAATAAGTAGGCTATAGACTATCGTCTCAAAGTAGAAATGGACTGAGAGATCTCGAGATTCTGACTGACTATTCAATAATAATTCACACAGGGCAGGGCCTGCAGGCTGCATGGTTAAAGGGATATTTCATTTTCGGGAAAAAAGTTTCGTAATTTTATCGTCTAATCAGGCTTTTATGAACACCCTGGACAGATTTGCTTGATTCAATATATTTGATATAAATGTTATCAGGCCGCACTCTCTCTCTCTCTCTCTCTCTCTCTGTTTTCTCTCTCTCTGTTTTCTCTTTCTTTTTTTTTTGGTTTGGACGTGCCGTTTGTAAAGTTTCACTTTCGGTTTAGACATGTGTGTGTGTGTGTGTGTGTGTGTGTGTGTGTGCGTGTGTGTGTGTGTGTGTGTGTGTGTGTGTGCGTGTGCGTGTACGTGTGTGTGTGTGTGTGTGTGTGTGTGTGTGTGTGTGTGTGTGTGTGTGTGTGTGTGTGTGTACTCTCTCTCTCTCTCTCTCCCTCCCTCCCTCTCTCTCTCTCTCTCTCTCTATTTCGCAAATAGACAGATCCTGTTCATTCTGAACGAGACATCCAGTGGACGAGACATGCACTGGACATGCACTGGACAGACAAACCGAAACGCTTTCACCGCTTCAAAAATAGTCTAAACAGTTTAGTAACTTCAATGTCTCTTTCAATCAAGGTTTTTCAATAGTTGTTGGCTTCCTTGTCTTGCAAGATAAGACAATGACTAGGCCTATGTGCCAGGGATTAGTGTGTTGTTGGGTTACAGGCCCTGCTGTGGCTGAACAGTCTGATGCTCGAGTGGCAGTCTCTGTTGCTGTTTCTGCAGATGTACTGTGCCTGCCTCTGTGGGTGCTGATGACGCCTGTCGTCTGTGCTCTCCTTTTCTCACTCCTCTCGATGCCTGCCTTGAAGGCAAGCTTCCATTTGCTGCGGTCCACAGCTACAGCTTCCCAGCCTGCTGGGTCGATGTTGTCTGCCTTCAAATCTCTTGTAGCGAAGACGAGGCCTTCCTTTAGGTCTGGAGCCAGTGGCAAGCTCCCCATACTGTAAAGCATGTTTTTGGGGGATTCTGCCGTCTTGAATGTGGCTGACATATACCCAAGCCAGATTAAGCAACTATTTGTAAGCAGAGGAAACTTGCTTGGTGTTCCTGCTTGTGCCAGAACGTTGTTGTTGGAGATACGGTCCTGCCAGGTGATGCCCAGAATTCTTCTAAGACAGCGTAAATGGAAGGAATTTTGACTCAATCCATCCTACCCGACAAGGGCTTCAGACAGGATGGTTAAAATAAATTACTAATCTGCTTATTTATTTAGTTTGTAAGTCAATTATTTCACTACACGTCTGCTGTAGATAATGCCTTTAGTCAATAAACATTGTTTATTCCCAGTGCCGCCATTATTGTCGTAAAGCTGTGAACTTTCAACTCATATGTCAAGAAATCTTAACTCTCTTAACCTCGCCTACGGCCTGTTCGTTCACTACAGGCCGTTTGGTTTCCACCTAAAGCGCAGAAACCGCCAGAAGAAGCGGCGTCGCTTTGATTTGGTTACCAACGTTTGTTTCCCCAATCCCTTTTAAAATGCTCGAGTAGCCTTGCGTAGTCTTGCCAGTTGCTACGAGTTGGTCTAAATCCTAAAAGATGCGTATACCAAACAAATTTTTCAAAAGTAAAACTACTCCGCATCAAGGAGTTTATTAGGTAGGCCCTAAAAGTATGTCCTTGAGTGCAGGGGAATCATTTTGGGTTAAAACTGAATCCGGTTTGATAGTTTCTGCAAATTGTAGTCCTTTGGGGACTACAACATGATGTGTTGTGGTTTCCGCTCCAGACCGGTTACAACCCCGAAAAGTGAAGTGATCCCAGACTACACCAAGACACACATAGACCCCTTTTCCACCATGAATTTAACTCTAGGACTGGTTCCGTACTAGATGCTTGGAACCTTGGAGCTTTCATGGAACCGCTGTGAACCGGCTTGCGCTTCCACCAGTTTAAAGCTCCATTGTTATTAACCCCTTTGTGTTATTGGAGCTGTGATAGCCGCTTCCTACTTTTGACTTGGGTTAGGGGCATGCAGGAGTCCCTGGTTGCACAAGGTTAAATTCCTGGCCTGGCCAACAATGTGTTGAACAGGACCCGTCAAAGTGTCCATTAAAATAGGGATATTCAGTCGCGATTTCTTTTTTTAAATGAAGACTTTTCGCTTGCTTTTGCCACTGTTTACATTGCATCTGCTTCCGACTTGTAGAATAGTGACACGTCCTCTTTGGTTCCCAGTTCAGGGCAAGAAAAAAACAAGTATTTTTCGGTTGGTTCCAGTTCGGAAAACAAACTTTTAGGCTTCTTATAACCGATTCATTTACATTGGAAACACTCCTTATTAGGAGAAGGGGAAAAAGAAAGGGACTGTTTTGGTCATACCAAAACATTTAGAGTCTCCATCCATCTCCAACAACATTGATAGAGTTCATCTTCGTGATAAGTTGTCTACCCTTGATGACCATACAGGCTTATGCACATTTTATTTAGATTTTTATATAGCCTGACTGTTCGATGTACAGATTATTGATGTTTTAGATTTTACGTATTTTATTGAATAGGTCCTTTGTTTACATACATTTTAAGATTACTACTTCTATGCATTTGATGTATTACCTTGTACTGTTCTTGCTTACTGTAGATCACTCTGGATTAAGAGCATGCCTAGATTGTAATTGTAAGTTGTAGTATTTTTATAGTCTTTCTGTGATTATTTGTATTTTATAGCCTAGTCTTTGTTTTAATCTTTCACAGAGTTTAGGAAAGTTATCCTTGCTTTCATTTCTTCAAGTGTGGACAACCTGACCTTTTTTTATAGTCAGAGGCAGAGCTTCCTTTCCATGCTTATCCATGGTACAGTGAGCTATATACACAAAGACCACACACTATTAACTAAATACTGCTTCATAGGCTAGGGTCAGAGCTAGTGTCTAAATGTATAGTGTTTACAGTGTGTTGTCTATATTAATTTTATCTGTAACCGCTGTCCAACTAAATTCCACTGCCTGTAGAGTGACACATAAACATATTCATGATTATTGGAGTGTTTACTATGAAAGCCACAAATTATATTTTTTACCCTGGAGACTGGAGTGATGTCGCCATCATTCTGAAGTAAAATAGTTCCTATTTTAAATGATTGCCTACTACCCAAATACCTACAAAAGTTATTTACTTTTTGGGTAGGCGCTAATGCAGCCTTTGCTGCGGGTTGACCTTTGACCTTTGCTGCGGGTCACTCCCTGTCTCTCTCTCCCCCTGTTTCCTGTCGGTTTCAACTCTACAATACAAATAAAGCCAGAAACACCAAAAAAAAAAAAAAAAAAAAAAATATATATATATATATATATATATATATATATATATATATTAAAAAAACTGATGTAAAACTCATCTGTATTGTTGACATCAGTTACAGCTCATTATAGCTATAGCTATGTCCTCCCACAGGGGAACTTCAGTGTTCAGCTTCACCCAGCTGAGTGCTTCCCACAGAGGAGCGTGGAGGGGGGAGTAGCAGGCATGTGTCGTGCACACATAGACATCAAAGGGGGCTTGAGTCCCTGCCCTTTTATCCGTCTGTAAAAAGTGCCCTCTCCAGACCACAGTTTTTACTATTGTGAAAGAAATGCAATTCAATGGAGCCAAGTGGAGCAATGGCTCCCCCTATTTGCCAGTCGGGGGAGCCCGGCTCCCCCTCCCTGCTTTTATTTATTCACGATCATATAATCACAAAATGTGATTAAGAAGAAGAACGTCAGAAATTCGCCTTGTTTGACCCTTTGAAGCACCCATAGCATGGCTTCTAAGTTCTAAACCAATCACAGCGAATGGGGGGCGGGAGGTATAGGTCTACTGTGTTATATGCCAAGCCTGTACCTTTAAGGGGGCGGGCTTAGGAGCAGTACGGGATGACGTTGACGCTGTGTTTTGAGACCGGCGCGGAAGTGAATGTGCGGGTGTAATGCTGGGGAGAATAATAGTGAGAAGTTAAGTTAATACAAGTGGATTAATAGTGAAAACATGACGTTTATGCTGTATGTTCCTGCCTGGCCCTGGAAGTAATAAATCATCGTTATCTACACAGAAGTTGTATGGACTATTTGAATAAGTTACCACATGACACGAGCCAAGTTATTGCTACAAACAGTGGAAAAGGTAACAACTGGTTTCTCAACCAATCAGTGACTGTCTGAACCTCGGCTGACAGAGCGCTGCACAACAACAAACAACATGGCATGCATGGCTTTATCTAAATAACAGAATGAAACAGTTGTTTCACAGTGGAATATGCTACCTGGGGTTAACTACAGACATCCATAGGACATGTGGATAGCTTTTACATTTACCATACGTGAACTAAACCTTTTGACGCTGTTCAAAGAAGCTGGATGACATGGCACGTTGTGTTGTGTGCCTCCAAGGAACTTTCTTCTGGGCACCTCAATATAAAATTGGATATTTTCTTGTCATTTTCTCAAGGTAAGACATGGCTTTATTTAACTAACTGTTCACTGTGGAGCCTCTTCTCTCCTCCTCCGTGTGTGTGTGTGTGTGTGTGTGTGTGTGTGTGTGTGTGTGTGTGTGTGTGTGTGTGTGTGTGTGTGTGTGTGTGTGTTTGTGTGTGTGTGTGTGTGTGTGTGTGTGTGTGTGTGTGTGTGTGTGTGTGTGTGTGAGTGAGTGAGTGAGTGAGTGCGTGCGTGTGATGAGATGCTTGCTTGCTTGTAAATATTGGTAGCTGCTGGTTGCAGATCTTTGGTCATGGTTGTGGACTTGTGGTCAGTGTGGTTGTGTTGTGGTGTGTTGGCTTGTTGGGTGCCCCGCGGACCGCAGGGCCGACTTTAGAACCGCAAATATCCGATTTTTCGCGGCGCCGCTTTGCGGCGCCAAAAAAAAAATAAATAAATAAAAAAAAAAAAAATCCTGGATTTGTGCTCCCCCTAGTGGGGACAGAGTTAGGCGCCGGTGTTTCCATGCCATACCTGGAGGTAGCATTCAAGAGAATTGCCAAACTCTCCTGAACTTGAATAAAAAAAAGAAAAAGTCGTCTCTATGTAGAAAACCATGCTGTACACCAAATCTCAAGTAGCCTATTCACTTGAGTATGCTTAGTTTAGTGTCATATCAAGCACAGAATAGTACTATTTATGATATATTCACCAAAAAGCCTTTTAGAAATCTCAGCCCCTGCCTCTCTAACATTCTCTGCACATCCCTGGGGAGCAGTTACTGTAGGGTGTCTTGCTCAGGGACACTTCGACACATTGCTGGAGCTGGAATCTTACCTGAGACCTCCAGGACCTCCGGTGTCCTAGGCAGGCTCACTAACCATTCAAATATGGCCGCCCATTGTGACAAATACTGTGTAGGCTTGAACTTCGGTGAGAAGGAGCTTATAATGCAAAACTTCGCAACATGCAACTAGTTGCGACCGCATGTCACAACTAGGTCTAGACATAATTTGGTGCGATCTGGCCTTTTAATGGCTGAGTTGACAGCTTTCCGTTTCCTGAATATATTATAAGTGTTAACAAACTTGCAGATGCAGGCAGTAAACAAGAAAACCTTCAGTGGTTAAGATGGATTCCTCTCTCATCTTAAGACTCTGTTTCTTCTGTGTTGTACAGACAATACTTGGTCTTCAGGTATCTGGTAATTATGGAATTAATAATAATAATAATAATAATACAGTTATAGATATTTTCAAGGTACCCAAAGTCGCTTTCTTTGATGTGGTATTGGTCATATGACATTTATTTGTGGGCACAGTTTACTTTTTTTCCCCCCGTATGGCAGGAAGTGTATACAGTCATACCTTGTGCTTATAATTATCTATAGTAGGCCCAACGTTGCTCAGACACAAAGGCCTCTATTTTCGTCCATGGCTTACCCCTTATCCCTAAACGTTTTTAGAATTTGGAAAAACATTTTTTGAATATTTAAAATAGCTGATCTACAAGCTCACAACGTGTGGATGTAGATCTGCTATTTCAAGTATTTTTAAACGTTTTCAAAACAGTAAAAAGGCGAAGAAGTTTATGGACGAAAATATAGTTGAAAATGTTAACTACGGTAAAGGTTTCTGATTAGTTGTTTTACATACTGATTCAGTATTTTACATACTGTAGGCCTACCGGCACTCAACCACAAACATCTCTGTCAGCTTCCTCTACTTCACCAGAGAATTCACTGTAAATATTTGTTGGACAAAAAATTAGGCAACCTGACAACAATGAAATGCAACAAATTAAACTGCAGACTTAAAACATTTAGACCATTGGTATTTGGATTTGTTGTTATAAAATATCCAGAATCTCAGTTTAACACTATGCTATTGTCTTCTTCTTCTTCTCAGTGCTAGATAGTCCTAGTTCTAGTTGTTTGTTTTACTGTAACAATGCTTGTATTCAAAACCTTACAGAGACTGTATCATGGTTGAGTATATGATTTCAGTAGTTTGCCCCCCTATGCTGTAAAGGCAAGTCTAAAAGAGAAAGGATTCATCCAATATGGGAGAACAAATTGTTAATTGATAATGAAATAAAATTAAATAAAACATTAACTACCGGTACATGATTGTAACTACCATGTGATTGGAATGTCCTCCATCTCCAGGCCTCCTGCCCACCGCTGGCGCAGAGCTGGAAGCTCTGATAAGGATCGGAACCAGAGTGATGAGAGGACGGGACTGGAATTGGGGAGATGAGGTCAGACACAAAAGAAATAATAAAATTAACAGTAGGTGAATAGCGTTAGTGACATTTGTACATAGAATCTGTTTTACAGACCAGAATATTTCTGCTTGGTAATTTGTTGGATAATTGTTTTGTATTGCCATTAGTTCAATTTGAACCAATCAGGAGGTGTTTTGGCAAAAAAGGGAAAAGACCTCACCAATGCAGGCTTGTAGAAACATAAAAAAATTATAATAATAATAAATAAAAAAAACAATTATTGGTATGGCTAATGCATAGTTAAAATAAATGCATAATTAGACATGCATGCTGCGTTGCAGCACACAGCCTTCATCAGGGTGACTAAACATCAATGCAGAACAAACATGGCTTTGAGTGCAGGTGATGTAAAGCGCCTGTAAAAAAACAAACAAAATCATATCGATGTAGTAATGACATACATTCGTCAGTTTTAACACAATGTGACTGCGATTAGTTATACAGTATGTAGCCCACTTTAGGTTTTTATACAGTCAGTTTCTTATTTTTTCTTGGTATATAGTTTTTTTCTTTGTTTTACAGGCTTTACTCATAACGTCCTGGTGTAGGGTTTCTCTGTCTGCTTATCTAGTCACCTGTAACTGAATTCTATATGTTAATGAGCCTCTTATGACATTTCTTATAAAAGCCACGTTTGTTCTGCATTCATGTTTAGTTACCCTGATGAAGGCATTTTCTTATGCTTACAAGAGATACCAATAAAGGCTTTTGAATTTACAAGTCAACTTTTTTGTCATTTCACTTTTTCACCCATTTGTACCAAAAAGCACATTATTGAACATATTTTATTCTTTTTTTCCACCTCCTGATTAGAACTTGATGCAACACAGTGTCAGTGTTCATCAACAATTAAAAAACAAGAATCAAGGATGGTATCTACCTTTTTAATCAAAATTTTCATTGAGATCCCATGCAAGGTCAGTGATGAACATGTTTTCATAGTTTACATCAACAGAATTGACACTGCCTTATCTGGTACAGGATGGAACACCGCCTGGGCCGGGTGTGGTCATCGGTGAGGGGTCGAACAAATGGGTCAATGTCAGATGGGATGCCGGGGGCACTTCTAGGTACCGGGTAGGTGCTGAAGGCAAATATGACCTTCAACTGGCAGAGCCACAGTCTGAGGTCTCTACCACAGAGGACAACACAGGTCAGTACAAAGAAAATACATAAAATTAATGAATGAATGAATAAATTAGTGCTGTCAAAATGTATGGGGGGGGGGGGGGGGGGGGGGGGGGTAAGCTTGTTTTTGGTTGAAGGTCTGAATGCTGTTTTCCCACTTTCTACAGTAAACTCCAGGACATCTACAACACCTCCAACCACATCTCTTCCAGGAACACAGACCACTGCCTCCCCTCCACTGGTCTCTGACAAGACACCAGCAGAGGGTAAACATCACACAGCTTTTACTTTGCACTTCAAATTGACTGTCCAAATCTGCCAAAACACACTGTAGTGTACAATCAAACCCAGGACAGTATGTGTTGCTCATAGCAGAGTCTTCATTGATCTCCAACAACATTGAAGAAGTTCACAGTCATCACTTATGCTTATGGTCTTTATACTCTACTTTTTTGTTTTAATCCTTCCAGTTGAAGAAAGTTATTTTATTTTTCATCACAATCCTATTCTCATCATTCTTATCTGATTATGGAAGTTCAGATGCGTGTGTGTGACACACACATCTAACTATAACTCTTCTCTCTCTCACACTGAGTGAGAGATAATGAAAATAATATTTTAACACATCTTTCTACCATTCCAGTTTAGAGGGTGTTCTGAGAAATATTTATACCTCAATGTAACAAATTACGGTAGTAATGTTTTAAAGAGCTATTTCAAGATGTGATCAGTCCAAAATAGAATATGAAGAAGTGACAGAGACTCATATTTATAAGACAAAGACAGAACTGTGTGGTCTCGGTTGGAGAAGGAACTAAGTGCTGAGTTGTCAGCTTTTCACTTCCTGAATATGTTAGTGTTGACCAACTTGCACATCATGATGCAGTAAGCATCTCTCAGCTTCCTTTACTCTTTACTGATAGAGAATTATTAAGGAAATGTTTGTCTGCACAAAGTTAAGCCTACTGAACTAACAATTAATTAAATTACCATGTGTAGACCTATGTTTGTGTAGAGTACATATTTTAACTTTTTGTGTTTTTTTTATAAATCCCACTTAAGCCCTACTTGGTCATACTATAGCGTCATACTTACTGTACTTCTGATGCTGTTGTTCCTATGTAGCCTGACACTCAGCCTGAATTGACATTTAGTTTGCCAAAACAAGAATTTAAAGGGATGTGGCTAGCGATTCAGGGTCTGGAACTAGGCTAGTTCCTATGGCCTAGTGACCGAAAAAAGAAAAAAAAAAAAGAAAAAAGAAAAAAAAGTTTATCTTTATTCTTTATTTTTTACTTTTTAAAGTGATCATTGGTGAAAGTTTCATGTGTCTACCAACTACCATGTGATTGGAATGTTCTCCATCTCCAGGCCTCCTGCCCACCGCCGGCCCAGAGCTGGAAGCTCTGATAAGGAACGGTACCAGAGTGGTGAGAGGACGGGACTGGAAATGGGGAGATCAGGTGAGATATTTTTGATGTCATTAATGCGCATACATTTTTTTATGTCATTAATGCGCAATAAGCCAATCAAATTAATTAATTGACTGTACTTACTGTATGTCTGTACAATGTACATTCTCTCCCCATCGCCCAAAGGGTCGCACTAGCAGCCCACAGAAAGCAACTTCCTCTGCTCGCACAGGGCTACTGGGCTAGCACTAAAGCTCTGTCCTCACTCACACACACTTCTTGAGTCGTCTCGCACAGCCACACACACTCGAAGAAAACGGGGAGAAGAGCAAAGACAGGCTGTTTCTGAACGAAGAGAAACCATTTTAACAGCGGTTCTGAAACCATTCATTTCATCAATATATCTACCCTCCATCATCCGTATATATTGAAACTATAAAGGCACGGTGGTCACTGGTTGCTGGTCCTCATTCCGACATCGTGGCTGGCTGAGAGCTCTCGTTAATCGCGTTAGAATGCGTTTCAATATATAAGGAGCGATGTCGGGGGTAAGTAAGTGATTTGAAGGAGGATATTATATTGATGAAATAGAAACGCTGTGTTTATCAGCATTTCTCCAGACCAGTAAGAGGCTGTCTGTCTGTCTCTTCTCCTCCTCCTCCATGGCCCGCACTAGAGGCGGGGAGTGGAGGGGGCTGCGCTGCGGGCGATGGGTCATTGGATTCACACTGTTTTCAGAGAGACCACGTGACCTACTGTATCATGCTATGATCATTTCGGGGCGTCTCAGCGTTCCTTTAAGTTAATGGGACCCCAACTTTCAGCAGCTGTAACGGATTCTCCTAGGGAAACTGAATTTCAGTCTTTGTGAGATGGGTTACTAGAGACCTTTACAAACACATAGGTGAAGAAAGGTTTTGGTAGGGAATTTATTCCAGGACTTTTTAAGATATCCCCTTACTATTAGTGACTTTTGCTCATAGAATCTGTTTTACAGAACAATTTGTTTTTACACATCGATGTAGTAATGACATACATTTGTCAATTGTAACACAACTTAAGTTCTATATTGGAATGCGAATTTCATTGCTTCTATAGTAGCCTACGGTATTTAGGTCAGACAAAACAAAGACGGGTGGGGCACGGTCTCTGAACGTGTTTATGGTATCAGTGACTGATAAATAACCAATGGCTAAACATTACAGACAGGCTGGTCATATTGGACCCAGTTCCCCGATAGGGATATTTCCCTTTCGTGTATTTTTATTGTATTAACATTTTTCATTTTCCAAAATAATTATTACAAATAAATGAAAAAAATATATGATCAAATTAATATCAAATATCTAAATACTGAATCAAGCAACTCAAAAACTGTCCTGGGTGTTCCCAAAAGCCTGATTCAACAGAATTGACACTGCCTTGTGTGCTCTGGTACAGGATGGAACACCACCTGGGCCAGGTGTGGTCATCGCGTTGAATGTGCCAGGGTACAACAAATGGGTCTGTGTCAGATGGGATGCCGGGGGCACTTCTAGGTACCGGGTAGGTGCTGAAGGCAAATATGACCTTCAACTGGCAGAGCCACCTACCACCACTGAACCTGCCACCACACTGTCTGAGGTCTCTGACACAAAGGACAACACAGGTCAGTACAGGGCCATATAGTAAATACATACATTAAATTAATGAATTAATAAATACATTAGTGCTGTCAAAATGTATGTGATGATATCACAATAACATAAGATTTTATTGCATACTAAAGGCGTCCTGAAATGGCTTGCAAATGTTTTTGCTGAGAAACGGGGGTCAGTATAGCTATGCCATTGTTAAAAGAGGTTACTGAAGTCTGTGTTTCTACTCAAAGCATGAAAGCATGCAGTGGGAGAACATTGAGGGGCACATTATCAGATTAAATCAATATAATCTAAAGCTATTCTTTGATTCATTGGTTGGTTTCAAACTCTCTTGGGCATCTCTCTCCCGCTGTCTCTCTGATTGTGCAACTACAAAAATAAAATAAACAAAATGTGACATTATTCTGCTTTTCAATATGCTCTGTAATTTTTTATGACAATGTTTGTCTGCCAGACTGCCACTTACTAATTGGGAATGGCTGCTCCAGAAGAATGCACAGGGATTTGTTTATGCTGCCTGTTGGACTATATGCATTTCAGACGTTCGTAGTTCAATTCCATCCTATACTATTATATTTTTTACACTTTCTACAGTAAACTCCCTGACCTCGTCATCTCCAACACCTCCAACATCTACAACACCTCCAACCACATCTCTTCCAGGAACACAGACCACTGCCTCCCCTCCACTGGTCTCTGACAAGCCACCAGCAGAGGGAGACATTCGACTGGTCAACAGGGGGAACACCAGCTGCTCTGGCAGAGTGGAGATCTACATCCGTGGACAGTGGGGGACAGTGTGTGATGATCTCTGGGACCTGAATGATGCCCAGGTGGTGTGTAGACAGCTAAGGTGTGGCCAGGCGCTGTCAGCTACATCTAATGCACGTTTTGGACCAGGCAGTGGTCCTGTCTGGCTGGATGATGTGGGTTGCACAGGCAGTGAATCAGAGCTGGCACAGTGCACAATTCCACGACGGTTGGGATTCCACGACTGTGGCCATACAGAAGATGCTGGTGTTGTCTGTGATGAAGGTAAACATGAGTAATGCACTATGAACCACTATGTTCCTCTGGCCTAGTGATAGAAAACAACAGTCTCTTCTAGGGAACTACTGAAGTCTGAATTTCTACTCAAAGCATGAAAGCATGCAGTGGGAGAACATTGAGGGGCACATTATCAGATTAAATAAATATAATCTAAAGCTATCAAATTAATATCATTTTGTGAGGCAGGTCGTCAGACCATAAGGGGTCTGCAGTGCAGACCCCAGGTTGGGGTTCACTGGTTCAATATAACTCCCACGTTCTCTCGCACTTCTACAATTCAACTCAATCTTTGATTCAATGGTTGGTTTCAAACTCTCTTGGGCATCTCCCTCTCGCTGTCTCTCTGATTGTGCAACTACAGAACGGCTAAAATAAACAAAATTAGACATTATTCTGCTTTTCAATATGCTCTGTAATTTTTTATGTCAATGTTTGTCTGCCACACTGCCACCTACTAATTGGGAATGGCTGCTCCAGAGGAATGCACACAGGGATTTGTTTATTATACTGCCTGTTGGACTGTATGCACTTCAGACGTTCATAGTTCAATTCCATCCTATACTATTATATGTTATAATAACAATATTGTTTTTTTTACACTTTCTACAGTAAACTCCCTGACCTCGACATCTCCAACACCTCCAACCACATCTCTTCCACTGGTCTCTGACAAGCCAACATCAGAGGGAGACATTCGACTTGTAGGAGGGAACACCAGCTGCTCTGGCAGAGTGGAGATCTTCTTCCATGGACGGTGGGGGACTGTGTGTGATGATCTCTGGGACCTGAATCATGCCCAGGTGGTGTGTAGACAGCTAAGGTGTGGCCAGGCGCTGTCAGCTCCATCTAATGCACGTTTTGGACCAGGCAGTGGGCCCATCTGGCTGGATGATGTGGGCTGCACAGGCAGTGAATCAGAGCTGGCACGGTGCACAAATAGAGGGTTGGGATTCCACAACTGTGACCATACGGAAGATGCTGGTGTTGTCTGTGATGAAGGTAAACATGAGTACTGCACTATGAACCACTGTGTTCCTCTGGCCTAGTGATAGAAAACAACTGTCTCTTCTAGGGAAGTGTTCACTGTAGCCTAAAAACTGGGTAGTACAGTTACGTAGCCGGGGCTAAGCTCGCTCTTTCGAGCGACCGCCATTTCGACAAAGGAGCGTCGGGAGGGTTAGCGACTCACCCCACAGAGGTTAGGGTAAGGGTTGGGTTTGGGTGTCGAAAAGATGACACGTAGTAACAGCGAAACGCTCCCCTTTCCCACCTCCCCCTCTCTGTCTTTTTCTCTCATTTGCAGAAGTCCAGAAGTCCACTGTCGTTGTGGTCGTGGTGGTGGTTGTGAGTGTGTGTGTGGGTGTGTTCTTGGTGTGTGTACTGCTGTACAGAAGGAAGATGAAGAGACAGCGTGGAGGTGAGTTAACTTCATACACATGTACAGTATGTGTTGTTTAAGTCCATTCTGTTGTACCACCATCATCATAGAGGTTGGTGTTGGTGGAGGTAATGTCCACATGTAGTGGCTCAGAGCTTCTGCCTGAAGACCAAAAGCATAACTTCTCCCCCTATTGTCATGTGACACCTCATTGTGCAATACATGGCCTCTGCAGATGAACAAGGGGAATCCTTTTGGTAAAGGACTGTTTTACCCAAACACGGTCAACAGACAATGGCAGACAAAGACAAACTAAGCTGCAAGCTTTACAACTAACAAATACTGTGTATGAATGCAGCTTTTAACTATACTAAGAGTAGCCTGGGATCGCTTCCAATTTCGGGTTTCTGATCCGGTCCGGAGCGGAAACAGCCTACGTCATTTTGTAGTGAATACGGACAACAATTTGGAATCAGTTTTAACCCAAAATAATTCCCAGGGCTCAATGACAATATTTTAGGTCCTACCCCATAAAGTGCTTGATAGTTTTGCTTATTTTTTGAAAAAGTTTGTTTGCTATATCCATCTTTTTGTCCAACTCGCAGTGACTGGCAAGACTATACTTCTTGAGCATGTAATAGGGATTTGGGAAACAAGCAGGTGGGACAAAAACAAAGCGACACTGCTTCTCCTGCCTTTTGCCGTTTAGTGACTTAGTTTAACTATGTTTATGTGTGTGTTCCACAGGGTCCAACACTGGAAGAGGAGCAGACACCAGAAATTCTGTGCCAGTAATAAACCTTATTTATGTCTTTATTCATTCTTCTACTCTCATATTCTCATACAGCTATTATTATTGCAGTACTAATATCAATAGATACAGTCGATGGAGTTACTGCTGTAGTGCTGACAGCATTTCGTGATTACTACAACTACTTTATTCAGGCTAAAACATTTTGTGTCTTTATTGCTGTCTGTGTACTTCTCATACAACTATGATTAATGCAGTACTACTATTGATAGATAGATGGAGCACTCCTACCACAGTTACTACTGTAGTGCTGATAGTTGTAGTGATTACTACAACTACTATTACTGATTCAGGCAAATATCTTGTAGTCTGAACCTCACATTATATTTTCTGATTTGCTGTTGAAAGGTAGAATGAGAACTGGAATATTTTACCAGTTTAAAAAATAAATGTTATATTGATACATTGATCTATACATTATTAATAACACTGTTGTTTACCTCCTCAGATGGTCATTTATGAGAACTGTCGTCAAGATTCTACATCAGAGCCAGACTCCACCTACCAGAGTCTCCATCCAGCCACCATGGACAACTCACTGTACTCTACAATCACACCAAGACGCACATAGGCCCCTTTTCCACCATGAATTTAACTTTAGGACTGGTTCTGTTCTAGATGCTTGGAACCTTGGTGCTTTCACAGAACCGGCCTCAAACCGGCTTTCCACCAGTTTAAAGCAGCATTGTTATTAAGGGCAGGAGTCCCCAGGCCCTACTTTGTGTCACCCCTTACCCCTTATCCTCACCCTACCCGGGAAATGCGGGCAAGGCAACTTGCTCTGTCCCTAAATGGTATTTTGGGGGCGCTATACCGCTGCCCATTATGCATACTCCGCATGGGTGTGCCCTTAGAGCGTGTTGATGCTATTTCCCAACATTTCTATTTTGGCAACACAGATTTAGGAAAGCATATAGCGGATTCTAAAGCCGCCCGCTATGCCCACTTTGTTTGGTACAGTGCACGCCTTGCTCTAGACTGGATGTCTGGACACTGTGGAGTCAGGCTGCCTGGTCTCACAATGACACAACTTTCAGAGTTCTCCTTCTGACTTAATTGTCCACGAATCTCAGTGATTCTATTTCTCGTATAATCAGCAGAAGTGAGAGTGTCAATTAATCGTGTAATTTGTGTTTATATAAAATGGAAGTCTATTCAAAGTAGACAATGATCTGTAGCACACGTCACGCCATGCCATTCATTCTGTCAGTTTCATTAATTCATTGTGCAGGAAATAAAGACCTGATTACAATTAAATAACATTCTATTACATTATATTATTGTAACGCCCAAACCACACCACATTTAGGCGATCCTAAATTCTCATTGCGAAAATAGGGTCCCCCAGATGAATAGGAGCAGTCAAAGTGTCCATTTCAAGGCGGAAATTCAATCGAGAATGGCAGTTACACTTTTACTTATATTTTTTATTTTTAAGGACAACGTCGTTTTTTTTACAAGGGTTCACATTTTAGATTGCAATTAAAAAAAATAAAAGATGAGTGTTGAAAATAGTTCATTTACTGCTTTATATCGTTTTAGCGATTTTAACAATTTAGATTTCAGTGGGTAGGGGCATGTGTATAAGTGGCTAAACATGTCTTTTTAGACACAATAAGCCCATTCCCAAGATGCACCACAATTCATGGGTAGATGTGACTTATGGGTGCTAGTAGTGTTACTATAAATATTAATAAAGAAATCGCCGGCTTTTGCCATTGTTTATATTCTATCTGCATCTTCCAACCTGTAGACTAGTGACACGCCCACTTTGGTTCCAGTTCGGAACAACATTTTAGGCTTCTTAACCGATTCATTATCAGTGGAAACACTCTGAACCGGTTCAAAATCAGGCGGGGAAAAAAGAATGGGACCGATAGTGACACACACATGTGCACAGTACAGTACCGGTATGTTGCTGTCATAGTAGTCTCCATCCATCTCCAACAACATTGAAGGAGTTCATCTTCATGATTAGTTGTCTAATGTCTACCCTTGATGGCCATACAGGCTTATTCACAGCCTGGCATTAAATGTAATTTAGATAGCATTTTTATATAGACTGACTGTATTCGATGTACAGATTATTGATGTTTTCTTTTCTTTTATTGAATAGGTCCTCTGTTTACCTACATTTTAAGATGACTACTTCTATGCCTTTGATGTATTAGCCTACCCTGTGTGCTGTCTCTTGCTTACTGTAAGGCATCTGGATTAAATGCCTAGATTGTAATTGTAAATTGTAGTATTTTTATTGTCTTTCTACTGTACTTATTTGTTTTAATCTTTCGCAGAGTTGAGGAAAGTTACCCTTGCTTTCATTCCATTTTCACTAGTGTTAAATCATTTAAAAAAATGATGAATACACACAAGGTTTACACCAGACAACAACAATGTCTTAGGTATATAGATTATTTTCTTTTTTAATATATAATGTTAGCTGCATTTAAGTTTGATAATTTTTTAACCATGGATCAATAAAAGCAAGATACATACTGTACCGTACATGTATTTTATTCTTTAGTGTCCTATAACAAAATAGCCCTCAACCAGCTCTTGACATATTACATATTTGGTTTAATATAGCATGTAATTAACTCATAAAAGGTCCCCATATTCATCATAATGTGTGTATATTCAGTGTAACATTTTATACAGAGTCTGTATGTAGTGTTGCACCATGTTTGGCTCATAGGTGAAACTTTATGACTAATTGAATTAAAAACGTGTTAATATACTAGGTTCCCAGTTTGAAGTGATGTGAACGTCATGGGTGAGAGTCCTCATAGCTGACCCAAGTTAACCCAAGTCCAAAGAGACACAAACTGACCCAATGGACAGGCCCTTATTGAGACACACATACTGTTCAACTGACTATCATCATATTTATTACTTAGGAACATTTATGAATGTGTTATGTGTTTATCCTAGTTTAGGTTTGTATTTCCATCTCTTCAGTAAAGGGAAACCTTAAGACTATGTAGCCTGGAGAGGAGATACAAATGTACTATTTCTTGTGACAATGTTTTTTCTTTTTTTCTCCCTAATTCCATTTCTCAAGATGTTGTGAAAAACGATTAGCATGTAGACCACAATATAATGACAAAGCCAAAGTAACTTATATAACTATATTTTAACCTTGACAGATTCATCGAAAACACCCTTATACGTGAGGAGGCAGTGTTTTTCCTTTTTTCATTTATTTTTAATGATATCTTTTTTGTATTTAATTATTTTCATTTTCCAAAAGAAAATACAGGCCTGGTCTGAAAATGTACTTTGGTCTTACCACATGGTAGCGCTGTTCACCATGTGGTGGACTGCTTTGAGACAATGTACAGCAAACAAACAACAAACAAACAAACAAAGAACATTCCCTGTCCAGGTATAATCCATCCATCTTTAACCGCTTATCCGGAATCGGGTCGCGGGGGCAGCAGCTCCAGCAGAGAGCTCCAAACTTCCCTCTCCAGAGCAACATTAGCAACTTCCTCCTGGGGGATCCCAAAGCGTTCCTAGGCCAGTTTGGAGATGTAATCCCTCCATCTGGCCCTTGGTTTGCCCCCGGGGTCTTTTCCCAGTGGGACGTGCAGCGAGGACCTCCCTAGGAAGGCGCTCGGGAAGCATCCATACTAGATGCCCGAACCACCTAAGCTGACTCCTTTCCAAGTGAAGGAGCAGCGGTTATTCTCCGAGTCCTTCACGGATGACTGAACTTCTCATCCAATCTCTGAGGGAGATGCCAGCCACCCGTCTGAGAAAACTCATTTCGGCCGCTTGTATTCGCGATCTTATTATTTAGGCCATGACCCACACTTCGAAGATTGCATGGTCTCTTTGTCTACCGTGCCTTTGCCTTCTGGCTCAGTTCTCAGGTATAATCATATAGAAACTAATGAGAACCAAAAGAGAACTGAAAATATGTTGTGATGAGCAGGTTTCAGATTAAATTACTGAGGTAGCGGTAGGACACACAGCAGGCTCACATTATGAACAGATAATGGCTCATCTTAATGTCTGGGATCTCTCTGTATTAATTCTGCTGATTATCGTATCTGAATGCAGAGGTGAGTAGGCTTTTGAGTGTGTTATCTTTTCCAAATTTGATCAATTGATTTAATCATTCATAAAATGTCCTGTTTCATGGCGAATGCGTTCAAATAGAATATTATTGCTGTCGGGCATAAACCTCTTATAATTTTTAACTTTTAGTGTTTTTTGTAAATTAACGCCCTACTTGATCATACTGCGTCATACAAAAACATCAAAAGTAGCAGATCCACAAGCTCGAAACATGGCACGAAGCGACTAGTGCCCTTACAGGGCAACCAGATTAGTTTCTTTCTTTCTTTCTTTTTTTCTTTCTTTCTTTCTTTCTTTCTTTCTTTCTTTCTTTCTTTCTTTCTTTCTTTCCATCCATCTTTAAAGATAAACTTTATTTTGCAGCGCTACTCCAGCTCCCACAGTTTTGGTGGCACACACTTGGGCAGAATTACATCTTCCTGTTTTGAGCTTGTAGTGTATATCTGCTACTTTTGCAATTTTTAAATGTGAATCCTGAAAATAACTGTTCAATCATCAACAGGGACATCATCACTGTCCATCAACAGGGACTACAAGTACTACTGGTAGGCCTATATCTGGTATAATCCATAACTGTAATCCGTATGGATTTGATGCTTAATACCGTTGATGGGTATTTTTCTTGGCTAATTACCTTTGGCATGTAATTGAGACAAGAGTAAATACAATTTCCCCAAAAGATTAAAAGTACTCCGCACACAAGAAGAGTCCACACGGTGTAAATATCCGTTTCTGTTACTGTATATTAAATCATCAAAGTCAGCATACAAAATGTAAAGTGGTACATAATTATTTTTCTTCTTCTTCTTCTTCTTCTTCTTCTAATACAATATATAATTAATTCACTGATATAGTTCAGTAGGCACAGAATAGACATGTCAAATTATGACTGTACAGTTAAAACATAACAATGGATCATCAGATGGTCAAGTGACTGAGTGTCGTCACGTAGCCAAGGATAGAAGCCATGTTTTGTCTTCTCTTTATCCCAGTGTCCTGGACATTATGAAATTTATTTGGTCATCACCTTTGCATGGACCTGCAGTGGGGCACATCTCCGCACATCTATAAGTTACAGTATATTGTTCCAAAACAGAATGTCCTTGAAACTTATAACCCTGATGGTGGTGTCTAACTAGGGTGACCAGATCCAAACTGTTCATTTGAGGGACAGAAGTACCACTTGTGTGGGACAATGTGGGACTGGCGGGCGGGGGGTAAATAGCAAATTATCAAGTTGCTAATAAATGCTTTGATGTCATATTCAACCATAGGCCTAATACTGCCTTTTAATTTGTTATTTACCCCCATATTGGGGATATTTCTCATGTTATTTTATTAACAGGCTTAAAAACATATCTTGCAGGGAAAAGAGACAATGAGAGATTTACATTACAATGGAATACTCTGCCCTATAATGTATTCCAGTAGTCCAGTGTGGTCCAGTCTAGCTTGCTGTGAGCTCATGTTAACACTTATGTTGCAATGATTTTTTCTCTTCAATGTCCCGCGATGCCATGGTCTCCATAGACCTCCATGTAATTTATAGTGCACGGATCGTGCACGCCCATGCCTAGATGATGCACCACGTGTGTGCACACTGTTCACAGCTTTCAAACAAAAAAATCCGCTTGGAAATCCGTTCAGGCATTCATGATTTGGCAGCCATTATGTTTTCTTCAGATGTAAACAAACATGGCTGCCATGTTTGAAAGAATGGGTTGGTATGGGGGTTAAACATGCAATTTCGCGATCGCGATCATGCCTAATACATTCCTGGAGGTCCAAAAAAAAGAATTTGAAAAAAAAAAAAGAAACTCAGGGTTGGCACAGGGGGTGGTACCAATACAAACTCGGGAAACTCGGGGTTGGCACCAGATGTGTTTTAAGAGCTTCAGCAACAATCAGCGCACCTATATCAACACCTGCCAGTCACAATGTGGGACAGAGTCTCAATTTGGGGGACACCTGAAAAGTCATGGAAATGTGGGACTGTCCCTCGCAAAGGGGGACATCTGGTCACCCTATGTCTAACACATAGTCGTATTAAAATGTAATCTTATACCAACAACCGTATCTCTTGCAGTATTGTGGCTATGCTCACCATTCAGGAAACGACGCACAATTCATCTTGTTCTTGTGTTGTGTGGCTAATCAATTTATACTTCGTCAAATGATGAGTTGCTCGCCGACAATTTTCAGCAAGTGACAGCGTCACACACAGAGGATAGTACAAATCTATACTTTGCACTGAACACTTGGTTCTCTACTTTATGTCCAGGGTCTCTGGTTCCTGTATCAGCACCTCTAGGAGAAAACGTACGTCTACCTTGTTCCATACCACCCAGAACAGGCCTGGAGAGCTGCTACAGATTACTGCTGTCAAAACACGCAGGTCATCCTGCTCAGCCCAAGGTCATCTTAGCCCGGCCCAAGACTTCTGAATTCCCAGATGGGGAGAATGTGAAATGGGGAGCCGATGACAAAGGAGGCATGTCTGCATTTCTGTCAGAGGTGAAGAGGTCTGATGAGGGTCTGTACCGCTGTCAGATATGGAAAGGATGGGATATTGTCTCTGACCAAAATATCACTCTAAAAGTGAAAGGTAACATTTGCATTTCCCCCTTTCTGTATTTATTTTTTCTTTTTACACCAAAAGCTCACAGTTCGTCACAGCATGATATGTTATGAGTTTGTAGTTATTGTTCACCAATTCTGCTATTGCACAGTTGAATCTGAATGAAACATGTTATTATCTGAATGCTATGTAGTTCATTGGTCCAGGGATATCCCAGTACTAGTGATGTCTATTTTATCTGTGTATAATCAGGGCTTCATTTAGACTAGGGATAGGAATACAGAAAACCAACAGTAGTACAGTATAGATCAGGGGTCTTCAACAGGGGGTCCGGGACCCCTAAGGGGTCCTCAGAGTTACTACAGGGGGTCCTCCAAATCTTTGTGTGATAGGATAATTATTTTAAACTTGAACCCTCGCATCCCTATTCTGGGGAGAACTTTAGCCAAAAATCGCAGCGCGAGGCGTTGAGAGCTTGTAGATCAGCTATTTTTGGCAAATTGGTTTGGTGTAGCGGTATAAAAAAAAGATCAGACCAAATACAAATGTACTAAGTATCAACGTTTTTATCTCCCTCTCAGCTAAGGATCCTTGGCCTGAAAACGTTGAAGACCCCTGATATAGATGATCTTAGTTAGCTACAACTAACTCAACTCACTGCTGATGTTTGCCTACATTATTTTGGCAGAATGTTCACCTACTGTATTCCTCCCTATTTTTGCTGAATGTTCTCTTTCAGAGTGCAACATTATCAACCCAGTGAAGGCAGCACGCAATTCGGTGGCCACCCTGCATTGTCCGTACGGCACAACACCTGGACACCACCCAAATGTCTCCTGGGCGTTTTTGAAAGGGGGCGAAGAGGACAGCATATTTCCATACCTGAACATCAGCCTTGCGAAACAACGTCACAAAGCTGTTGGAGAGTCATTAGTGATTTCTCCTGTGAAGGACAGTGACGGTGGCTGGTACAGATGTAAGTACCTGGCTGGACAAACTCAGCGCTGCTCTGAACAACTCCTGAAGGTTCAAGGTGAGACTCAACAAAGCTATTCATAACATCATTCATTTAGCATGTCATTAATTAACCCATGTGCTTTTCATACAACAGATGTTATGTAAATCATTGGTCAGGGAAATCCCAGTACTACTGATATAATCAAGGCTTCCTTTAGACTAGAGATAGAAATACAGAAATACAGCAGTAGTACAGTATACCGGTAGACGATCTTAAGAGTCAGAGTTAGCTACAACTAACTCCACTCACTGCTGATGTTTGCCTACAGTATTTTGGCAGAATGTTCACCAACTGTATTCCTCCCTTTTGCTGAATGTTCTCTTTCAGAGACAGAGTGCAACATTCTCAACCCAGTGAAGGCAGCACGCAATTCGGTGTCCACCCTGCATTGTCCGTACGACACGACACCTGGAAACCTCCCAGATGTCTCCTGGGCGTTTCTGAAAGGGGGCGAAGAGGACAGCATATTTCCATACCTGAACATCAGCGTTGCGGAACAACGTCACAAAGCTGTTGGAGAGTCATTAGTGATTTCTCCTGTGAAGGACAGTGACGGTGGCTGGTACAGATGTAAGTACCTGGCTGGACAAACTCAGCGCTGCTCTGAACAACTCCTGAAGGTTCAAGGTGAGACTCAACAAAGCTATTCATAACATCATTCATTTAGCATGTCATTAATTAACCCATGTGCTTTTCATACAACAGATGTTATGTAAATCATTGGTCAGGGAAATCCCAGTACTACTGATATAATCAAGGCTTCCTTTAGACTAGAGATAGAAATACAGAAATACAGCAGTAGTACAGTATACCGGTAGACGATCTTAAGTGTCAGAGTTAGCTACAACTAACTCCACTCACTGCTGATGTTTGCCTACAGTATTTTGGCAGAATGTTCACCAACTGTATTCCTCCCTTTTGCTGAATGTTCTCTTTCAGAGACAGAGTGCAACATTCTCAACCCAGTGAAGGCAGCACGCAATTCGGTGTCCACCCTGCATTGTCCGTACGACACGACACCTGGAAACCTCCCAGATGTCTCCTGGGCGTTTCTGAAAGGGGGCGAAGAGGACAGCATATTTCCATACCTGAATATCAGCCTTGCGGAACAACGTCACAAAGCTGTTGGAGAGTCATTAGTGATTTCTCCTGTGAAGGACAGTGACGGTGGCTGGTACAGATGTAAGTACCTGGCTGGACAAACTCAGCGCTGCTCTGAACAACTCCTGAAGGTTCAAGGTGAGACTCAACAAAGCTATTCATAACATCATTCATTTAGCATGTCATTAATTAACCCATGTGCTTTTCATACAACAGATGTTATGTAAATCATTGGTCAGGGAAATCCCAGTACTACTGATATAATCAAGGCTTCCTTTAGACTAGAGATAGAAATACAGAAATACAGCAGTAGTACAGTATACCGGTAGACGATCTTAAGAGTCAGAGTTAGCTACAACTAACTCCACTCACTGCTGATGTTTGCCTACAGTATTTTGGCAGAATGTTCACCAACTGTATTCCTCCCTTTTGCTGAATGTTCTCTTTCAGAGACAGAGTGCAACATTCTCAACCCAGTGAAGGCAGCACGCAATTCGGTGTCCACCCTGCATTGTCCGTACGACACGACACCTGGAAACCTCCCAGATGTCTCCTGGGCGTTTCTGAAAGGGGGCGAAGAGGACAGCATATTTCCATACCTGAACATCAGCCTTGCGGAACAACGTCACAAAGCTGTTGGAGAGTCATTAGTGATTTCTCCTGTGAAGGACAGTGACGGTGGCTGGTACAGATGTAAGTACCTGGCTGGACAAACTCAGCGCTGCTCTGAACAACTCCTGAAGGTTCAAGGTGAGACTCAACAAAGCTATTCATAACATCATTCATTTAGCATGTCATTAATTAACCCATGTGCTTTTCATACAACAGATGTTATGTAAATCATTGGTCAGGGAAATCCCAGTACTACTGATATAATCAAGGCTTCCTTTAGACTAGAGATAGAAATACAGAAATACAGCAGTAGTACAGTATACCGGTAGACGATCTTAAGTGTCAGAGTTAGCTACAACTAACTCCACTCACTGCTGATGTTTGCCTACAGTATTTTGGCAGAATGTTCACCAACTGTATTCCTCCCTTTTGCTGAATGTTCTCTTTCAGAGACAGAGTGCAACATTCTCAACCCAGTGAAGGCAGCACGCAATTCGGTGTCCACCCTGCATTGTCCGTACGACACGACACCTGGAAACCTCCCAGATGTCTCCTGGGCGTTTCTGAAAGGGGGCGAAGAGGACAGCATATTTCCATACCTGAATATCAGCCTTGCGGAACAACGTCACAAAGCTGTTGGAGAGTCATTAGTGATTTCTCCTGTGAAGGACAGTGACGGTGGCTGGTACAGATGTAAGTACCTGGCTGGACAAACTCAGCGCTGCTCTGAACAACTCCTGAAGGTTCAAGGTGAGACTCAACAAAGCTATTCATAACATCATTCATTTAGCATGTCATTAATTAACCCATGTGCTTTTCATACAACAGATGTTATGTAAATCATTGGTCAGGGAAATCCCAGTAGCCTACTACTGATATAATCAAGGCTTCCTTTAGACTAGAGATAGAAATACAGAAATACAGCAGTAGTACAGTATACCGGTAGACGATCTTAAGAGTCAGAGTTAGCTACAACTAACTCCACTCACTGCTGATGTTTGCCTACAGTATTTTGGCAGAATGTTCACCAACTGTATTCCTCCCTTTTGCTGAATGTTCTCTTTCAGAGACAGAGTGCAACATTCTCAACCCAGTGAAGGCAGCACGCAATTCGGTGTCCACCCTGCATTGTCCGTACGACACGACACCTGGAAACCTCCCAGATGTCTCCTGGGCGTTTCTGAAAGGGGGCGAAGAGGACAGCATATTTCCATACCTGAACATCAGCCTTGCGGAACAACGTCACAAAGCTGTTGGAGAGTCATTAGTGATTTCTCCTGTGAAGGACAGTGACGGTGGCTGGTACAGATGTAAGTACCTGGCTGGACAAACTCAGCGCTGCTCTGAACAACTCCTGAAGGTTCAAGGTGAGACTCAACAAAGCTATTCATAACATCATTCATTTAGCATGTCATTAATTAACCCATGTGCTTTTCATACAACAGATGTTATGTAAATCATTGGTCAGGGAAATCCCAGTACTACTGATATAATCAAGGCTTCCTTTAGACTAGAGATAGAAATACAGAAATACAGCAGTAGTACAGTATACCGGTAGACGATCTTAAGAGTCAGAGTTAGCTACAACTAACTCCACTCACTGCTGATGTTTGCCTACAGTATTTTGGCAGAATGTTCACCAACTGTATTCCTCCCTTTTGCTGAATGTTCTCTTTCAGAGACAGAGTGCAACATTCTCAACCCAGTGAAGGCAGCACGCAATTCGGTGTCCACCCTGCATTGTCCGTACGACACGACACCTGGAAACCTCCCAGATGTCTCCTGGGCGTTTCTGAAAGGGGGCAAAGAGGACAGCATATTTCCATACCTGAATATCAGCCTTGCGAAACAACGTCACAAAGCTGTTGGAGAGTCATTAGTGATTTCTCCTGTGAAGGACAGTGACGGTGGCTGGTACAGATGTAAGTACCTGGCTGGACAAACTCAGCGCTGCTCTGAACAACTCCTGAAGGTTCAAGGTGAGACTCAACAAAGCTATTCATAACATCATTCATTTAGCATGTCATTAATTAACCCATGTGCTTTTCATACAACAGATGTTATGTAAATCATTGGTCAGGGAAATCCCAGTACTACTGATATAATCAAGGCTTTCTTTAGACTAGAGATAGAAATACAGAAATACAGCAGTAGTACAGTATACCGGTAGACGATCTTAAGAGTCAGAGTTAGCTACAACTAACTCCACTCACTGCTGATGTTTGCCTACAGTATTTTGGCAGAATGTTCACCAACTGTATTCCTCCCTTTTGCTGAATGTTCTCTTTCAGAGACAGAGTGCAACATTCTCAACCCAGTGAAGGCAGCACGCAATTCGGTGTCCACCCTGCATTGTCCGTACGACACGACACCTGGAAACCTCCCAGATGTCTCCTGGGCGTTTCTGAAAGGGGGCGAAGAGGACAGCATATTTCCATACCTGAACATCAGCCTTGCGGAACAACGTCACAAAGCTGTTGGAGAGTCATTAGTGATTTCTCCTGTGAAGGACAGTGACGGTGGCTGGTACAGATGTAAGTACCTGGCTGGACAAACTCAGCGCTGCTCTGAACAACTCCTGAAGGTTCAAGGTGAGACTCAACAAAGCTATTCATAACATCATTCATTTAGCATGTCATTAATTAACCCATGTGCTTTTCATACAACAGATGCCGTTATCACTGTGCCGGAGATTCCTCAAGGTCAGTATTGTGGCGTTATCTCACCCTTATAGCCTCAGTGTTCATTACCTGCACCAGCAGAGTGCGCAAGTAGGGTGATGAGTGCTGTTTGTAGGTGGGTGGGTGACAGTAAAAAGGCAGGGCCTTTTAGCCAGAGGGAGCAGCGTTCTCGGTGACATCACCACCAACCAACAAGTGCGACCTCGATATAAATAACAAGCGCAAGTCGGCTCCCCGACAGAGTGCCAACTTGCCCACATACATACCCACATACATGTACGTTACAGAGAGCACTCATCCCCCTACTTGAGCCCTCTGCTGGTCGCACTTGTAATTTTCTTCGGAAGTCATGTGAATTACCAGCCATATTTGGCTATGAGCGCACACGGTTGACACCTCGACAGAGTGCGGTGCAGTTCAAATGCTGCAATATGTTACTTTCATGTTTTCAAACCACAGTGAGATCTCTATGTCTCTATCCCACAGAAGTCCAGAAGTCCTCTGTTCGTGTGTTTGTGTTTGTGGTTTCGGTTTTGGTTGTGAGTGTGTGTGGAGTTGTGTTCTTGGTGTGTGTACTGCTCATGTACAGATGGAAGACAGGGAGACAGTGTGGAGGTGAGTTAACTTCATACACATGTTCATTCATTTATACATACAGTAGTTTAACTGTGTGTGTGTGTGTGTGTGTGTGTGTGTGTGTGTGTGTGTGTGTGTGTGTGTGTGTGTGCGCGTGCGTGCGTGCGTGCGTGCGTGCGTGCGTGCGTGCGTGCGTGCGTGCGTGCGTGCGTGCGTGCGTGTATTCCACATACAGGATCCAAGAGCAGAAGAGACGGAGACACCATCAATTCTCTGGAGGTCAAACACCTATTTAATTTATCTCCATATTCCTCTGTCTCTCTCTCGCTACAACTTTAATTAAAGCAGTACTAAATAATCTATAGATATGGAGCACTTCTTCCACAGTTACAGCTGTAGTGCTGATATAACTTCTCTACTACTAATTCAAACATCTAGTTTTGGTCTGAACCTCACATTACAGGAGGAGCAATCTGGCTAGCCATCGTCAAAGAAAAGGGAAAAACTGTGCCCTCTCTGTTTTTGAGTCATTCCAGGAGGAGTGACAGAAGCAGGATCGAGGAGATTATTTGGGGGGGATTATTTTCTTCGCCCGTGTCAACATTTTTAATTTAATTATCTAATATAGGCCTAACTGTTATCTAAAAAAAACATTATCGTTAGCCTCATAGCATAATTGCCCAAGTGATTGAATGATTTGAATGTTTTCAGTTTCACTTTCTGCCTAAGTCATCTCTGTGATCTAGGCAATCATAAAATAATAATAATAATTTTGCCTAATTTATGTTTATCTGCATAACTCGACTCTCCTAACTGCTGATTCAACCTGCCTTATTATCGCCAATGTTCACAGCCCTTCAGAATGCTTGTTACATTCAAAAATGAATTCTGCCTAAGTCAAAAAGTTAACTTAAAAGCGCTTTCTGCCTAAGTCATTTTGGAACGTAACAAGCATTCTGATGACATACTGTAGGCAATAAGGCACAATGAAGCAGCAGTGTTCAGAGAGTAGAGTTGGCAGAAATGTCAATTTGGCCAAAGAATTACTTAGCCTATGAGGCTAACGTTATATTAAGTTGATCTATGTTAGAAGACATAATACTGTTGTTTTCCTCCTCAGATGGTCACCATCACCAACGAGAACACTCATCCGGCCTCCACATCAGCGTTAGACTCCTACCAAACTCTCGACCCAGCCGCCATACAGGATGACCCGCTGTACGCAACAATCACACCAGGACACGAGTCCAGTCGGCCTACACTATGTTGCTGTCATTGAGTCTTCATTGATCTCCAACCTCAACACTGAAGAAAAGTTCATCTTCAATATTTGTATTTGAATTTATATACTACTTTCAATCTTTAACAGACGTCATCCCCGCTTTAATGCTTTCATTTCTTCAGTTGTAGGGTTGGGATCCTGTTGCATTTTAACGATTACGGTTCCATAACGATTTTCCTTCTTAACGGTTCCCTTTACCGATTCCTATAGGAACAGATCTGTAACTCTGTAACACATGGAAGCACTATTTGTACACTTTCAGTTATGGTGGCTCCTTGAAATTAAAACGTTTGAGAACCACTGGTATTGTAATTGTGTAGCAGATGTGAAGTCCACACCTTAACAGCTCTGATAGTGTGATAAAAAATAAATACATGTGGAAACGATTCCAAATTTGATGATGGAACCGATTACCGTTCTTCAGTATTGGGTTCCTTCGGTTCCTCTGGTTCCGGTTCAGGTGTGGACGACTTGTTTCTAAGTCAGAGCTTCCTTTCCAAGCAGAAATAACACACCTCCATAATGGTACAGCGAGCTGCCTGGGGAACCAGAGCTCCTGGTTGTCCCATGCAGGTTCGATTCCAGGCCAGGGTAGCAATGTCTATGTGTGTCCCTGAGCAAGACTCTTAACCCCTAATTGCTCACGTGCTCCTTGTGGGCAGTGAATCAGCTAGGTTGGGCTGAACATACTGAATTTCCCTCACGGGAGGAAATATTATGTATTATTACTATTATATGCACCATTAACTCAGTATTGGTTAAAAATAGGACACTTTGGGAGGGGTCTGGTTTGTGTAGGCTAGTGCCATGATGTAACGCCCAAAGGAGGGTGAGATATCAAAAATAGTCGCTCCTTTGATTAGAAACTGATACCAGGTAGTTCAAAATATGTTCCTCCATTGACTTACATTGTACAATGAAACTGCTCACGGTGTCTGCCAACATATTACATCACGAAACCCAGTTCTGCTATTTTTTTAAATAGAAATGTCAACTACATGTTGTTTTAGCTATTTTTATCAGGAAGAAAAGTTTGACTGGATCCACTGATGCAGATCTTAAAACAAAAGTACAATCAACAGGAAGTTGACGTGTTTCAGAACCGGGTTTTGTGCTATTATATTGGCAGAATCAGCTTTGTTCCCATTTGTCTCATACTGTATGTGCTAAAAGAGTGATTTTGAGAGCTGTTTACAGTGCAATAGGCCTATGTGTTATATTGTAAATCTATTTTTGTGTCAATTTGAATTACAGATAAAATGTGTGCATTTAATATACATATTATACAGTACATACAATACATATTAGTATTTGTATGAATCAGATGATTAAAGGCAATACATGTATTATGGCATTTACTTTTGTCAATCCAACATTTATCCGTAAAAATATCTCTTCTGCCTTCTTGTTTTATTCTTTATTCATTCGAATCCCCATTATTTGCCACCAAAGTAGTTTTACTGAGTTCTTTTTAGTTATGTGTGTGTGTGTGTGTGTGTGTGTGTGTGTGTGTGTGTGTGTGTGTGTGTGTGTGTGTGTGTGTGTGTGCGTGTGTGTGTGTGTGTGTGTGTGTGTGTGTGTGTGTGTGTGTGTGTGTGTGTGTGTGTGTGTGTGTGTGTGTGTTTTGTTGAGAACCTGGTCCATTTGTTTGTCCCACAGTCCAATAGTTTGGTCCCAAAGATATCTCTAGAAAACGTAATAGGCTACTGGCTGCATTGACATGGAATTTAATGGTCATCTTCTTGCTCTCCGGAGAATAAACCACACTGATTTAGGTGACTATGGTCTTTCCTCTATAATGCCACCCTTAGGACACAACACTTACACACAAGATATCTCACAATAGGCAGATTTCTTTTTAATAAAATAAAAAAATGCTAATTCATGCTTCACAACTCTGTTGCACACAAGATATAATTATCTATGACAGGTCACAGGATTAAACCTATCAATTTAGTTTGATCACATGGCCTTTCCTTTTGTGCACAATATTCCCAACATTTTGTACCTTTTTTTCTATTGATTACTCGTGCCATGTGCAACAAAAAACTAAAACTCAAGTCTCCGTGGCATGAGTAATCAATGGAATAAAGGTAATTTTGGGGGTGAACTACTCCTTTAATTATGGTAATAAACTGTATTTTACATGGTTACAATGGTCTGTATGTTAATCCTTGAGTGAATAACCTAAATCATCCATTCTGGCTTTGATAAATATGTATTTTAAATAATGTGTATGGGTTTTTGAGCAGTAGAGTGATGCAACTTTTTTGGGTAAATGTCCCTTTATGAGACAATGACAGGCCTTGGCAGAGGGTTTTTCATAAAAAAACATCAAACACCTTTTGAAGTGACGAGGAGAAATAAAGAGCGAGTCCTGAATGACCATAACAGGTCTGTAACAGGTCTGTTAAGGGGGTCCTTGCAAATTAAACGTTTGAGAACCGCACTGGTTGGACTCCGAATGTGCCATATACAATAAATGTGTCATACATATTCTGGGGAAAAAAAGAAAGAAAAACCAAGCTGGAGACTTGACATTCAGTAATTGGGTCTTATGAACAAATAACATTATAATAATTCAAAAATCTGCCACGGACAAGGCCAAGTCTTTGCCATGGACACATTTGGCCATGTACGGACATACTGTATGGGTGACCGGTGACCGCTGCTCCTAACTCTATGGACCAGAGCTGGTCGTGGGTGAGAGTCCACAGAGATGACTCAAGCCCAAGGAGACCCAGACAGGCCCAACAGACAGATCCAAATCGAGACACACTATCCTCAAGTCAAATCACTGATATAAACGTTCTCAAAACACTGGGGGCCATGGCTATGTGGATGCATAGGGCTCCTGGAGCCACCAGGGGGTGCCTTCGTAGCAACAGCTGATTATGAGAGGAGCAAAGGTTTGGGTTTGGAACTGAGACATTATAATAGGCTACTATTAGATCTCAAACTTGTCATTTGTTTTATACATTTTACCACTTTTTGTGACTTCCCCCCACCCCCCTACGCCCTACCATACCAGTTGAGCTGCTGTTGTGACACTAGAATGAATGCGGGAATTAATGTGTGTGGATCAGAATGCAATGAAAGAGTTATATACATTTCAGCCATTTGAAAATAGCTTGATCGGCTATTTTGAAAAGCTTTTTATACATTTGAAAACTTGAAATCGGACATTCTGCATAATGAGTACTTTCTACATTAATACTTTTGTACTTTTACTCAAGTAAATTTTTAATTACGGACTTTTACTTGTAGTATTCTGCATTGCGGTATTGATACTTTTACTCAAGTAAACTATTTGAGGATGGGATGGATCAAAAATAGAGCTGTCATCAAGAGCTGACAGGGCCTGGACATATTTATGACAGCAAGACGTAGAAGTGAGTAGGAGTTGCCAGCTTGTCATTTCCTGAACTGAACATATACTGTAAGTGTTGAGAAAAGCACATCATGTTGCAATAAACAACACAGCCTTCAGTAAATGAAGATGGGTTCCTTCCCTGTCTTAAGACTCTGCTTCTTCTGTCTTGTACAAGCGACACTTGGACTTCAGCCATCTGGTAATTATGAAAAACAATGAATAATAAAATAATATGGTGAATATCATATGATAGTTGCTAATTATGTATAATTATGGGAACAGTGTATGATTTTCTACCCCAGGAAGTTTATATCAACTCTATCTTGTTACTATCTTGATGTTCATACAGTATATGTCTCATATGTCCCTGAATAAAATAGGTTTTACATTATGTGTAAACTATAGTTTAGAGCAGTGGTTCTCAACCATTTCAGGCCGCGACCCCCAAAATAATCATATTTGAACTGGGGACCCCCAACCCTGACAAGCACTTGGAGTTGTAAGAGTTGAGGCATTCCATTTTGTATAACACAGTTCTATTGTGAAAATAGCAGATACATGCTCACAACGCCACGCAACGCAAGGCGTTGTGAGCATGTAGATTGGCTATTTTCACAATGTCTGCCAATATATATATATATATATATATATATGTTACGGTTAGTTTGGGTAACTCGGTTAGACTGTGGTAAGAGCGCTTGTTTTGTCGTTCACCACACACCAATCACCACCAGATGGCGACGACAGCCATTCACTAGTGAAGGCGCTGACGTCACTCGTTTGCGACTCTCTTTCTTTATTTACTAGCCTAGCCTAGCCTAGCCTAGCCTAGCCTAGCCTAGCCTAGCTTGCCCAGGCCTTACGGCCTGGGCATAAATATAACGATTGCATTCACCACGGCTTCGTAACTCGCGCTCTTCGCCCCCGAGCGCCGCTGGCCTTCGCACCGCTTGCAATGTCGTGGACAATCGAGCGGCTCCGCCTGGAGGACGTTGTTGTGGCGACCGCTTGTTCCGCCCCGTGCGGCACGGCGAGCGCTCCGTTTCTCTATCTAACCGTTTCTCTATCTAACCGTGACATATATATATATATATATATATATATATATATATATATATATATATATTAGGACAGGATAGACTTATGGCAGTCCCACAATATTTGTATATCTGTTCTTGAGGTAATTGTTTATCCCCAAAAATCACGAGGGCTAATTTGACCTTTGGGATACCCCCAAGCTGCTTGCCTCAAGGGGGTCAAGACAACGTTTCTTCTTTGGCAATTGTGTTGGCAACGACTAGAAATGTCTTGATTCGCTCTGGTAGCTCAGGCATGTGTCCACACATTTAGAAAGACACTATACACATAAGGTATATTGTGTTTATATGACTACGAACACATTTTTGTGTTCAAATGTTATTAATATTTTTAAATAAATATGTCTAATATATATATATATATATATATATATATATATATATATATATATATAATGTATTTTTGTAATTTTTCCAACAGATCATTTGACCTTTTTTGCATCAGCTGGAGATAGTATCACTTTACCATGTGGTTTACGTTCTATTGAATCCTGTTCCTACATCAACTGGAATAGGACTGAAGGACAAATCAAAGATCTTATATTTACGGAGCAGGTGGTCAGAGCAGGCAAAGTCACAGTCAATGACCCACCTGTCATGGTGGATAAACACTGCTCTCTACACATAAGTCGTATGGAAAGTAATCATGCACGAAATTACACCTGTTATGATGGGGCTCTGAATTCAACTGTTTCACTTGAAATTCTGAACAGTAAGCTGCCATGTATTATTACTAGCTTATAGATTGTTCATTCGGAACAGTCTCTGTATGTACAGTATAGTAACTAATTTGTTTCTTCTTTCCTTTTCACCAGTTACTCAGAACGAAGCTGCATTAAAGGAGAACAGAACAGAGCTTCACTGTTCCCGGAACACGTTTAAAGGAGGCTCAACTTGTCAGCACCACAGTGGAATACAAATGAAATGGCTGAATGAGGACAATACACCATTACCTTTAAACAGAAGCAGATTTTACAGTATTCCTTCAAATAATAAATGCTTCTCTAAACTTTCAATTACGCAAAAATTAACAGACCACCGCACGAAATGGAGATGCCAGGTAACTCAGGGAGAAAGTGTGAAAGCTACCATCAGTTATACCACGACAGTAAAAGGCAAGACTGCTAAACTGAGCACAGTCATGCAAAGATTTAGACATGAACATCTAGGTCAGTCAGGTCAAAAGTAACTGTTTTCTGTGCTCCCTGTTCCCTAGATGGCATAGAGGAAGTGTTTGCTGCAGTGGGTGAGTCAGTGTCACTCTCTTGTGGCAACACTTCCTCTCTCAGAGTGGGGGACAAACTACAGTGGTACCGAGGTGACAAGCCTGTCACACCTGGTAATGAATCACAGGTAAACGATGACTCTTCACTGGTCATCAGAGAAGTGGCTTCATTGCATTCTGGGGCCTATCAGTGTTTGGAAGATGGGAAGGCGACCAATCGAGTGAGACTACACACACTAGACAGTGAGTGTTTTCACTTTAAACAGTTAAAAATAAATCATGAATAGGAGAAGGTGTACATAAGTTACTGTGTGTCACTGCTTTGAATTCATCTTTTCACAGTTGCTGCCAAGTACGGACCAGAGAGCAACACCGTCACCCTGACCTGTTCACTTACCTGTGCTCTTACACCATGTGAAGAAGAATTCAGCTTAACCTGGACTGACAGCAGCCAGCATGTCCGGCAGAGTGTAATTAATGATAAAAACACACTCATCTCCAAGTTATTCCTCCCAGACCTGCAGGATGGAAGAGATACCATTGCTTGTTCTGCCTCCAAAGAAGGGGTTGTAAAAGCTGTCAAGAGATGGCCATGGCCTCCTACAAACAGTAAGTATAAGACACAGTATGTATTCTTTAATAGCATCCATCCACACATGAGAAACCGAAGCCTGTTTTCTTGATAGTGATTTAAATAAATTAGCTGTTGGTTCTGCATCAACAGCTGCTCCTGTAGCTGCATGGGTAGTCCTTCCTCTGGTCCTTCTGCTGTGTGGGACCGCTGTGGGACTCTACGTGTGCTGGAGGAGGAAACACACACTTCAAACTGGTAGGCCTAAATACGTACACACACAGTCACAGTCACAGTCACACACACACGCGCACACGCACGCGCACGCGCACGCACACACGCACGCACACACACACACACACACACACACACACACACACACACACACACTCACACACCAACACACACACACACACACACACACACACACACACACACACACACACACACACACACACACACACACACACACACACACACACAGTGGTGGAACAAGTATTCACATGAACTACTACAATGCAAAAATACTTTGTTACAAATTGGAGTCTGGTATTCAGAAATTACTTGAAAAACACTGAAGGATGCATTTAATCAGGGGTCATCGCCATGTTGGCTTGTGGTGGATATTTTTGTCAATATAACATATAATAATTTTTACCACAGACAGACGGATATACTGTACACAAACGGACACATTTGAAACATGTGAGAACCACTACTAGCACTATAGCACTGAACTCATAATATAGTTTCGAAGTAAATCAGTGTCAAACAGTACATATTCGGAAGAAAACCTGGAGACTTGCTGTACAACTTGACGTCTGGTATTCAGAATTTACTTGAGTAAAATTACAAAAGAATTGGCATCAAAATATTCTTAAAGTACCAAAAACAAAAGTACGTGTGAAGCAGAAATCTTCCATTTCATGTTTTCAAAATGTATGAATGAAATGATTTGAAAATTAAAAAGACATGTGAAATTGATTGACAAAAGTGCCGACACTGCAGTAGGCACACAACGTTTTCAAGTCAGGGTTTGTGGTGCATTTCCAACTCAAGCTGCACATCTACTGTAGATTTCCCTTACAGAGCATGTGCACTTACAGTACATGTGGGTGTTTGTATTGCACACACTGACAATATTTTAGTGGAATATTCAGTAATCGGGTATTATGATCAAAATAAGAACATTATAATGGTGTGTAAAACAGAAAATCTAAAATCTCCCAAGGACAAGTCTTTGCCACGGACACATTTGTTCGTGTACGTACATATCGATGACCCCTGCACTAGATTGTCTTAAAGGGGAAGACGACCCATTTTCAAGATTGAACTATGTCATTAATATACCTTAGAGGAGTTGTGTGGAACTAAAAAGAAAGTTCCCCCTCTTCTGTGTTGCCAAGAACTGGAGGATTGATTTTGGGGTTTGTACAACGGTGTGATGTCATCAAGTTGTGATTTGCAATACAAACCCCAAAATCAATCCTCCAGTTCTAGGCAATACCGAAGAGGGGGAACTTTTTTTTATTTCCACATAACTCCTCTAAGGTATATTAATGACATAGTTCAATATTGAAAATGGGTGGTCTTCCCCTTTAAGAAGCTTTCTACATTTGCATGCATTCTTATTAATCATGTAACACCCCGCCTCCCCCTTCTGATTTTGCAGGAAATGAAACCGCAGATATCGGAATGGTAAGAGTAACTACTTTGAAAGAGGAACACATACAGTATACTGTATGTCATTTAACCTTTATTGCATACAGAGATCACAGTACAGTTTGTTCTTCATTTATCTTGAACAAATAAAAAGTAGAGAAAACGCCATAACAAAATTGAAGTTTTATAATACCCTAACATTATTTGACATGGAGTAAATGTAAATCAATTATAATAAAAGCAATAAAAATACATCATATAAAGTAAAGAACTACAAAGACATCATATTCATTAAATAATCATGGTCAATATACGATCAACCCTCCATAATTTTGTATGAGTGACTGCTTAAAGCAACGCTTGAACTATTTAATATTATTGCAGTCTTAACATTTTTATCAAGATTGTTCCAGAGAGTTATAGGCCTACAAAATATTGGAATGCAACGTTTTTTTCATTGTTGTATGAAGAATTGGCTGTTTAAAATTGTGTTTGTTTCTCAAATCATAATTACCATCTCTCTCCTTAAAAGAGATTGAGTTGTTCATATTTTACTCTTGGGAATGTTTCCCATGCTGCTGCAGAAAACAAAAATAGCATAACAAATGAAATACACATGTAGAATGTAATAATGAATGACATGCAGGGAGCATTGCATTTAACGTGTGAAACAAGAACATTTTCTCTTTTAACATTAAAGGTAACACATTGTGGTGAACAACTCAAACCGTGACAATGTGTTGGTATCTGTTACCACGGTCTCATGTTGGATCGTTGTAGCACCGCCACACCATAGCCTTTTCAGATCGGGGGTCGTAACCCCCCAAAATAATCATATTTGCACTGTGGACCCCATCCCCCCCCCCCACACACCCCACACCCTAACAAGCTCCTGCAATTGTAGGAGTTGAGTGAGGTATTCAAAATGTTTGCCTCTTTCGTATCCACCTGTTTCCGCGAGAATTTACTGTAGCATTATCTGTGGGACACTTCCGGTTAACAGCAGACATGCAAGCTCGGCTGCGGCGCCGGAAGCTGCCGCACACCTTCTGCACAATGCACGATGGGACGTTGGAAAGTTGTGGATATTATTTGACAATTTGGCCAATGTTTGATTACTTTTGACGCAATAATGGTCTTTTTTCTTTTCTTACCCTTTTTTAAGATATTAAAAAGGTCTTAACACTTAAAGTGCATTAACACTTTACTGTCATCTGGGGAGTGGGGACCCCCTGGGAGCCCCGGCCCCCAGGTTGAGAACCACTGGTCTATGACAGTGTGGATGGGGTGGAGGATGCTTTGCAGATTCATGTTAGCAGTAGCAGTAAACAGACCGAATGCAGTGTGAGCGCAAAGGCCTTTAAATAGATAATAAGTGCAGAGAGAGAGAGAGAGAGAGATGTGATAGAGCGATAAGAGTGATAAGCTGGCTGTCTGCTGACACAGCATGGCCAGCCAGAACTAGGCAGGATGTAAAATGCTCTCTCTCTCACTAATGTGTTTTATTTTTATTTTTCAACTAACATTTGTCTCAGAATAGAAACACATGCTCAGTCATGTGGCTATGTATTCAGAATGTAACGTATACAGTAACAACTTCTGTGTTGTTCTCCACAGAACTCACAGACTCACGTCTATGATGACATTCTGGATTCAGCTCCTGAAGCGGGGCCACAGCAAAGACAAGAAGCCATGAGAGGAGCAGCTGCAGCCAATGATGGATTCTACTCTCTGGCACAGGCTGCCCATTGTACTCAATAAAAAAAAGAGACACATTGTATATATTTTAGCTCCAACTTGTGGTCTTACTGAGATCACATTATTACTTTAACCATTATTTTATGCTTTAACTATTAAAAAAATAGGAGGTATACAAGCTCGCAGGCTCCTCCGGAAATCAACATTTAATTTTCTTTCTATCCACCCGCGAGAATTTACTGTAGCATTATCTGCGGGACACTTCCGGTTAACAGCAGTCATACAAACTCACGCCGGAAACTGCCATACACCTTCTGCGCAATGCACGACGGGATGTGGGAAAGTTGTGGATAAAGAAAATTAAGTTTTCTACTGTAAATAGTTTTGCTATTTTTTAAAAATCTTGAACATTTCCGCGAGTCTTTGAATATCTTTGAGCCGATTATATAAATGTCGTCTAAATCCTTCTTCTAAATCATTGGTTCTCAATTGTCAAGGACCCACAAAAATTACATGAATTTGGCCCACAGATCCCCATCTCAAAATATATTGTTCCAGGGATCCCCCAGAAGCAGAGATTTGAGTTACAGAAGTTTGCTTTAAAAGATGTTCAAAGATTTACAGGTAGCACTTTATAATGAAGTATTTAGTGCATTTATAAACCCTTTACTATGCACTTATTATGAGATCAATTAACACTAACAAATCCTTAATAAAATCTTTATTATAACAGTATAAACAATTAATTAAGCCTTTATTAACACTTTATTAGGCAATTTAAAGCCACCTATTCTAAAGTGGGAACACATCGGGTACACCCGCCACTCTGACATGTCGGTTGAGTCCTAATTGTGCATTTAGAAACCCTTTACTATGCACTTATTATGAGATCAATTAACACTAACAAATCCTTAATAAAATCTTTATTATAACAGTATAAACAACAACAAGTAATAATTAAGCCTTTATTAACACTTTATTAGGCAATTTAAAGCCACCTATTCTAAAGTGGGAACACATCGGGTACACCCGCCACTCTGACATGTCTCCTTTCCGACATGTCAGAGTGGCGGGTGTACCCGATGTGTTCCCACTTTAGAATAGGTGGCTTTAAATTGCCTAATAAAGTGTTAATAAAGGCTTAATTAATTGTTTATACTTTATACTCTATAATAAAGATTTTATTAAGGATGTGTTAGTGTTAATTGATCTCATAATAAGTGTATAGTAAAGGGTTTATAAATGCACTATTAGGACTTAATGTGCCTTATTAGCTGTTAATTCATTGTTAATAAGTGCCTTATTAGCTGTTAATTAGCCTTTATTGAGGTACTTCATTATAAAGTGCTACCGATTTACACATATTTTCATGTACAGTACATGTTCTGTATTCTTACCATGTCTCTGCCGCCATGACTTTCTCATTGTGCAGATGATATTGCCTTGTGACTATTTTTTTAATTTGTATTTAACTATTTTAATTGTATTTAAATGTCCTTCTTTTTTTTCTTTTTTTTCCTACATTATGGCCAATCAAAAATAAATAAATAAGGTTTTTTTCTTACATGTTTTGTCTAAGTTGTTTGTCTCTGAGTTAATAGGCCTAAGACTATTATGCCAGCGGTTCTAAACCTCTTCAGGCCGTGACCCCCCTAAAGGATCATATTTGAACTGGGGTCCCCCCAACCTGATAAGAACTTGGAATATAGGAGTTAAGGCATTCAATGTCGTTTGACTCGGTTCCACATGTAAATATTGTGAAAACATCCACTCAAAATGTTTGCCTCTTTCTTATAGGCTATTATATGTCAATTTGGCCAATGCTTGACCAGTTTTTATAGTACAGTTTGATGATTACTTCTGTTGCTGTAACGGGCCTTTTTCTTTCTTTTTTATTTTACATATTAAGAAGGTCTTAAAAGTCCTTAAATTGTCACGTCATTGTCATCTGGGGAACCCCCCCCTCCCACCCAAGTTGAGAACCACTGATATGTGCAACAGAAAGTCCACAGAGAACATAAGATAGATACCGTACACGTACACATACAGTAATAGGCAGTTCAAATGCTTTCTTATAAGGGGATGGGTGGTCGGTCATCTTGGAATGAAGGATGAAGATGTCTCAAATATCATACGCCTGAACTGCAATCAATAATAATTAAAAAGCGGTTATGAACAGGTTTTGAGGGAAATGTAATCATGTGGCCAATTATTATAAAGAATAAATGTGAAATACTTACAGGTGCACAGGCCCTCCTCTTCCACACTCGCGTACAATGAATTCATTTGTAGACCTGTGAGACATTTGATATTGGTGTTTGTGTTAAAGTCGACATGGACAAACTGTAGAATAAATGGCTGGTTACATTTTTCAATAGTTAAAGCATAAAGTAAAGGTGGTTCCAGGTCTTAAAGGGTAGCGTCACAAGCATTTTACCACTTTGTCCATATTGGCTACTCAAAAGTAGCAGATCAGCTATTACTAGGATTTATTTTTAAGTGTTCTCTTCTGGGGGGGTCCCTGGCATAAAACATTTTCTGATGGGAGTCCACGGAAGAATACATGAACAAATCTGAGAACCACTGAAATAAATCATAGTCAAAACATAAGAAAACAAGGAAATGCCACAAACAAGCCATAGTGCTCTCTTGGAAAAATCCTTTTAACAGAACTTTTACTCTACTGTACTTCTGTCTCTGCAAACTGTTAATAAAGTATTCAATCAATCAATCAATCAATCAATCACTCAATCAATCAATCAATCAATCAATCAATCAATCAAATAAACACATGCTTACCGCCTGAGGCTCTAGGCTGAAATCTGTTGTCATAAGTTCTGTCTCTGTCATCAGAGGTGCTGTTAGCGACCTGCCTGTACGCATCTAATTGAAACATAATACAATCAGGTTACCATAATAAAATTAAACAAATGGTAATGTTTGACTTTATCGTATAAACAACCTTAAACTCACCACCATTACGGCTGTACGGAAAGCTTGAATTATCCTCTCTCTATCTGCAAGGTTTTAGTTTCATAACAATCCACGTACCCCAGACATGTTATAATACATTTTGTGCAGGTATTTCAAGCTTTCCGTACAGCTGCAATGTTGAGTTTAACATTGTTTAATATGATCAGATAGGACTTTTACATTTGGATGTATGGGCTGTCAAGGGTTAGTGTTGCAAACCTCGATTCCAGATATTACAAACTTGTGTCTAGGGTTAGTTTACTGTACGGCCTTGGTACAGTAGCAGTGGGTGGCCTCCAAAATAGTGGTCCCTAACTCTGGGCCTTGAAATCTCCTACTCAACTACTGCTGGTTTCCTATATCTCCATTAGACGTGGAAAACTAGACGCTTCAATCTGGGACGCCTATACGTATACCTTCCGAAAACGTGGGTTAATTGAATGAATGCACTTTATTTTATTTTATTTTATTGTATGTCTCTGCTGATGTGGAATGGTTAATGTGAAAAATACCAAGGAAAGATTACTTTTCAAAAATAACTTTTGTTGAATTGAAAACGTTGCGTTATGACCTCAATGTACTTGAACCACTGTAAAGCATATAACTGTAATTAGACTGGTCTAGATGTGTTATTCATACCTAAACCACTGTAATGTATAATAAAGCAATTTACCCCGAGTGAGAGGACATTATGCTCTGATAATGTCTTGTGTTAGGGTGTTATCGGACGAGGCGAAGCCGAGTCCGATAACACCCTAACACAGGACATTATCAGAGCATAATGTCCAACCCCGAGTGGTAAATAGCTTTTCTACCACTTTTTCCCTTATACATGAAAGAAAACACATAGTTGTAACTTGCAAGGATCTTAAGTTACAATCATTATTGCCTATAAAACTTCCGCGAGACAGCAGATAGTTCCACCAACAACATCTTCTACTCACCAACAGATGGCGCCAACTCCATACTAATCCATGCGTCTAGCTTACAGCTAAGCTAACGTCAGTTAGAAGTACCGTTCCGGCCGTAAATAGAGGCTGTTCGCTTCCAGAAAGGCATAGGTTCAGAGAAAAGGGGCTTTAAAGTTGGCGGATTGCATTGGATCCAAATAAATCGGCGACTATAGCATGCACGTTAGTGAACATAGGACCGTTGCCACGGTCATTTGTTGGTTGGGGGAAAGGTGTTCCGACTACCTCCTGAAGTCCCCGGATGTACACTGAGGCTCATTGATCTCGGACAAGTCCTCACAACAACTTTGCGGCAGTAGTTCTCTCATAACCTCCGGAATTTAGCCAATCAGAATCCAGTATTTGAACACGTGACTCGAAAAAGTGGTAGAATACTGAATTAGACTGGTCTGTCTAGATGTATCACTCATACCTAGTGGCTCTCGTCTCTGTCTCTGGGTTTTGTGCTTGTGGTAAATTACCACTCCCACCATCAGCACGGACGTCACGGTAACCACAGTGATGACCGAAGCTGCCAGGATCCTGGTGCTGGGGGGAACTCCACCTTCCTGTTCCTGATCACTCAATGTTGTAGCTTCTGGTGTTCAAAAGCCCACAAAAGGAAAGACAGTCATCACATCACATCACCGATCTACAAGCTCAAACGCATCATGTAGCCAGGCTCCTACAATTCCAAGTCAGATAGGATGGGGTCAGTTCAAATATTATTTTGGGGGTCTCAGCCTGAAAATGTTGAGAACCACTGGGTAGGACACAAGTATTCCTGCCTGGGCTTTTCCTTCCCAAAATGTTTATCCCACGATCTAAGCTGTAATTCTGGGCTCTGCTCTCCCTCTGACAACCTGTGAAGGAGCTCATGCTTCCTTCAGTGCATGAGGAGTGAGTATGCCGCTTCTTATCACCTGACCGGGGGGAGCTTCCCCGGTTGGACGTAACGCGTGGAAGGAACACGTTATTCCAACCAGTTCCTTTCCCCTCCATCAGGCGCCCCGGCTGGCCAGGGGGAAGCAGTATAGAGACCAGGATTACTGCATGTTTTTGTGAGGGTACCTACCCTAGGGGATACGGGGAGAACATGCAAACTCCACACAGAAAGGCCAACCCCACCTAGGTTGTGGGCACTGATGACACAGCGGGAATCGAACCCAGGACCTTCTACTGTAGCTGTGAGGCAACAGCACTACCGACTGCGCCACTGTGGACACCTGGACATAATAAGCGCAATATCTACTGGTCTAAGTGGGGGTGTCTTATCCGGGTAACACATTTCAGCATTAAATGAACACTGACGATATTACAGCGTGTTGAGAATGATAACATTACAATACTGACCTTGAGGAGTCTCTGACACAAAAACTGTTGTTGGGATTATGGCTTCTGTTGTATAAAGAAAAAGGACATATAATTACATAATTTAAAATTTAGGCATTTAGTCAACACTTTTAATCCGGAGCGATTTACAGCAAGAAAGGACAACACAAAGTAATACATCAAATGCATATAAATATAGTCATCTAGGATCCTAGGTAAACCAAGACCTTATCATCAGTCTAACAGTAGAATATCCCCAAACTATAATCTGTATGCATAATGAATGAATGAAAGTGACAGCGACCACATTATAATCATTATTATAGTTTTCTCACCTTGAACCTTCAGGAGTTGTTCAGAGCAGCGCTGTGTTTGTCCAGCCAGGTACTTACATCTGTACCAGCCACTGTCACTGTCTTCCACAGCAGAAATCATTAATGATGATCCATTCGCTTGGAGACGGTCATCGTCCTCCAGTATGCTGACCTCTTGGCCTCCTTTCAGAAACGCCCAGGAGACATCTGGGAGGTGTCCAGGTGTTGTGTCGTACAGACAATGCAGGGTGGCCACCGAATTGAGTGCTGCCTTCACTGGGTTGAGAATGTTGCACTCTGAAAGAGAACATTCGGCAAAAATAGGGGAGAGTAGGTAAACATTAGAGAGGGTAATTTGTTGTAGCTTTCATTCTTAAGATCACCACGTTCTACTGCTGGATTTCTGTATTTCTATATTTAGTCTACATTAATTCCTGATTACTCAGATACAATGGACATCAGAAGTACAGGGATTCCCCTGGACCAATGAGCTAGATAGCAGTCAAATAATGTGGCACAAGTTTTTCATTCAAACTGTGCCAAAGCAGCGCTGGGTAACAATAACAGATCTACAAACATGTATGTCAAAAAAGAAGCCTTGAAAATGCACAATGTAGGACCTCATTACCTTTGACTTTTAGAGTGATATTTTGGTCCGAGACAACATCCCATCCTTTCCATATCTGACAGCGGTACAGACCCTCATCAGATCTCTTCACCGCTGTCAGAAATGCAGACATGCCTCCTTTTTCATCGGCTCCCCATCTCACATTCTCTCCATCTGGGAATTTGGACCCCTTGGGCCGGGCTAAGATGACCTTGGTCTGAGCAGAATGAGCTGAGTGTTTTGACAGTTGTAATCTGTGGCTCTCCGGGCCTGTTCTGGTCGGTATGGAACATGGTAGACGTATGTCTTCTCCTTGAGTTGCTGATACAGGAGCCAGAGACCCTGGACATAAAGTAGAGAAACAAGCTTTCAGTGCAAAGTCTAGATTTGTAACTCAGTGTGTGATGCTGTCACAACACAGCCTGAGCAACACATGGTACAACCAGGTATAAACGTATTAGCCACATAATACAAGAAATAGATGTCATTAGAAATGACATTACTCATTCTACTTTATTTCATTTGTAAAATCAGTTTGATTTGATACAGGTGTTTGTTATATATCGCTACTTTTGATGCTCTTGTGTGAGGCTGTAGTGTGATCAAGTAGGACATTCGTTCACGAAAAAGAGGTTTCTGCCCGACAGCAACAATATTCAGCTTGAACCCATTCGCCATGCATGATACAGGAAATTGAACATCTGAACGATTTGATCAATTGATAACATTTGGTAAAGAAAACACACTCAAAAGCCTACTCACCTCTGCATTTGGATACGATAATCAGCAGAATTAATACAGAGAGATCCCAAACATTATGATGAGCCATTATCTGTTCATAATGTGAGCCTGCTGTGTGTCCTACCGCTCCCACAGCAATTTAATTCTGAAACCTGCTCATCATGACATATTTTCAGTTCTCTTTTGGTTCTCACATTAGTTTCTATATGATTATAACTGGACAGGGAATGTCCTTTTTTTGTTAGTTTGTTTGTTTGCTGTACATTTGTCTCAAGCAGTGCACCACATGGTGAACAGCGCTATCATGTGGTAAGACCAAAGTACATTTTCAGACCAGCATTGATGATGATAGGTTTAGGGCATTGGTTCTCAAACCTTTTTTGTCTCAGGTCACCACTGTAAATGACAGTTTCATCAATGGCACCTCTGAAATACATTGTTACTTAAAAGCACCTTTTGTCATATTAAATATGTAAATCTTTCCCCCAAAGATGTCACGAGGAAAACGTGAGAGAATATCTGTTTCCATTAGGACAGACTGAAAATAACTTTTATACTCTTTTTAACCACTTAAACCCCACCATTCCTATTCTGGGGGGAACATTAACCCAAAATAGCCGATCAACAGTTGTGAGCTTGTAGATCTGCTATTTTTGGTGAAGAGACTTGGTGTACTGTAGGCTGAAAAAGAACGCACAAAGTACAGATTAACCTTGTCTGTTTTGATAACTATAGAGGGTCTAAGCGGTTAAACTGAAGTGACATTGATACATTCTGAGGCACCCCTGGACCTGTGTCAAGGCACCCACGTTGAGAAGCCCTGGTTTGAGAAGCGCTGGTTTAGAGACTATAGTGAATTATGAGACAAAACCATATGAAAAGGTCAAATGTCTACATGACTGAAGTTCTGAACCTCTCTTCTCTAATCTACGTATACCTCTTTTTCTATTTGTTTGTTTATTTGATGGACACAATTATTGTTCAGTCTTTCATGGTGACTTTTTTTCCAGGACTGCCTTGTATGTATGTGGTGAGGGAATCTTTTGAAGTGGTCTTCAAAAAGAACACACTTTAGAGTTTATGGACATTAATTATGCCTATATACCTTCAAAAGTCTAACCTGCTCAGTGACACTATAGCAACAGCCGTCAAACAGCTGTAATGTTGTTTTCTCTTTAAATAAAATCATAAAAACAAACATTGTTAACCTATGAAGTGAAGGAAATTTTAGCAAATGTCAGCCTGTGTGTGAACAGAGTGAGTATACAAAGTGTGTCAGCTTTTATTTACAGACTATATTTGCAGAGCAAATACTAAAAGGGAACTTCACAAGTGGTCACATGCTGGCCAAAACTTCAAGCTAAGCATCACTCCTACTTCCTTTTCTTCACAGCCCTTTAGTTTACAGCAATACCACAGACAACACTCTAACTTTCACTTTCAGCTGCAGTCTTTTTATTCACTTAGTTGACAGACAACATGGCGAAAAATGTTCAAGGTAAGTGTCTTCTACCTATTTGTGTTTTTGGCTGGACGTGAGTCATGACTACAGCCTATAGCATATATCAGGCTATTTTTATTTGTTTAGTTAAGATATAAATAATATGTCAAGTGGTTTCTTTCCTTTGTATCTTGAACATGCTAAAGAAATGTGGTGCTTTGTCTTGCAGGCGGTAAAACATTTGGCCTTTTGAAGTCTCAGCAAGAAGAAAAGCTCAACTTGGTCAATGAGGTGTGTGGCAGTGTTATGCTTGGTTATTCTACTTTGTTACATGCCTGCTGTGTCATATAGGATTATGTAACACGTTGAGAGCTTGTAGATCGTCTATTTTAGTCACGTGACCCCGGCGCGAAGCATCAGGTTTTAGTGACGTCATATGGCCTATTGGCCTTATCAGAATACACGAAGATGTATGAATGACTAATCGTTTCTAACATGTTGTATTCCTACAGACCTTTCTGTCAGATCCTCTGTATTCAGAAGTGGAAGACTTTGCCTCCAAGCTTGAAATGTTTAAAAGTGAGAATAAACTAAATATGTGATACATTTTAATATTATCAGTTATCATAAAATAATAATTTCCTCAAACTGACACGTCCCTGAACGATGCTTACATCTTCTTCCCTTACTGCAGAAAAGTTCATGGAGTTTGATCTCAACGACCAAGGAGAGTTAGGTAAGAAAGGGATCAATGTCTGTAGTTTACAGATAAGGATCTTCTTGCCCCATGATGTATTCTTATTGTGAGCTATTATTGATTAGTTATTAACAGTGTTGTAAAAAGTACTCACATTTTATACTTAAGTGAAAGTATCAATACAGCAATGTAGAAATACTCTGTTACAAGTAAAAGTCCAGAATTCAAAATCTACTTGAGTAAAAGTAGTATAGGCATCAAAATGTACTTAAAGTACCAAAAGTAAAAGTACAAAATGTTTGAAAATGCAGATCTACAAGCTCACAATCGCGACACGTTGTGAGCTTGTAGATCAGCTATTTTCAAATAGCCAAGGTATAAAATAGGGCTAAAGTGGTTTGTGTATGTTTTTTTTATATTATAATTTATACCTGCAAAGTAACTAGTAACTAAAAGTTTTCAAATAAATGTAGTGGAGTAAAAGTACAATATTTGGATCCAATATGTTGTGGAGTAGAAGTAAAAGTATTGGAAATTAGAAATACTCAAGTAAAGTACAAATACCTCAACATTGTACTTAAGTACATTACTTAAGTAAATGTACTTAGTTACTTTACACCACTGGTTATTAATGCCATTTCATTTAAACTAAAGCAAAGACAGATAATAAAGATCAGTTCTCAGATGACATAGTTCCAAATAACTGCACTTAATTCAAATTAACGTATTCATTTATTACTCTGAGTGCAAATGTTACCCGTACATTTGGTTACATTTACACTCTCTCAGAGTTAAATTAACACTGAGGGTTTTGCTGTGCACTGTGTGCAGACATGATGGGGCTGAAACTGATGCTGGAGAAACTGGGCGTGGCCAAAACCCACTTGGAACTGAAAAAGATGATGGCGGAGGTGGTCGGTGGCTCAGCGCAAGACACCAAACACAGACCAATCAACTACACCGACTTCCTGAAAATGATGCTGGGGAAGAGGAACGCCATACTCAAACTGTGAGTCCAACAACACTTTCACTTGTGTTTTTTCTTTTCCAGAGACTGAGTGGGGACCCAGAGTTGGGTCAAATGTTAAACTGGGGCCCTCGACCCGAGATGATAAAAAGGCTGATGGTTATTAAGTCGAAAAACATACTTTTGTTTGAAGCTGGTAGTACTGTTAAGGCCAGACTGCACCAATGCAACTGGTCGCAACTCCTTGCAACAAAACAGTTGCATTGCAAACGTTTGCAACTACTTGCAAACAATATCCCCAATGACAGTTGCAAGGAGTTGCAAGACTCCTGCACCAAAGAAAGATTATGTTTATTTAGCAGACATACACTCTTACTGTACATCCACTTGTATTTGAGGACACGTGACCACACAGTGCAGCTCACTGCTCTAGCTGACTGGAACCACACACAGCTGATTGCTGTGCATGATTCAGTTAAAGTGGTTTTGACCCCTGAATGTGCACACAGCCACACACTCAGTGATGGTTTGTAAACAAGACCCCAGTGTATAGCTTTTCTTTCTTTTTTCTTCTTAAGGGTAGCCTTAGCTGAATGGGTAGAGACTAGAGAGGGCGTCTGGGAATCAAAAGGTTCCTGATTGGATGTCATGTCTGTTCAAGTGTGTCTGAACAAGACAATTAACAGAGAGAGGAGAGCCGTGTGAGACAAGACAGAAGTAGTTATTTCGAACCCAGGCCCTGGCACTCACTAGAGGAGCATAATGATCTGAATGGCTGAACCATCAGGCACACTAAATGCTGACATGTTTTCTGTGTGAAGGATCCTGATGTTTGAAGGCATGGGGAAGGAACAAGAGCCCAAAGAGACCGGACCAGCCCGCCGCAAGACCTTCGGAGACCTACCCTGAGGGACATGTCCTACCCTGAGGGACATGTCCAACCCTGAGGGACATGTCCTACCCTGAGTGACATGTCCTACCCTGAGGGACATGTCCTACCCTGAGTGACATGTCCAACCCTGATGGACTGCTCCACTTTAAACCTACTTGATGGACTGTTCATTTCACTTTATTACACATTTTATTTTTATTTTTATAATACACAGTAGTTATTTGTGTTATAAAAAAGCTTTTCCAAGGCCCACCTCCACTCTAACCTGATTGGAGGAAGGCCCTCCTCACAGGGGTTAGGGTGGAATTTGAAGTATGGACCAAAACACTCTATAGTAACTAGTACTATCAGAACATAGACCCATTTATGATAGGAATGAAATGAAATCACTTACCCTGCTTTTAAGCAACACACCGATTTTAAAACAAGCCAAGTTTTGTCATCAGCAGCACTTACCCCCTCGTGTCAAATCTCTCTTCTTTCTTTCTATCTCTGTGGAAACCGGCCCATCGGCATATTGACGCGGACCCTGTGGAAATCCCTGAAATAAGCGGAGGTGACCGGGCCAAATTTAGACAACATATTTATGTTGGACATGTATAGTGTTTTATATGTGAAGCACCACTCTTATGAACACCCTGGTGTTCAACCAGTCTTTACATCAATAGCCTAAAGCTCAATGGCATATAGCAGGGGTTCCCACACTTTTTTGTCTCAGGGCACCCCATAAATATTGTTTTAATCCGAGGCACCCCTACATTATAATTTTCACTCCCAGCACCTTATATTTACCTATAGCATATCGTCGTTGTCGGGTGGAAACCTTGTATGTCCAAAACCGTTCGTTTTGTATTTATCATCTATAAAATGTACAAAACTAGTGAAAACAGCAGATCTACAAGCACAGTGCTTGTAGATCGGCTGTTTTCACTAGTTTTGTCCGACAGAGGTTTCTGCCTGACAGTGACATTTTAGTGATTATGTTGCGAGGAAAACATTGAGATAACAGCCATTTTTTTTAAATAACTTTGTACTTCAAGTTTGAAATGATACTAAATATTTTTTCAAGTGTAAATAAATTCAAAATATTATCAAATTATCTCGCGGCACCCCTGGACTGCCGTCGCGGCACCCCAGGGTGCCCCGTCACCCACTTTGAAAACCCCTGGAATATAGATCACTGTAGATCAGTGGTTCCCAAACTTTTTAGCAGGAGACCCAAAAGAGAAATTAGCCCGGGACACAAACTAGTGAAAATAGCACACAACAGGAAGTGACGTGTTGTGTGCTTGTAGATCTGCTGTTTTCACTGTTATTATTACTAGCCCTTACCCGTTCAAAGATATGAGCTCCAAAATGATGTGCAGTGTGTGGGTTATGGGATATGGGGGGGTTTAATGGCTACTACCCCCCCCCCCCGCCCCCAGCCCGCCCGCCCACCCGCCCACCCGCCTGCGCACACACCCGCCTGCCTGCACACACACACACACACACAGAGAGAGCTGGTTAAACATGTTGCCTCATGCTAGATGCAGAATACATTAGCCTCAAGCTAGATGCAGAATAGATAGTAGATACACCATAAAAATGCTAATATACAGCATACGATTTGTGAAAGTGACAAACGGGCTTCACAGTTATGTTAGGTGTGTTCATATGCTAATTGTGATGCGATTTCAGATCAATTGCTCCAGCCACTGAGGAGAAACGCTGTTTCAGACAGACAGACAGACAGACACTCAGACATTCGCAAAATTATAGTATAGATAGGTCCCGGGCAAACTTCTTATCTAACTTCTGGGTCTCGAACCTGAAAAGTTTGGGAACCACAGAGTTACTCTAAGCCTGGACAGAACAAAATAGAGGACGTTATTGTGTGCAATATAACAGTTGTTCATTCTGTAAAGCAAGAAAGTGGAAAACACTTCCTACTATGCTGTTCATTATCATAGCAGACATTAGATTGATAATTATTTTCTCAAATAAATAAACTAATGAAACATGGTATGTTTGTACTGAGCATTTCTCAAAATTCAACAGATTAAACAAACTGCAATTTGAATGCTTGTAAAGTATGTAAACAGTCTGAAATCAGGCTGGGGAGAGATTGAAACAGTGCAGCATAGGTAATGTGTTGTCTTCTACTTCCACCTAGTGGATAGATTGTGGAACGGCTGGTTGTCGTATACTAAGATCTACTCTGCATCAACATTGCAAATGATTGCGATATCATGGATAACATTAGGTCTTGTCATTCATCTTTTAAATGTACTGTAATTGTACATATTTCTTGAATGATACCGTAGATGTTAAACATTCTAAATTTCTAATTTAGTGTGAATAAGTTGTAAAATTCCCCACAATTCATTATAGAAATAAGAACATTTACCATTCAAAGAATGCAGATGTAATGGTGCCAACAGTCCTACAGTCAGTCCTGAAAATAAAACTCCATGATTTTTTCAAAACCCAATCTCCCATTTATTTGACATAAACATGACTATTCCAGCAGAGTGGGAGTGGGTGGGCCAGTGACTTCACACATGAGAAGCTGCAATATTATAATTAAAAATATTTATAACAATCAGAGAAACCATTTTGTCAAGTTCAACACTAGGAAAATAAAAAGGAAATATTTTCATAATTGAATTACAATCACGTATTAGACAATCACATATTAGACAATGTTGATAGTGAAGTCATTTCTTCATTAGTACAGTGTTCAGGTCAGGTCATAGGCATTTGTGAGTGTATCCTTTTAGTTGACCGTGTACCAGTGAACCGTACTGTCGTGAAACTGTACCTTTTCCTATGCAAACTATAATAAAGTCTTCAATCAATCAATCAATCAATCAATCTATGGCACTGTTCTGCTCAATAGCTTTGTGTCGTTGCTTTTCCGGTGAAGCGCAGGACAGGACATGGCAAGACACTGTTGTTTTTCCTGCATAGTGCAGGACTGTTGTAGAGGTTTTTACTTCTGTATACTGTTGCTCTGTATTATTAATGCTTCTTGTTTTTCTTTTTGCCTTGTAATGATGTACAGTACGACAACAATACTTTTTCTTTCTCTTACTCTTTACCTGACACTAAAGCTTTTGTAAACGTTGTTGAGGAGTGAACTTACATCGATGCATGTGAGTGCGCCTGCTCAAAGGGATTCAGGGCGGCGTGTACCCGCCCGCATGACACAGCCATTACAACACTGCCTGTAACTCTGTAACCTTAACTGCTGTGCTATACCTCTGGGCGACTGAATTTCCCCCATGGGGATAATAAAGGTATCTCTCAATCTAAATACTTGTGTGTGTGTCGTTCTTCAGGTGCGTGACCTGCTTCCTGTCCTACAGTAGGGGTGTGAAAGAATATTCGATATTCGAATATTCGTTCGAATGTTAACAATAAAAGAATATTCGAAAGTAAAAAATTGAGCTTCGAATTAATTTATATTTAATTAAAACAAATCTACCGCACTTCTCGCGAGATTCTGGGCGCATGGAACGTTAAAAGGTGGCTGGTCTCGCAAGGCAGAAGTCTCCATTCGCTGCTGCAAAAGTGGGCTGATCTACAAGTCCACAATACGTCGCTGATCCAATACGTTGTGGGCTTGTAAATTAAGGGCGCCTATTTAGCGACACCGTCATACAGCGAAGAATAAACCTCCAACTGCTTAACTTTCCCTTCACACTGTCACTGGCCGTCACATGTCGGAGTGGAGAGATGCACTCGTCCGCCTCGCAGTGCACAGTGCACACACAGTGCTTTTAAACTGGCTCACGTTGATTCAGAATGATTAACGAGTCAAGCTGAAACGGGCGACTCATTTGGTAGTGACGGGAAGGCATACAACGAGACTTCTCCGCCGAAAACACAATATAAAAAAGCATGGATTTCTTCTCTCACCGAGTCAATCTCCCCGCACGCAGCCACGGTAAACGGTAAAACTCCCTCCGTCACTCACACTGCTCGTGTAGACTACCTAATTTGGTTCAAACCAAAACATAATCCATTGGTGTGATTATAATTGCTCATTTCATGTCGTAGTTGTTCCAACTCAATCACAGCTGCTGTGACGCTTTGTAACGACGATCCGATTCTGCTCTTGCTTTTACCAACGCAGGCACGTGCACACAACACATGCATCAAACGGGGCTTGAGCCCCTGCCCTTTTAACAGAATTGTCCACCAAAAGGCCCTTTTAGAAATGTCAGCCCCTGCCTCTCTTAACATTCTTTGCACGTCCCTGACCAACGCGGACCTGCACACAGTAAAAAAAAAAAAAAAGCGATAGAAGCGACTGTCTAGAATAAACAGCTTCGAAGTGCGAATGCTTCGAATTATTCGATATTTTCGAATATTCGAATTTATTCGAATCAACGGTGGATTTTGAAGGGAATATTCGAATGCCATTTTTGGCAAATTTTGACAGCCCTATCCTACAGGATGTCTCAGTGTTCACTCGTTGGATGAGATGAGATGGTTGGTCCGTTTACAGGCGTGACCTGCACTGTGCCTTGTATTGGAAGTTGTGGCTGCGTTTAAGGGAAGTTACATCGTGCAGTCTGTTTACATCCCACAGCGAAACAAACAAAGAATTATTGTAGCTCTTAACTCGTCTTAATAAGTGTAACTTTGTTCGAATCCATGTTTTGTTTGGATAATGTTGATTGCGACTACAACCGACGGAGCGGGAGAAGTAGAACAGATGTATTTTCCCAGCGGGGAATACGTTTGCAGGAACACTGCACTGTGGAAAAAAAAGACAACTTCTGGGAAAATGCACACGGCGGAAGTCCCACCTTTCTATACACTCTCTGCCTCATATCGCGCCCAGGCTTTTCTCTTCGCAGATGATTAAGCCTGGCTATGCGAGGTTAGTCCGTTTCAGTCCCGCTGCCGTTTCAGCTAAAGACAAAACGGGCTGAAGCTGTTCGTCCAGCGATGGGGCGTCGGCCTCGTTCCTGATCATCCAATCAAAATCCACGTTGCTGTCCAAGCCACATTCAGATTCAGCATCGTCTATCCCTGCAGGAGAAAAAAAAAGGAAAGCCAGATTTTTACTTTGTCGTTCAACGTTGTCCTGCAACCGAAATAGCAGATCTATAAGCTCACAAAAAACACTATACAGTACAAACAGAGAACACCCCTATACCATAAAAACATCAGATATTACAAGAGATGACCAAAAAGTAGACCAATATCTTTCAATACTGAGGCTGGGGTTAGACAGCACCATAATAATAGAATTCTGAGACTCATTCAGTCGGCCACATTGCAGAACCACTCACTTCTTGCACTGAACCACCCCTTGGTTTTCTCAATAGTATACACATGCAATCATTATAAGCAACCTGAAGCTTATACATGCTTGCCAATGCCTATGTACTGTACAGTATATACAAGAGTTTAAGTGGTTAAGCCATGGCATGGTTTCTTGTATAAGCTTAACTTTGCAGAGATAATTCCACCGACCTGCAGTGAAGACCCAGCCACGGTCCACCCTGGTCTGCTGTGAGGCGTGCACTCTGACACAGCGGGTCTGCCTGGGGTACTCCTCCCTGAACCACTGCACGTCCGACAGGCGCCGAGCGTCACTGATCACCTGGGGAATGGGGGGGGGGCAGTCAGTGAGAACTACTGTGGAGCAGTGGAAAACGCAAAGAGGGACTACATTAAGGATGACATGATATGAATTTCATGTCACCAAAAGAATTGCAATTTACAATAGTGTAGTGATAATCAAAATATCCTCAACACCCATTATCCTGGGGCAGAACGTTTGCCAAAAATAGCCGATCTACAAGCTCACAGCCTGTAGATCGGCTATTTTTTGGCAAAGGGATTTGGTAGAGAGTGTGGGGAAAAAAAGACTATCAAGTGAGTTATTTCCAGGTTCATTTTACAAATTATAGAGGGTTTAAGTGGTACCCGATATGCAGCTCTGCAAATAAAATGTGAATGAATCCCAGTGCAACTGTCTACGAGGTTTAATTTATATAATAGCGATTATCGTACCCATCCCTAGACTACATGTGTTTGCATTTTGTCAAAGTGGCATTACGGTCAAATCTCAGAATGCATGTGTCACACTGTGTGTGTGTGCGTGCGCGCACACACACGCGTGCATGCCTCTTCTCTTACCCAGACAGGCTGTTGGGCGCCTCTAGTGGCCAGTCTGCAGAAGAACCCCGGGTCCTGTTCTCTCCGTCTCTCTCCCCATCGGATCATGTCTGCTCTGTACTTCTCTTTATACTCTCCTGCTCCCAGCAGCTCCCTGAAGTCCAAGCTGTGTTCCTGCACATGATGAACACAGACACGTGTCAGGAAGCATCAGGAACTAATGTTATCTAACTGATAATCATGTTTTCAATGGAATGGTTTTTACGTGCATTTGTTAAGAGCAGGCTTTGGTGTGCTTTGAAACGAAATCTATTCCGTTTCTTTGTTGGCACAGGCAGAAGGAAAACTGCGAGGGACAGTGTAGGCCTAGGAGATACACAGTAGGACAGCTGAGAGGGAGACAGTATAGGAGAGACAGACAGTAGGAAAGCAGTGAGGGAGACAGTGTAGGCTTAGGAAATACAGAGCCGAGAAGTAGACAGTGTAGGAGAGAGACAGTAGGACAGCTGAGAGAGACAGACAATAGGATATCTAAGATAGAGAGTGTAGGTATAGACCAGACCTGGGCATTGTGCGGCCCTTTGGTTCACTCTGACGTGTAGGGTTAATGGCAAATTGCTAAATAAACACATTTTATAATTTTACCTCATGCATGGACTAAAGCTGCATTGCTTTTATTTTGAAGTTTTTTATTCACGTACATAATATGGACGCAATGCGTACATCAGAACATGTGCGTGATCATTGGATGTTGTCTCAATAACAAGCAGGTGGTCAGACTGGTCACAATTCAAGACGACCTGCCTTACCTTACCCAACAAAAATGGCTAAAGTGGCTAAAAAAAAAGTCCATGCTGAATGCCGGGTTTTCAACAAAAGGAGGTAAAGCTGTGTGTTTAGTTTGCGCGGAGCACATCTTGCGGCGCGGGAAGCACGTACTTTTGGCCCGGCCCTCCACAATATTTTCTGTTGTTCATGTTGCCCTGTGGAAAAAATAATTGCCCATACACCCCTGGTATAGACTAGCCTAGTAAACAACCAACTTCCGTTATCCAGAAACAAATGAAATGGTTTCTGGAAGAGGGGCGGGTACGAGGCTAGGTATAGACAGACAGTAGGACAACTGAGAGCTACTGTAGACAGCTATAGGAGAGAGGGTAAGAAAGCTGAGAGCTAGACAGTGTAGGAGCGACAGACAATAGGAAAGTTGAGAGGGAGACAGTGTAGGAGAGACAGATAGTAGGAAAGCTGATAGAGACAGTGTAGGTATACAGTAGGTGAATTGATCTGACAACAGAAGTCAAGTCATCATTATAACCCACTCTCTCTCTCTCTCCACACATAATGCCACTAATTAAAAAGATATAGATTACAACAACAGCCCGTCTTCCAACTCACCTGAGCATACTGCTGTTTAAGTGGACCAGAAAGACGCAGGATGCAGCATGCTTCAGGACCCAGTCTGAAAGATAATAACAAACAATACATAACACACACACACACACACACACACACACACACACACACACACACACACACACACACACACACACACACACACACACACACAGACACAGAGAGAGAGAGAGAGAGAGAGAGATTGATTGATTGATTGATTGATTGATTGATTGATTGGTTGATTGGTTGATTGATTGAAAACATAAGAAGTTTGCATAAGAAAAGGTACAGTTTCGTGACAGTACAGTTCACTGGTACAAGGTCAACTAAATGGATACACCCAAGAAAGCCTTTGGCTTGTTTAAATCGACATGTTTTAAAACTCATTTAACATTGAATGACAGACAGAACACAGTAGTATGCAGAAGATATCATAAAATAAAAATAAATGCAAAATAAATGGTATTGAGAGACAGAGAGAGACAGACAGACAGACAGACAGACAGACAGACAGACAGACAGACAGACAGACAGACAGACAGAGATTCAATGAGTCTTGGGTGGTCTTATTTACCTTTTAAGAATGAATTCAGTCACGTAATCTTTCCCAGATTTTCGTTTCCCACTGAACACCAGGATGAGTTTAGGTTCTACTACTGACTCCATTATGTCAAGCCACCAAAACGAATTAAATTAGGATAATCTACATAAAACTGTTAGTTTCTGATGCAGCCTCCACGTTGTTTACATCCAGTGAGCTCCAGTCACACCACTGAGCCAGTGCCGGGTGCTACCGTAATACAAAATCTATAAACGCATGGCAGAAATTTGGAAAATGCTCCGAGTTATTTCACTTCACCTGGACACATTTAAACATCATAACATAAGTTCATAACTTGATCGTGTTGGACCGGTACTATTGTATACATATTCATATTTAAATACATGGCATTGGCAATGAATGAATGCGTCACTGCACATCCATTGTCAAACTTACGGTAACGCCAGATGACTACGTCATCGTCACATTTTGGACTGTACCATTACTGTGGAAAAAGATGGGGGTCATGCATAACTCTATCTATGGGGTCATGTCAAGTTTAATGGAGAAAAAAAAGGAACAGAGTCTGCATCAGTGGTGGTGTAAAGTAACTAGTAGGCTACAATTACTTAAGAACTGCACTCACGTACGATTTTGAGGTATTTACAATTTCCAATTCCAATACTTTTACTTCTGCTCCACTACATCTCAGATCCAAATATTGTACCTACTCTACAACTACATTTATTTGAAAACTTTAGTTTACTACTAGTTACTTTGTAGATTTTGATTATTATTACAAGACATAGGCCTACATTAACCACTTCAAGCCTATAGCCTACATTTCAGCCATTTGAAAATAGCAGATCTACAAACTCACAATGTGTCTTTTTTTTAATATATAGGCTATATATATATATATATATATATATATATATATATATATATATATATATATATATAGGACATTCTGCCTTATGAGTAGCCTACTTTTACTTTTGGTACTTTAAGTAAATTTTGATACCAATACTTTTGTGCTTTTACTCAAGTGTATGTTGAATTCCGGACTTTATGTAGCAGAGTATTTTTACATTTACATGTACAACTTCAGTGAGCTCTTTGATGCAACTTGCAAGTTGTAATGGTCCTACAGTTAGGCCTGGCCTACACTATCCTCTGGTTGAGAAAGTAAGCTATTCCCACTTGGTGAAGAATATTTGTAAATAAACACTACAATAGGCTACATGGAGTGTAACCAGTAGTGAATAATAATCTTCTATTGTTTCCATGGTTTGTAAATCCTGAATAAAATCACTATTCTCTCATGGGAATTAAGCAGGGAGTGAGAGGACATACAGGGCTTCAGAAAATACCGGTAGTCATATGAATATATATTTTCTAGTGCCATTTTTGTTGAATCTTGTGCAGTGTAATGACATGTTTAACAGGACAATCTACTGTTACTGTATGTAGCCTATTCATAATCACTCTTTGCAGGGTATTTAACCCCTGGAGTAGGATTTGCAATCAGTTCTTTGTAGAAAACCTCATTGGTAAGCTGTGCGTGTATTTCAACAATAGGCTATATAGGCTTCCCTGTCTAGTTTTAGTATTTCCAATTTCTGATTTATTACTGTTTTTGTATGCATATTCTGTGTTTATTTGTATTGCATTTATGTTTCTATGAATCGAGTAGGCTACAAAATTACAAAAATACCCCAATGTAAACAAGCCATAGTGCTTTCTTGGGTTTAAATCCTATTAGCAGACCTTGTATTTGAACAGTACTGTCCTGTGCTGTGTTTTTCCAATGGGAACTCTTTATAAATATTCAATAAATCAAAAGAAGCACAATGAAGCCTCATGTCTACAGACTGACAACATCAAATGAATGATTTGAGTTCCAGCAGTGGATCTTGTTGTTGTTTAGAAAAGTTATTAGTCACCTTGTGCTTCTGTTTTTTATTTAGAAGCTGGGAAACATCCTTCTCAACCAATCTACAATAGGCCTACGTGTCTATAGAGGAGTTTCAAAATGTATTTAGAAACACTATCATCACTACCAACACTAACATCACTTAAGAGGAAATACAAAAAAAGCAGACATGAATGCTCAAGTGTTTTATTGATTGATATGGATTTGATTGTTGAAAAGATATAGAAAAGATATAGAAATCAAAAGATTTTCTTTTATAAATGTTGCCAATTCTCCTTAAATTCTCCTTGATTTTGTTAAGTATTGAATATGAATCACAGAAATCACAGAAATCGAAAATCTAAGTAATATATTGGGAGTCCTGCATGGCGTCGTTGAAGAATCCCCTCCGTTTCAGTCCGCCACTTTTTCCCCTGCAGATCCGTAAAGAAAAAAAGAAGAAAAAGTAAATAGAACAATATTCCAGATGAATATACTTAAAGCTGCAATCATGAACTTATTTAAATCATGTTCAACCCAAAACTACAGTGATTGGAGGCAGGACTGGCTTATGTGCTTAAGAAGGCCCCTTTCCACCGGGGTTGAAACGGTTTCGTTCTTCTTTCCCACCTCATTATGAACCAGTTCAGAGTGTTTCCACTGACAACGAATTGGTTCAAATCCGTAAAAAAAATGGTTCGGATCTGGAACCAAAAAAGTACCTGTTTTTTTTTTAGTCCCAGTTTCCCGGATGTGGAATACCTATTTCATGTTCCGCTGTATTTGTTTGATTAGCGTGGCAGCAGATTTGAACCAGAAACACATGTGATTATGAAGGATCCAATAAATTCAAGCTATGGGAAAATTAAACCGGAACAGGACTACTATGCCACCTTCTGGAACCTGGGAGTACTACAGTTATGCTCACAGTATTCATTGCTAGGCCCTGACACTTTAAATACTCACAGGTGATTGGTAAGGCTCTGGCTCGTGGACCCGGACCTGAGCGGTGTGAGCCCCTGGAATTAGAAGACAACATGACATCTGACAGTTATCTACAATTAATTGTGTAGTATTGGAACAAATCCTTCCTTTTCAAGATGTCATTACAATTTGGGAAAACTACACTATCTTAAATGTGCACATATTGCATGGCAATGACAAAGGCCATTATATACCTCAATGGCAGATTGGCAAATATTACAAAACATATATTTGACCCTACTCACTGGTTTTTAAAATAGTGATGGTAATCACTGGATCGTTTCCTACTGTATTGTATGCCAATGTGACACAAAGTAAAGCAGTGTTGTGTAACTAATAACCTATTATTTTGTTTTTGTCACATTCCTAAGACAATAATTTGGGGAGACTCTTTGTGTATCCATAGGGAACCACTGCTGGTCATCAAATTATTGGCTTAGGAATGCGTCAAAACATGAATTCAAGTCTGAATGGGGTGAGTAATCGATGGAAAGAACTATCCCTTTAGGTATACTTACCGACCGACTGGTCTGGAGGCCACATTTGGACTGGTCTCTGTGTCCAGAGGATAGACGCAGGAGAAGGGGAACCTCGCTGGAGGACCTGACGGGAGGTCACTTGCAGGGTAGACAAATAGAGTGTTGGAGTAGGTGGCATGAGTCCCGTTGGTCTGAAAGAGGAGAGGTCATAAATGGACAATCCGAGTGATCTTCTCGCCAGCTGGGGACAAGCATATCTCACATTATTATAATAACGTAATTTAATTAACACAATGTGTTTCATATACTAAACTCCACATGGTTTAACCTGCAATAAGAGACACACACAGTGATGGGAATCTATCTCAGGAATGCTCTGAGACCAACAGTAGCAATCTGAGCCTGAAGCCCCTATCAAAATCTGCGGTGAAGCGCTATCACCTCAAATTTTAGGTGATAAGTTATCACCTAAAAATAAGAAATCAAGTGAAGGCCATCATAGTCAAACGGTGAAGGTTCGTCACCGTCTCCGTTTCGCGCTGGTCTAGATCGACCAATCAGTGAACGGGGTGATGGGCCGATCTGTCTGAAAGTAAAAACAGTGGAGAGATGTCCAGTTCCGCGGTGATGGCTCTTCACCGTGGCGAATGACGTAATGTTGTAGTTTTCTGACTTAAAAAGATAAAGCATCATCGCGGACTACACTCTGATAGGGGCATAACTCTAACCAGCAATACACAAGTCATTCAACAGGAGCAGGGCTCATCAACATGTCCGTACATGGACAAATATGTCCGTGGTAAGACTTGGTCTTGTCCGTGGCAAATTATATTTTCTTATTTCCATCATAAGACCCAATACTGGATGTCAAGGCCCCAGGTTTTCGCTTCTTTCGTATGACACTTATTTACTATGACACTATGGCATATTAGGAGTCCACTAGTAGGCCTACTGGTGGTTCTGAAATATCGTATTGTATGAACAGTATATGCAAGGACTCCCATAACCCTGATTGTGTACAAATGGAACCAAATGGACCCGTTGTAATGTTCCATTTGTACACACTCAGTGTTACAGACCTGTTATGGACATTCAGGGCTTGAATTGAATTGAATTGAATTGAATTGAATTGAATTGAATTGAATTGAATTGAATTGAATTGAATTGAATTCCGCAGTCATGTGAGATTAGAGCCACGAATTAGCAGACAAGTCCTCACGGTCAGTGTGTTTCCACAGGTGTTGGCCTGGCGGGCCACTCGGTACCACACTGCCCCGTAGCGCTCCATGGAAGCTGAGCAGCGGCGGTCCACCAGGTGACCAGAAGATCCATCCAACCCACGGGACACCAGGCTAGACAGTCGCAGGCCAACTAGGATCTGACTCTTCTCACATTCAAGTAGGGCTGAAAAAAGAAAGGTTTACCCTTATACAGAACATGACTCACACCCTTAAAGAAATACCACGATTTTACAGAAAAAAGAATATATAGCCTTAACCCTACGACTTAGATAGATGCTGGGGCGCCTCGTTTCCTATTTCCACTGCTATCAATACAGGCAGAAAAGCCCCCCAAAAATAGATACTTTATTTTTTTCCTTGTGGAAATTCATTTTGCACCAAGCAGCCATCAGAACACAAAAATCACAATACATGAACAATGTCTGCCATCTGATAAACTATTTTTGTAAGTGGCTGACTAAAAACGCAGAGAGCGTATTTTGTCCCAAAGCCTGTGTGTGACGCACTTGTCAATCACTTCCAGGACCCTCCCCGTATCCAGCACCGACTCAACCCGATTGGACAGCGGGGGAAACCAGCATTAACATAGAAAATTCATCTGCTCCAGCATAAACGCAAGGTCTGCGTGGCACCTTGCATAAGTCAATTATAAATGTCTTCTTTCCTGAAAACCTTCGACTTAGCCAATTATGCTATGAGGCTCAGTTGTAGGCAGAGCCTTGTATACCGTAACTCAAAATGTCACCCTTTCCTCGTATAATTTTTATTTAGTACTTGCATTCTGGGTACTTGTCCTTATGTAAAATTAAGGGTATCATAGCCTACTAATGATCGCAAATTATATTTTGATAGCAGAAATAGGCTACTTGACCAAACTGCAAATATATAGAAAACAAGTTAAAGTCCAGGATTCAAAATGTATGAGTAAAAGTACAAAAGTGTTGGCATTAACATTTAGTTACAAGTAAAAGTACAAAATGTTTGACCCACGGGTGGGTCGTGAATAAGGCCTATAGCATAGTAAATTGACTGATTGAATAATTTATTAGACAGAAATGCAAAACAGAATGTGAAACATTGACAGACAATTTGTTCCCGGGACTTTAGGTCATGAAAGCAGGGGTGAAAGTGAGGCGGAACGAGCGATTGGAATGGAGGGATTCTTTGTTCTGCTAAAGAAAACGATAAGCGAGCTTAATATTGAAATATTTAATTTCTAGTTTTGTAGGCTGTGTTGTTGAAGGGGGTGTGGTTAGGGATCTCGAAGAGCTATCTGACGTTTTCAATTAATATAGTTATAGTTATAGTTATAGTTACCATCCGGGCTATAGCTGCATGCGTAGCGTCACCTGCATCGTCCAACTGCCACACCCACGTACCAGTAATTTAATCTGGTCTTATATCTATTTAATCTGGTAGAATGCTCTGATATAAAGTCTGTATAATGTTGTTTTTAATCCAGTCCCAAACACATTTTTTCATGGATTGCTCAGGCTCAGGTAGGGTTTCGGCTGCATTCACATTACAAAAACACAAACGGACGGACAGACGACGGACAGACGGGCAAAAACAGTTTTTTTGCATTCCTTCTTTCCTGAAAATCTTCAAAATATAGGCAATTATGCTATGAGGCTAACGATGTTTACCCTTGGCTGTAGGCTGTGTTGTTGTAGGGGGTGTGGTTAGAGACCTTGAAAATCTACATGACGTGTTCATTTAATATAGTTATAGTTACCATCTGAGTGCGCTGCATGTGTAGCATCACCTGGATCGTCCCAGATTCCCAGCCAACTACCAATCGCAATAATGCTTACTACCCCGGACAAAAAACCTCGACCTGACGGGTCGGGGAGGGGTTGGTCTTCATTGGTCACGGAGAGCTCAGGCTCAGGTACGGTTTTAGCTGTATTCACATTACAAAAAAAAGAAAGAAAGACAGAAACATTTATTTTCAAATTTAAAGGAGCTATAGTCAACTTTTTCATCGTAGGTGTACATCCTAGTCTACAGACTAGGATGTAAACAAAGTACGGGCCCTGTAAATGTAAACAAAGGGCCAAAATGATTATTTTATCATTATTTTACGCTTTTTGTGGTCATTTTTTAATTGAAACACATATATGAAGCTTATTTTTTTATAAAATATTTTCAAAACATTATTTTTATTTTAGCATCCGTTTTTCAAGAAAAAGTTGACTATAGCTCCTTTAAGTTTGTGTGAGTGTTTTTTTTTTTTGGTTAAAACAAATGGTTTGTTGCGTGTGAAAGTAATAATAGCCATAGTATGCTCCGTAAAATTAGTGATGACAGTGACGACACAATGAGTACACATAATTGAAATTGTAACGCTAAGGTGAAACTATAAACACACAATTTTAACATTAAAAAATTGAAAGTTATTTTATTATTAAAATAATGTCATTCTATTCGAAACAGATCTTCCTGCCTTTGAAGTCATTCAGCTAGTGTGTGTGTGTGTGTGTGTGTGTGTGTGTGTGTGTGTGTGTGTGTGTGTGTGTGTGTGTGTGTGTGTGGGCTTGCAATACTATCTTTGTGGGGGCTCACAGGTGCCCACAAAGATAGTACAATCGGAGAAAAAAACCTTGTGGGGACAAATTTTAGTGTCCCACAAGGTAAGGGTTAGGTTTAGGGGTTAGGTTAAGGGTTAGGGTTAGGGTTAGGGTTAGGGGTTAGGTTTAGGGATAGAGGTTAGGGTAAGGCCACAGGACTTGCATAAAAATTAATGGAATGTCCCCACAAAGTAGTAATTGCAAACCTGTGTGTGTGTGTGTGTGTGTGTGTGTGTGTGTGTGTGTGTGTGTGTGTGTGTGTGTGTGTGTGTGTGTGTGTGTGTGTGTGTGTGTGTGTGTGAGAGAGAGAGAGTGTGTGTGTTTGTGCGCGTGTGCTAGCTGCCTCTGTTATAGTGCAGAGTCTTTTGATCTCGAGTCGAGTCGAGTCTGGAGTCTTTGGGGGTCGAGTCTCAGTCGAGTCTCGAGTCTTTGATTTAGAGTCAAGAGTTTTTAGCAAAAAAACGCATGTTTCTACAGTGGTGGTTCTCAAACTTTTCATGTCAAGGACCCCAAGAAGTATAATGTATTTGGCCGCCGACCCCCGTCTCAAAATACTATGTATCAGGGACCCCCCTCAGGGACCCCCCCAGAAGCAAATATTTGATTTACAAATGTAACGTTAAAATATAGCTGCAAGCAGGGATAAAGTGGCCAGGCCAGGAAAAAGTAGGAAAGCAGCAAAGGAAAAAAAGCAGGAAAAGCAATTGCCCAAAGTTTATAAACTAAATTATTAGTATTATTATACTAATAAGGGTAATTATTATTGTTATTATTATTATTATTATTTATTTTGTGTGCACTTCATAGGCATGTTAGATAAAGTTCCTTAGAGTGTAGAACGTTTCATGCAAATTCCTCAAAAATTCCAGTATAAAAAATGGTTTAAGCATTTTACAAACTGCTCAAAATGGCAGAAAATCTAAGGGCGGAGCTTACTTGACAAAGACATATGTGTTCCTCTTGAGTTAAGGCACACCTGTAATCAAGTTGCATGTCTTCAAGCCAAATGAGGCAGGTTTATGCCCGTTTAAAGTTTGAATTTTCAAACGCTTGGTATAGTGCCCCCCTTTGGCCAATTAGAATAAGATTGGTTTCAGTGATAACCCCCTACATCTTTGCCAAATGTCATGAACATGTGATGTTGCATGTGTGTTTTAGAGGCAGAAGAATAATTTGTATAAAACTGCAATATTCATTGAATTATAAAAAAAAATATCTTTCAATTTAAACAAAATCTGATCTTTAGATATCGGTCCAAAGTTCATGTAAAAAAAGTTTTGTGCACGTGACGCAAAATGGTGGGAGATCTAAAGGTCAATAATAGAAACAGCAAATATCAATGAGTGGCCTCAGCCAAAAAATATGTCTTTCGTTTTGAATAGTTTAAACTGTATGTAAATTGTCTAATGATACCTCAGTTCCAAATATCTTCATCAATATGAATATGTCAGCAAATATTTTACATAAAACCACGTTTTGTGGTTACAAGACCCCATAATGTTAAACATCATATACATTATATCCTAATAGGAAGACATTAAGAGGCGGTTTACCTGGACTGGCAGTAACAGTCTGTATGAACAGGACCAGCAGAACACCGGACACAGTCACCATGGTCCACATCCTGCAGATCAGACACAAACCTGTGAAAACAACAACAAAAAGGTCTTTATACAGAAGACAGCAATGCGTAGAAAACTGGATAAATGCAACATTCATTCAACATTCACAGATATGCCCACATCTAAGAGAATCACAAATGATCTATGGATACAAGAAACGTGTGGAACCTCCTAAACACATCAATTCCTCCGGCCAATGCAATTGCCTCTCTTACCTGACGTAGCTTGTGTTTGAGTATTGAGTATGCAAGTGAGTTTATATAGCCTATCCCTATACCTGTGTCATCCTGTAACTGATCCAAGAAATGTCTTTGCAATGTGCCAATGTGCCAATGTGCCAGTGACTCTGCAATGTGCAATCCATCAATCCCCTCATAAAATGGCCAGGTTTCCTTGTTATCTTTGGATTACATTTTATGCAGTTGGTCAATAATGTGCTCCATAAATATGAGTGATGTGCATGTCTTGCCAGGTGTCTCAGTGAAGCCATTCATTCATAATTAGGCATGCAGCTGTGGCTCAGGAGGTAGAGAAGCTGTTTGCGAACAGGAAGGTTCCAGGTTTGATTCCCAGCTCCTCTTGGCTTTGTGGTGAAGCATCTTTGACCAAGACACTGAACCCCTAAATGCCCCGGCTGAGAGCAAGGCCCCAGAACCACGTGGAACAGTGAAGCTGCCATCGCCCGGTGGTCAAATCTGGGATTGCAGTACTTCAACATTTAAAACGCCACTGTGCATGGTTCAACCATTTGAAACACTAGTGTGCCTGCTCGTTAGTCAAGACCTCCGCATTTAAGCATGAAAAAGGAAGAAATGATATGACAATTCGGGTCAAACCTCTCAGAGTTTGACACCTTGTCCTCTATTTGCAACAAGAAGAATATCTTGGAATAGATTATTTTCTCTTGTAATCTGGAAGAGGAAAAAACTAAAAGACAATAGAAAAATCACTGGCCTCTCCAAGAAATATACCTTCTGTAAAATGGTTGCAACTTGGCTTCAGCCATCATAAACTGTTCTGCACTGCTGGCGTGGTACCTTGAGTAATGGCATAATTCTAAAGGCATTCAGCCCTACCTGTCTCAGTCTGTGCCTAAGGGCATTTTGAAGTGCAACACACACTTTAACCCATCACATCCCAAAGGGCCGCAACCTCTGTGCACAGTATATCTCCTTGGATTGCGTTAACGTTTGCCGAATTAATTTATTCACTAATTTTAATATCAACATTATATATATCAATACACTCCTTCTAGACGTGTATTGAACTTCAAAATCAGTCCTTGCTCAGAGACTGAGGCTGGTCTTAATGCCTTGTCTAAAAGTACGCTGTTCTTCAAGGTCAGGTGGCATCTTGGTACCAAGCACTGGTACCAATACTGTTCTCCACATCTCATGGTGGTTCACATTTAAAAACAAGAGACACTTTCAAACAGAGGCAAAGCCGTTTAACTTTATTAAAAAGAGCAGACAACAACAAATAGTGCTGATGCATTCTGATACAAACTACAGTACTATTCAAAAGTGCTATTCATCTCTCAAGATGTTGGTTTTGGGGGCAGTATATGGCGAGCATTCAGGGTTGAAATCCCGAATGCCTTGTGGTTCACTCAAGGGATCATAAGGCCACTATCAGCCACAAGGATGTGCATGGACAAAGTGTTGAGTATTTAAACTATGCCTTATTGGAGCTATGACAGAGAAAAGTACATCATGTGCAGACATAAATTATAGCAAAATCGTGATCCTGCCTCTGGTCCTGCCTCTGGTCAGACTGAATTATACATACTTGCATTTCCTTTAGGAAATGTAGATTGTCTGATATGATCACAATTTAGCATTTTAATATGGGTGTGTGTATACTGTAACCTCCTTGTGTGCTATTGATTCTGGTGCGAAGGAATACACCTTCACTACATCCTCATTTACTTAGTGAACATCAGTTGACTCAGGTCAGCTATAATGTATTTTTATGCGGTGATACTTCCTTGTGCAGAGAAATAATTAAATTACATTTTGTTATTATCTTTTGAACTTGAATTTGGACAGCATGTAAAGTAGTAGTAAGGCCAGGTTTGGGTTATTTTCATGTAGCGTTACTTGAGAGAAAGTAAATCAATAGTAAAGTATTAATAGATAGATAGATAGATAGATAGATAGATAGATAGATAGATAGATAGATAGATAGATAGATAGATTTATTTTCGTGTCGTGCACCACAAAGGTGCCCAGCCCACATGGACTTACAGGACACATCAATTATAGAGACACTTAAATATTCACCCACCCATAGACTAACCACTTTCATCTGGGCTTCCCTATTTTAGGCATACCATTCAATTCATTGTTTTTCTGTGTACCTCTACAAGGTAGTTTTTGGACAAAAACATATTGATATGAAATAACATACGTATGCACGCACGGTGGCACGCACGCACGCACACACGCATGCACACACACACACGCACACGCACACGCACACGCACACATGCACACACACACATGCACACACGTACACACCTAGCGTCGCTTTTCTTGTTTTTTCAGTTGGACGTCTCTTCTTGTGAAAACAACCTTCTCTGTATCCTCATGTTTGGTTGTTATTGAGCTCAGACAAACATCAGTTGTCAGGGCCAGATATGATTTAGGCCTATTGTTCATTGTTTAGTGTTACTTCCTTGTCAGCTGTAGAGAGACATTTTAATTTAAAAAAAAAAGAAAAGCTGTCTGCCTCTTTACCACTTAACCCATAAGGACTTTTTTGAATTAAATGCAATTAGTATGTAGGCCTATCACTGAAGTAAGTCAATCAGGATGAGAGTCAGGTCCTTTCCATATGGATGTGAATCCTGACGAGGGTGTTTTTTTTTCTTCTTTTTGACTCATAGCAACCATCATCTTCCCTATGGTTATTCAGTTTTATTGTCACTTCCACAATACACACTAGGCATTTGGGGGAGCAACATACTGTTCTGCACTTCTCATGGTGCTTCACATTTAAAAAACAAGAGACACACTCAAGAAGAGGAAAAGCCATTTAACAACACTAGCCCTTACCCGTTCAAAGATATGAGCTCCAAAATGATGTGCAGTGTGTGGGTTATGGGATGTGCACTGTGCACACAGTATATGAGGGATGGAAAGTAACTTTAACTGGTGCTTGCATGATAGGAGCATCAATGTAAGAAACCCGTTTCGTTTAATGGCTACAGAGATACTGTCCCACCCCCCCCCCCCCCCCCCAGCCCGCCCGCCCACCCGCCTGCACACACACCCGCCTGCCTGCACACACACACACACACACACACACACACACACACACACACACACACACACACACACACACACACACACACACACACACACACACACACAGAGCTGGTTAAACATTTTGCCTCATGCTAGATGCAGAATAGATGTGCCTCATGCTAGATGCAGAATAGATAGTAGATACACCATAAAAATGCTAATATACAGCATACGATTTGTGAAAGTGACAAACGGGCTTCACAGTTATGTCAGGTGTGTTCATATGCTAATGGTGATGCGATTTCAGATCAATTGCTCCAGCCACCGAGGAGAAACGCTGTTTCAGACAGACAGACAGACAGACAGACAGACAGACAGACAGACACTCAGACATTCGCAAAATTATACTATAGATGAAGTAGATAGAGCAGACAACATTGGTATAAACAAATACAGACTACAGTAGGCCTACTATTCAAAAGTGCTATTCATCTCTCAAGATGTTGGTTTTGGGGGCAGTATATGGTGAGCATTCAAGGTTGAAATCCTGAATGCCTTGTGGTTCACTAAAGCGGTCATAAGCAGCGCCGGCGGGCCATTTTTTATTTAAATAAGAAAAGAACAAATCAAACATAGCAAAAATACGTTGCCTGTTGTTGTCGTTTTTTATTTATTCATTTATATATATTTATATATATATATATATACCGGTATATATATTTCCATTATAAAATGGATTAAAAAAACGATAAAAAATATTAGGCCTATTATCTTTTCGCGGGCGCTAGCTACGCTCACGCCTGCAGGAAGGCCCCATAGCAGAATCATGCTTAGGGCCCCCATGGGCCCAGAAACTGCTCTGGTCATAAGGCCACGTCAGCCACCAGGATGATGTACATGGACAAAGCGTTGAGTACAAACTATGCCTTATAGGAGCTATGACAGAGAAAGGTACGCCATGTCAGACATAAATTATAGCAAAATCATGATCATTATCCCTGCCTCTGTTCAGACTGAATTACATGCATTTCCTTTAGGAGAATGTAGACTGTCTGATGTGATCACAATTTAAAATTTTATATGTTTTAATTTTTTATGGAAACCACATTAACCATGGCATGCCTACTTTTAGAATGTCGGAACTTTCTAAATTGTTAAAATGTCAACAAAATAGCAAAAATTGCAAATCTACAAGCTCATGATATGTTGTTGTGCGACACGTTGTGAGTAGGGTGTGCCTATACACATTCTGTTCTGATTCTGATCTGAATTGGATGTCTCCCAAAATAAACTTCATGGGAATACACCTTCACTACATCCTCATTTTCTCGTTGTTCTTTTTTGCTTAGTGAACAGATGACTGATCAGATGACTGAGGCTCGCTATGAGTACACTTTTTTTAAATGTTGCATTATTTCCTTAATTAAATGCCATGCATGCCTGCTTATCAAGTCATCTGGAGAGGCCCTTATGTAAGGGATTAGCAATGGGGAGCAGGTCATGGTTTATTTCTCAACAACGACCTGCTCAACATTGATTATCTTGCTAAAGTAAAGACATTTATAAATTGACCCAAAAGTAACAACAAAACCAAGGATTTCATTGCTTACGGTAATGAATTCCATAAATTTACTCCGAAAACAATCGAAGTGTTGATAAATAGAATACATTTCTTGCTTCAAATGTTTTCAAAAACATTCTTGAGAGCAATGTTTAGCTGTAAATTAAATTGTGTGTTTGTTTACATGGCTGTCATGTTGGATAGGGCATGAAGTCAAGCAACTCAGAAGTTCAGAGATCAATAAAAAAAAATAACACACAGCTGAATTCAGTGATTGACCAATCAGTATCAAGCATTCAACCAAGTCATGTAATAAAGAGACATATTAGGCCTAAGTATATTGTCATTGTTGGAAACCTTTTACAGTATATCCAAAACCGTTTTTTCTTTTTTTCTTCTTCTTCTTTTTTTTTTAAGAAAAAAGAAAAACATGTTCCAAATGGATCCAATTTAGTTAATATTTTAGTCACAACCTCCTGTTAATACTTTCAGGGGTCAATATACTGACTCATTTTTGGCCCTCTATGAGGGGAGGCATATCATTCAATGCATTGTTTTAAATATATGCACTCTATGAGGGGAGGCATGTCATTCAATGCATTTGTATTTCCAGTTTCCATGATACAGGTGTCTTCGGTCTTCCACTCTTTCATGGATGTCTGTGGGTCTTCCCCTATCGCCAATGGGCCTTTCCACATGATACATGAGCTTGTACTGTACAATCTCGCTTATTTGCCAGTTCTTGACCTGATGAAGACATTAACTGGTCAAAACACATTGGCATTTGTATAGAATAAATTAGAATAAAAAGAATTTGACTGCTTGGATCTCTTTTCCTCTTGTTTGAAGTCTACATTCCCGATGATCGTAGAAGCATGGTCGTGACACACTTAAGTTTTTTTTATCTCCTGTGAGCATCTGGTTGGTTTCTGTGTTTTATTCTCAATAAGGTAAAGTTTTTGGACACAACATATTGATATGCAATAACGTACCTTCAAGAGATACGCATGTATGTGTGCGCGTGTGCGCGCGCGCACACACACACACACACACACACACACACACACACACACACACACACACACACACACACACACACACACACACACACACACACACACACCTCTTTTTCTTGTTTTTTCAGTTGGACGTCTCCCAAAGTGAATTTCTTGTGAACACTACCTTCTCTGTATCCCCATGTTTTATTGTCTCCACCAGCCGAAGGCATGGGGGAGAGTATGTTTTCCCCTCCGTCCGTCCGTGTGTCCGTCCGTCCGTGCGTCCGTCCGTGCGTCCGTCCGTGCGTGCGTCCTCGCAGTTTGTGAGCAGCTAATCTCAGTCGCCGTTGGCCCGGACGCTGCCAAAGTGAGCACACACACTCCGTGGATGGCAATCTAGAACCTCTGCCCCAAATTTCTCAAATGGCCCTCATGGTGGCGCTATAACAGGCCCATTCGTCCTCCGAGTTTGTGTACAGCTACTGTAATCTCCGGCGCCGTTGGCCCGGTCGATCCCAAAATGAGCACACACACTCCCTGGATGCCAATTCAGAACCTCTGCCCCAAATTTTTCAAATGGCCCTCATGGTGGCGCTATAACAGGGCAATTTGTGTGGCCTGGTGGAGACATGTGCTCGGAAGAGCACTGCTTCTAGTTGTTGATGAGTTCAGACAAACATCAGATGTTAGAGCTAGATATGATTTATTGTTCATTGTTTAGTGTTACTTCCTTGTCATCTGTAGAGTGACATTTTAATTAAAAAAAGATGCCATGTCTGCCCCTTTACCACTTAACCCATAAGGACCTGAGAAAATGCCTCCTAAATAAAAAATAACCTATGTTGCCATATCAGTGGTGCTCAAACCTTTTCATGTCAAGGACCCCCAAAGATTACGCTGTTAATCAAGGTCAGGTGGCATCTCGGTCCTTTCCTATGGATGTGAATCCTGACGAGGGTGCATTCTTTAAATTCCTAGTTGTTTGGCTTATAGCAACCATCATCTTCCCTTTGGTTATTCAGAATCAGTTTTATTGTCATTTCCACAATACACAGGGATTCGGGGGAGCAAAAAAGCTGTTCTACACATCTCATGGTGGTTCACATTTAAAAACACTTTCAAAAAGAGGCAAAGCAGTCTCTGCACGTCCCTGCACTCACACACGCACGCATATGTTGCGAAGCAGAACGATATACTTTGCCTTGCGACATGCAAGCTCTCATACAAGAAAGCTATTTTCAGTTATTATTGTAAGAATAGAGCATTTTAAGTGGTCAAACTAAGAACCATGTTCAGAACCATCGTACATACAATCCTAAAAGTCTCTGATATTTCACATAAAAGCTACAGTAAGGTTAAAGCCTCAGTCTGTGATTTCTTCACTTGGTTGGTTGTAGAACAGGAACAATATTAACTAAAACTTCATAATGTTACATATTGTCTTATTGTCTTAATTGTCTTAGGAAACAGCTTTAGTGTGTGTGTGTGTGTGTGTGTGTGTGTGTGTGTGTGTGTGTGTGTGTGTGTGTGTGTGTGTGTGTGTGTGTGTGTGTGTGTGTGTGTGTGTGTGCGTGCGTGCGTGTGTGTGTCAAGTCTCGAGTAGAAGCCGTCTGAGGGTGACTTTTCAGACCAATTTTGAAGGAGGCTAGGGATTTACACTCCTTGCCTACTGTCATGTATTCATAATCACTCTTTGCTGATATCCCCTATACTGAGCCATAGATACAGTCTTTAAACCCTGGAGTAGGATTTGCACTCAAAAACCTCATTGGTCAGCTGTGCGTAACATAATTCCCTGTCTAGATTTGGTATTTTTTATTTCTGAATTCTTAATATTACACGATGACAGATGTTTCATGTTTCTGACATCATGTATGTTTCTGTCATTTATGTTTCTATGAATCAGAAAGGACCCCAATGTAAACAAGCCATAGTGCTTTCTTGGGTTTAAATCCTATTAGCAGACCTTGTATTTGAACAGTACTGTCCTCTACTGTGTTTTACCAATGAGAACTCTTGATAAAGTATTCAATAAATCAAAAGAAGCATAATGGCGCCCTCTATGTCTACAGACTGACTGTACCACAACCAGCAGCATCATGCTGTTGTTTAGAAAATGTATTAGTCACCTTGTGCTTCTGTTTTTTATTTAGAAGCTGGGAAACATCATTCTCAACCAATCTACAATATGTGTCTATAGAGGAGTTTCTAAATGTATTTAGACACACTATCATCATTACCAACACTAACATCACTTAAGAGGAAATACACCAGTAAGACTCCCTAATCGGGAGATAAGCGACCGTTGGTCGCTTATCTCCTGTCACACTGCTGACATCAGTATGACATCACACCGTACACAAATGACCCTTATATAAGACCGGCATTATCTACCGACAGATTAGTAACAAGATGTCAAAATCGTTGAAGGTTGAATCTCCAGATATGGAGATAACCAACACATCCCTCCATATATGGAGATAACCGACGAATCTCACTAAGTCTGACCTCACAAGCCCCATATTTGGACACGAACAACATATAACTCCATATATAGAGACATAGCTGCTGACATCAGTATGACATCACACTGCTGACATCAGTATGACATCACACCGTACACAAATGACATTATCTACCGACAGATTAGATGCAAGCAGGATCTCGACTCTGACACAACTCATCGGCTCATAAGCTGGTTCTCCCTCCATATATGGAGATAACCGACGAATCTCACTAAGTCTGACCTCACAAGCCCCATATTTGGACACGAACAACATATAACTCCATATATAGAGACATAGCTGCTGACATCAGTATGACATCACACTGCTGACATCAGTATGACATCACACCGTACACAAATGACCCTGACGGCACACACCAAGCAGTGTGATGTCATACTGATGCGGAGATATGAGCAGGGCAAAGGTGTGACGTGTGACGTGTGACCGACGGACGGACGGACGGACGGTGGAGGTTTTGATACTAAACTGCGACCTTACGGTCGCAAAAAAAGGCAGAAATGAATGCTCAAGTGTTTTATTGATTGATAGGGATTTGATTGTTGAAAAGATATAGAAAAGATACATAGAAATCAAAAGATTTTCTTTTATAAATGTTGCCAATTCTCCTTAAATTCTCCTTGATTTTGTTAAGTATTGAATATGAATCACAGAAATCACAGAAATCTAAAATCTAAGTAATATATTGGGAGCCCTGGCGTCGTTGAAGAATCCCCACCGTTTCAGTCCGCCACATTTTCCCCTGGAGATCCGTAAAGAAAACAAATGAGTAAAAAGTAAATAAAACAATATTCCAGATGAATATACTTAAAGCTGCAATCATGAACTTATTTAAATAATTTTCAACCCAAAACTACAGTGATTGGAGGCAGGACCGGTGCCGGGAGACACTGGCTTGTGTGCTTAAGAAGGCCCCTTTCCGGGGTTGAACCAGTTCAGAGTGTTTCCACTGACAATGCATTAGTTCAAATCCGTAAAAAACAGGTTCGGATCTGGAACCAAAAAAGTACCTGTTTTTTCATGCCCTGAACTGGGAACTAAAGTGGTCTACAGGTTGGAAGATGCACATGCGATATAAACAATGGCAAAAGCGAGTGAAAAATCATCATTGAAAGTTAGAAAAGAAAAGGGAAACTGTAAGCTGATTGAACCAGTGGCAACTGGGCTCTCCTGCTTCCAAGGTGGTCTCTCTAACCGTTCAGCGATGCCACCTCCACTTACAATGGTTCTGCTTAAAACTGGTGGAAACACGGGCCGGTGTCGTGGGACGATTCTGTGAAAGCACCAAGGTTCCAAGAAACAAAGTTCTTGTGGTGGGAAAGGGGCCTCTGTGAGCTGTAGAAATGTGGTCTCTAACTCTGTAGCCCCAGTTTCCTGGATGTGGAATACCCATTTCCTGTTCTGTTGTATTTGTTTGATTAGCGTGGCAGCAGATTTGAACCAGAAACACATATGATTATGAAGGATCCAATAAATTCACCGGAACAGGACTATTATGCCACCTTCTGGAACCTGGGACTAGTACAGTTATGCACACAGTCTATTGCTTGTGAGGCCCTGGTAGGACACTTATAGTAATACTCACAGGTGATTGGTTAGGCTCTGGCTCGTGGACCCCGACCTGAGTGCTGTGAGCCTCTGGAACTAGAAGACAACATGACATTGGACTGTTATCTACAATTCATTGTGTATTATTGGAACAAATCCTTCCTTTTCAAGATATCATGACACTTTGGGAAATCTACCCTTAACAACCCTATCTTAAATGTGCATCTATTGCATGGCAATGACAAAGACCATTATATACCTCAATGGCAGATTGACAAATATTATACAAAACATTTAATTTACCCTACTCATTGGTTTTTGCCAGACCCATGAAATGGGTAGGCCTACATAAGCAAATGTCGGTCTGTCCCTTTTCTATATAAAGGGTATATATGATGATGACATGATGATGACATGCCTACAAAAGGCATGATGTCATAAATGATGATGACAGACAGGAGGTCTGGCACAACCAGGTTGACCTGGTCTAGTTAAAATAGTGATAGCAATCACTGGATCATCTCCTACTGTATTGTATGCCAATGTGATACAAAGTTAAGCAGTGTTGTGTAATAACCTATTATTTTGTTTTTGTCACAAAAGACAATCATTTGGGGAGACTCTTTGTGTCTCCATCTGCTGGTCATCAAATTATTGGCTTAGGAATGCGTCAAAACATGAATTCAAGTCTGAATGGGGTGAGTAATCGATAGAAAACATTTTTATAATAAATTGGGTGAACTACCCCTTTAGGTATACTTACCGACCGACTGGTCTGGAGGCCACATTTGGACTGGTCTCTGTGTCCAGAGGATAGACGCAGGAGAAGGGGAACCTCGCTGGAGGACCTGACGGGAGGTCACTTGCAGGGTAGACAAATAGAGTGTTGGAGTAGGTGGCATGAGTCCCATTGGTCTGAAAGAGACCAGCATATCTCACGTTATTATAAAGTAATTTAATTAACAGAATGTGTTTCATATACTAAACTCCTGTGGTTTAACCTGCAATAAGAGACACACACGGTGATGGGAATCTATCTCAGGAATGCTCTGAGGCCAACAGTAGCAATCTGAGCCCAACCAGCAATACACAAGTCATTCAACAGGAGCAGGGCTCATCAACACGTCTGCATGGACAAATGTGTCCGTGGCAAGACTTGTTCTTGTCCGTGGCAAATTCTATTTTCTTATTTCCATTATAAGACCCAATACTGGATATCAAGACCCCAGGTTTTCACTTATTTCGTATGACACTTATTTACTATGACACTATGGCATATTAGGAGTCCACTAGTACTAGTGGTTCTGAAATATTGTATTGTATGAACAGTATATATATGCAAGGACTCCCATAACACTGAGTGTGTACAAATGGAACCAAATGGACCCGTAAGGTTCCACATTACAAATGGACCCGTAAGGTTCCATTTGTACACACTAAGTGTTACAGAACTGTTATGGACATTCAGGGGTTGAATTGAATTGAATTGAATTGAATTGAATTGAATTAGCAGACAAATCCTCACGGTCAGTGTGTTTCCACAGGTGTTGGCCTGGCGGGCCACTCGGTACCACACCGCCCCGTGGCGCTCCATGGAAGCTGAGCAGCGGCGGTCCACCAGGTGACCAGAAGATCCATCCAACCCACGGGACACCAGGCTAGACAGTCGCAGGCCAACTAGGATCTGACTCTTCTCACATTCAAGAAGGGCTGAAAAGAAGAAAGGTTTACCCTTACACAGAACATGACTTGTAGAAATAGCACGATATTACAGAAAAAGAATCTAGAGCTACATTTTTGTCCATGCCTTATCACTTATCCCTAAACTTCTTTGCCTTTTTTTTACTGTTTTGAAAAACATTTTAAAATACTTAAAATAGTCGATCTACATGAAATGAGCTCGATTCATCAATCTGGTTGTAAATATAGTGTAAATAAAGTGACTAAATCTGGCTTATATTTCTGTCTTATCTTCAAAATCCCTGACAAAAAAAAAGCATTGCTGAATTTGACCCCTAACTTGGGAATTGTCCTAAATGCCGGTAAGATCAAAATGTGGGTGTAATTCGGCCGTAAGATTTGGCCTGACGTTTTCAATGAATATAGTTCTAGTTACCATCTGGGCTAGCTGCATGTGTAGCATCACCTGGATCGTCAAAAAACGTAGACAGAACTGCAATACCGGCGCCTAGAAATAGCGATGCAAATCGACCTGATGGCTTGGGGTGGGGTTGGTCTTCATTGGTCATGGAGTGCTCAGGCTCTGGTATGGTTTCAGCTGTATTCACATTACAAAAAAAGAAAGAAAGACACATTTATGCTTCATGTTACAAAAAAAGAAGAAGTAAACATTTTCAAATTAAAGTTAGTGCAAGTGATATTTTCTGGTTAAAACAGGGTTGTTTGTGTGAAAAGTTTAAAACTCTGAAAGTAATAATTGCCATAGTCTGTTCACACACAATTTAATTTCCATTTGATTGCTACAGTGCCCTACGGCCAATCTAATTAATACTTTAAAAATCACACCCGTGTGAACTGAGCGGTGGTCGTGGGGAGGGGGGGGGGGGGGGTGCCTGTGTGTGTGTGTGTGTGTGTGTGTGTGTGTGTGTGTGTGTGTGTGTGTGTGTGTGTGTGTGTGTGTGTGTGAGAGAGAGAGAGTATTGCAGTTGATGCTCAGACTAGACTCAACATCACCCTCTCTGGTCACTGAGTGGTAGTTCAGGCTACATACACACACGGACGGATACATACACGGATACACACACGGCCATGCTATGGAGCGGTCTACCACCGCTCAAAAATGAAAACTCCATTAGTGGAATGTGCCTGGACCAGGTCAGCAGGCGCCCCAATGCCAATTTTGCTCCAGGTGGCCCAATGGGGGAAGTACAGTATATAAAATAACTAAGTACATTCACTCAATACGGTATGTAAAACTGTGAGGTACTTTTACTTCTAGTCCACTAAATCTCAGATCAAAATATTGTATTTTTACTCTACAACTACAATTATTAGAACACTTTATTTACAAGACCCCATAAAGTTAAGCCTCATACAATAATCTATAAGGACATTAAGGGTCAGTTTACCTGGGCTGGCAGTAATGGTCTGTATGAACAGAACCAGCAGAACACCGGACACTCTCAGCATGGTCCACATACTGGAGATCAAACGCACACCTGTGAAAACAACAACAACAAAAAGGTATTTTCACACAGATTACAACAATGCATAGAAAATGGAAACTGGACGAATGCAACATTCATTCATTCGACATTCAACAATCTCAGATATATGCCCAGATACAAATGATTTACGGATACAAAAAGGTGCATAATATCCAATAACACATTGATTCCATCGACCAATGCAATTGCCTTCTCTTACCTGAAGTAGGTTGTGCTTGAGTATCGACAGCTTGCAAGTGAGAGTTTATATACCTTTCCCCGTGCCATCCCATCCTGTAACTGATCCAAGAAATGACTCTGCAATGACTCAGCAATGTGCCATGCATCATTCCATCTTTTTGCACGTATCCTCGTTGTGAGCATGTAGATCGGCTATTTTCAAATGACACTTTATAAATGTGCAGATACCCTCTCTATACACTTAAATGTTATGTTGGTTTGTTTACTGCTGAATGAGAAAACAAAGTTGCACATTAAGTTAATCATCTGGGGACGCCCTAAAATAATTTGGGTCCCGACCCACAGGTTGAGAACCACTGTCTTAGTGAAGCCGTTCATAAATAAGCGATGTCCAGTGTTAAACTGACAACCAGTTTGAGGTCTTTTAAGCAGATGACCAAAGCAGGTCTTTTAGAAAAGGTTCCCCTATAGTTTAGGGAAGATAAGGGAGCAGGTGTTATGTTTGTACTGTATGTGTTTTGTACTGTAAGTTGTATTTGTTTTTAACTTATTAACTGTTTGAGGACCTCGGCGGAATTAAGTCTCACAACTTGCTTGCGTAATCCTTGAATTGCTGTAACCATGTGTTTTTTACTAAAATAAAATCATCGTTATAGGCAGCTGTTTGGGAACTGGAAGGGTTCTGTCAGAAGCATGGATGAAGTTGAACTGATGGTTATATGCTCACCAGGAGTTACAATTCGAAACATGAAAAATGATTATATATATTTCTACTGTGTTTTTTAGAGGCTTTCTGATTTATATTTTCAAAATGCTACATGTATATGTGATATGAGTCAACCATGTCATATTATTGACATGGTTTGTGTGTGTGTGTGTGTGTGTGTGTGTGTGTGTGTGTGTGTGTGTGTGTGTGTGTGTGTGTGTGTGTGTGTGTGTGTGTGTGCGCGCGCATGCGTGCGCGCGTGCATGCGTGCGGGTGCGTGTGTGTGTGTGTGCGCGTGTGACCACAGACCATAGATGGGATGGGGTGTGTCTGATGAGTTAGTGTCCAAGGATGTGTAATCTATCATTATGTTGCTGTTTTTTCATCTTTTACTATTTGTGCAGATTACATCTACATGGTTGACCTCCAAGGCAGTGGTCAGAGTTTGAAGATGGCCTGCCGCTCTCTGACCCCTGAAGTGTGTTATTATTGTCTCCACCAGCCGAAGGCTGAGGGAGAGTATGTTTTCCCCTCCGTCCGTCCGTCCGTCCGTCCGTCCGTCCGTCCGTCCGTGCGTCCGTCCGTCCGTGCGTGCGTGCGTGCGTCCGTGCGTCCTCGCAGTTTGTGAGCAGCTAATCTCAGTCACCGTTGGCCCGATCGCTGCCAAACTGAGCACACACACTCCCTGGATGCCAATCTAGAACCTCTGCCCCAAAATTTTCAAATCAGCCTCATGGTGGCGCTATAACAGGCCGATTTGTGTGGCCTGGTTATTACCAGCTAATCTCCGGCGCCGTTGGCCCGATCGCTGCCAAACTGAGCACACACACTCCCTGGATGCTAATTCAGAACCTCTGCCCCACATTTTTTAAATCAGCCTCATGGTGGCGCTATAACAGGCCGATTTGTGTGGCCTGGTGGAGACCTGTGCTCGGAAGAGCACTGCTTCTAGTTGTTATTATAATTTCTTTGTGGAACTGATTAAAGATGTTTCATTTACTGTAAGCAATTCAGTCCGTCATGAAATGTGTGCAGCACTCGTGAGGTGCAATGCTTTAAATTCCCATTGGCTTTGGCTCTCGTGGCCACTATCATCTTTCCTTTCTTGTGCAAACACCCTTGCCACGCGCAGAGATTCCTAGGTTTCTGGCTCATCCAATGGGTCACACTGCATGTTCATCTGTCTAGCTTATGAAAATGGATAATTTCCTTGTTAAAGGTAGATTATTATGTTTCTTTCCTTGTGGCATGCAGCCCTGTTGTTTTAGGGTTATTGTTAATCATTTTGTTGTTCCTGGTACAGATTCCTGTTGCTATTGGTTCATCCACACAAAGAGAGGCATGTGTAGCTGTAGATTTGGGGATGAAGAGTCTGTATCTATTCTTCATCTAGCAGGTTAAATGTTTTGACATTTAACCTTGTTTATTATTGTGATGTTTTTATCTACTTATTGTAAGTCACTTTGGATTAAAAGCGTCTGTTAAATGCCTAAACTGTAACTGTAAACTGTAGCATGAGGCAAGACCCAAATTAAGCTAGAGGCAGAATAGATAAATGCAGGGTGTGTGTGTGTGTGTGTGTGTGTGTGTGTGTGTGTGTGTGTGTGTGTGTGTGTGTGTGTGTGTGTGTGTGTGTGTGTGTGTGTATGTGTGTGTGTGTGTGTGTGTGTGTGTGTGTGTGTGTGTGTGTGTGTGTGTGTGTGTGTGTGTGTTCATAAGATTTATAGCTTCAGCCTATTCCTTTTGATCACCTCAACCAGTAATTATGCTTTTGTGGATGTATGACCTGTATAAATGTATGCTGGCTACTGTGAGTTGATCAATTAAACTAAACTAAACTAATCACGGCATGGGGTGTAGTGGTGGCGGGGATTTGGGTTGGGAGTATGACTCCTTTGCACAGTCAGGGCCTTGCATTTCTCCCAGACGCCTCTGCCCAAAGGGAACTTGGCGTGAACACAACCTTGTCTGCATCCTCATGTTTGGGTTGTTATTGAGCTCAGACAAACATCACATGACTCAGGCAAATATGATTGTTTTTCATTCAGTGTTAATTCCTTGTCATCTGTGCCACGTGGTACGCAAGTACCTTGTAACCATTGATTGAGTGATTGAAGAGTTTATTAGCAGTTTGCAATAGAAAAAAAATACAGTTTCATTACAGCCCAAATCACTGGTAAAAGGTCAACTAATCCTAGTAAGCTTTATTGCTTATTTACACAGGAAACACTTCATGTATCTCATATAACTTGACAGACAGATGGATAGAACAGAGTACTTTGCATAGGATAACATCAATTACAAAAGCAGAAAAGAAAATAATAAAAACAGGGTGATAAAAACAACAGACGGGGGCTCAGTCTATTTAAAAGTCACTAGTAGCGGAGCAGCCAAGGCATGTAGACGCGTCTCCTGCAAGCTCCGCAGGGCCCAATTCATATTTTACTTTAAAATCTGCCAAATCTATATTTTGAAACAACAAAACTTATCTCTGAACTTTATTAAGTGATTTAGACACAAATGAGTCGCAATGATGGAACTGTAGTGACCAGAAGCAAGACCCAAGCTGCTGCAAAGTCTCAAGGTTTGGCTAATGCTAACGAGCATCCTACAAAAGCTAAATCTCCGAGCCCAAACAAGATGGGAGAGCCAGGTGGCACACTCACACCAGAAATGCTAACAAAAGCATTGGAATCGCTCAAGGAGTCTGTTTTCGCCAAAATAGAGTCGGCCAACAAAGATCTACATGCTGAAATTAGGTCTGTAAAACACGAGCTGGGTGCCTCTATTGACGGCCTGCAGACCACGCTGAGCGCTCATGATGTACGCCTCACGGAGCTGGAGAAATCGGCTACTTTCAACGGGGACAATGTCGCGGAGCTTCAGGCCACGGTGGACCGGCTTAAGCAAGATGTGCAACGGCTAGAAACCAGATGCGACGACGAAGAGAGCCGCAACCGTAGAAATAACCTCCTTTTGGCTGGAGTCAGCGAGGGCTTGGAATTGAACCAGCCAACACAGTTTGTTTCAGAACTTCTGAAAGAGGTGTTCCAACTTTCTGAGGCACCCTTGCTGGACCGAGCCCACAGATCTCTACGGCCCAAACCAAACCCGGGTAACCCCCCTCGTATATTTATTATGAGGGTACACTACGCCCGAGACCGCGACGAGATGCTACGCAAAGCTAACCAAGGAGGTCCCTTCACATACAAGGGAAACAAGCTGTCCCTCTGGCCTGACTACACCAAATCCGTGAGGGAGAAGAGATCTGCTTTCAAAGAAGTACGCCAAAAGGTGAAGAAAATCAGCGGAGCTGAGACCAGGCTCTACTTCCCCGCCACCCTACGGATTTCCCTCCCGGGGGAGCCCCAGCACTCCTTCGCCGATGCTTCCCGAGCCCTGGAGTTCGTGAACGGATGGACACCCAGCACCCCGACCCCACCACCAGTGGATTAATTCCCTACCAAGAAGGAGCTAGGTTTGGCTGTTTTGGTTCATATGCACAGTTAACCTTGCTTTTAAGGGCATAAAGATGACTGCTTCACGTTCTGATAATCACTAGAACAATACAGCCCTTATAATATTCATTTGTTTTATTTTATTATTATTGTCGGCTAACTGTGTAATGTGTTACTCATGCCTTTCTTAGTTGGCTCATTTCTTACTGGGGGCGGGAGGGATGGGGGGGGGTTATATTCATGCTTTTACTTAAGTTTTGTGATTCACAGTATACTTTTTACTTTTCTTTTACTTTCTCTCGATCGCTTGATGTCCATCTGTAACGTTCCAAACAAACACACGGTCAATGGGGGCTAACGTTGCTAATGCTATGCTAACGTTGCTAATGCTATGCTAACGATGCTAATGCTATGCTATGCTAATGCTATGTTTACACACGGGCCCCTATATTACACGAGGTGGCTGCTATTCCATCTAAATTGTTTCCATTTCCTCTTCCGGCTACATGCGTGTGCTTCTGGTGACGTGATACTGTTTCCGGCTCCGGCCGCTCACGTGGCTCTGGCCCGGCCGCGCGCACCCACCTTTGCGCTCGAGGCCGTTGGATAACCGCGACCCGAAGCCGTTGGGAAAATCACGACCCGAAACCGCTGGGAAAACCACGACCCGATCTGACGTTTGCCAACGGGTCTGAGCCACGTGTACCTATTCTACTCTGTATCTAGCTTGGGGCCTTTGACCCACTGGATCAGAGAACGAGCGCCCCACCTAGTGGATATTGGGCTGCATGTCAGTCTTCATTTTGATTTAATAGCTCCCATTGCACTGATTTGGCCACCCGGTTGAATTCCCTGTTTGGGGAGTTCCAATACTACCTGTTATAAGATGGACACATTATTTATTATTTACTGGTTCTAATTAATCTCAGCCTATTTGATTGCCCAATGCTTCTGATTATATGAGGCACTAATCATATATATTACCATATTATATATTATCAATCTGTGGCACTTTATTATTAATGTTATTATTATTATTATTATTATTTTATAATACTGGCTTTATTACAGTCTTTATCATTTTAATTTGTATTTATTTCTTCCTTTTCCTTCTCTCTTTTGTACTAAAAGACAATACCTACAGGCCTTATAGAACATTCACGTAGCACAGCTTACAGTGTAGTACTTGACCTAATACAGTATATATTATTTCTTTGAATGTGTGGATGCATATGAGTGTGTGTATGTGTGCGCGCGCGTATATGTGCGTGCACACATGCACACACATTTCTCTTTCTATATTTAATTTAATTTCACTTATCTCACTGTAATGCTGTTGCTACTTCATTTTATTTTCAGAACGCCACAAAGGCCCTGGCTATACAGTATGCGGTTTTGTGGCCCAGCTTTTTATTTAACTTCTTTTTTACTGGTGTTGTTTTCTCCATCTTCCTCCACCTTAAGGAGAGAATTCAATGTTCTTAATTGGCAGACTAATGTATATAGTGGCGTTTGGTGGGCCGGGTGGGGGTCTCGGCCCTGGGCTCGGGGGGCGGGGCGGGTGGCGGGTGACGCTGGGAGAGTTGGCTCTCCTGGCGTTGTCTGCTGCTCGCCCTGCCTGCCGGGCTGGGGGGCGGGCCCCCTGCTCGGTTTACGGGACGTTACAGTATTATTTGTTTTTGTTTTGGACCTGGAACTTGTGCTTTTTTGTTGTTGCATTTTAGATAGCTTGACAGCTAGATAGCAGCAATGGGGTATGCGATCTCTAGGGGTTTAGTAGATCAGCATAGGGGTTATAGGCTCGTTTGTTTTTTTTGTTGTGTTGTTTGTAAGCAGGGACTAACTTTTTTCCTTCTCAAGTTCGCACTTTTGGTCAGGGACACCTCGCCCATCTATTCACCAATGTTAGGACCCAATGGCTAATACTCCAAATACAGGACATCTTCGCTTTATAAGCTGGAATATTAAGGGAATCCATAACCCGATAAAGCGCAGTAGGGTCTTTGCTCACCTAAAATCTCTGAGCTCAGACATAATGTTTTTACAGGAGACTCATTTGGGCCTTAGTGATCATGCAAAGCTAAAGAAAGCCTGGATAGGCCAAATCTTCTGCTCTAAGAATGACAGTAGGACACGAGGTACAGCTATCCTAATCCGAAGAGGTGTTCCATTTGTCCCACAACAGACTATAGCTGACTCTAAGGGGAGATATGTGGTAGTGACAGGTACTCTTTATGGCACCTGTGTGGCCCTAGCTAATATATACGGTCCCAATTGGGACGACCCAGCCTTTTTCACTAAATTTATAGCAATACTCCCTGACCTTAATAAATACCAGCTCTATTGGGGAGGGGACTTTAATCTTGTTCTAGGACCTCAACAAGACAGATCTAATCCCAAACCGAATAGTAAGATCTCAAGAGCCGGAGCTGTTATTCAGTCATTTATAGAAGCGTATGCATTATTTGACCCATGGCGGAAAAACAACCCTGCTACTAAACAATATTCATTCTTCTCACCTGTGCATCATTCGTACAGTAGGATTGATTTTTTCCTGTTAGATAATAGAACTCTCCCTCTAGTAAAGGACAGTAAATACAATAGCATTGTCATATCTGACCATAGTCCGGTACAACTGGACATTAACTTCCCAGAATGCGTCAGACCCCAACGCACCTGGAGGTTTGATCCTATGATGCTGTCTAGAGAATCCTTTAAAAAGCTAATTTCTCAACAGATTGATTTCTTCTTGGAAATAAACCAGACTCCTGACATGTCGCTATCTATAGTCTGGGAGGCTCTTAAAGCTTTTCTCAGAGGCCAGATCATATCCTATACAGCCCACGAGAGGAAAAAATACAAACAACGCTTGAACGACTTGACTGACAAAATAGCAGAAGTGGACCGTTTATATGCAGACGCCCCAACACCTGAACTCTACAGAGAAAAACTACTGTTAAAGACAGAACATGACAGCCTCACTATTAAGAACACAGAGAGGCTGTTCTTCAAATCTAGACAGAAATTTTACGAACATGGTGAAAAATCTGGGAAATTATTAGCGCATCAGATAAGACAGGCGGCAGCTAATAGCGCCATCCCTGAAATCATAACGGCAACAGGGGAGAAGACCACTAATCCAATAGAAATAAATGACCAGTTTAAACAATTTTATACAACCCTCTATACATCGGAACCACCTGCTGACCCACTAAGTGTCGAAGCGTTCTTAGACGGCTTAATTATACCAGAGATTTCTCCAGAGGAACAAAAGTGGATAGATAAAGAGATATCGGCAGCCGAAGTTCTAAAAGCAATCAAATCAATGCAGAGTGGCAAAGCGCCGGGGCCCGATGGCTTTTCGATCGAAATATATAAGGAATTCGCTGATAAATTAGCTCCGATTCTCAGTCAATTATACATGGAAATATTTGAGCAGTGTCACCTACCTCAAACTATGACGCAGGCCATCATATCGGTACTGCTTAAAAAAGACAAAGACCCCTTATCATGCGGCTCCTACCGTCCAATAAGCTTGTTAAATTGTGACTACAAAATCCTCACTAAAATATTAGCCACCCGTATTGAATCGGTGATTCCATCAGTAATTTCTCATGATCAAACAGGTTTTATTCCAGGCCGTCAGTCATTTTACAACATGCGTCGCTTGTTTAACATCCTATATACACCCCATTCTGAAAATCAGTCAAAGGTCACAAAGGTCACAGAGGTCGTGATCTCGCTTGACGCCGCCAAAGCATTCGACCGCGTTGAATGGCAGTATCTATTTACAGTTCTGGAGAGATTTGGGTTCGGTCCGTCGTTTCTAACTTGGATTAAAATAATATGTAAGTCACCCATGGCTGCTGTACGGACGAATAACAACATTTCTGATTATTTCCCACTTTATAGGTCCTGCAGGCAGGGTTGTGGACTCTCCCCATTCCTGTTCGATTTAGCGATTGAACCTCTTGCTATAGCTATTCGGACAGATGACGACATTAAGGGTATCTCTAGAGGGGGCAGAATTCATAAGCTATCGCTATATGCGGACGACCTACTTCTGTATATATCCAACCCGGCACAGTCGATACCAAAAGTATTACTTACTCTGGAGAACTTTGGCCACCTGTCAGGTTACAAGCTAAACTATTCAAAAAGTGTACTTTTTCCAATCACTCACACAGACGAAGTTTACTCCAATTTCCCATTTAAACTTGAACTTAAAGCATTCACTTATCTAGGAGTGAGAGTCACTAATACAATGGAGGAACTATATAATTATAATTTCAAAACGCTGACTGAACGAACAACACAAGACTTCAAGAGATGGTCGACACTACCGATTTCATTAGCTGGTCGCATTAATATAGTTAAAATGACAATTCTACCCAGATTTCTCTATCTCTTCCAAATGATCCCTATATTTATATCTAAAGCAACGTTTAAACAATTAGACAGATTAATTTCATCCTTTATTTGGAATAACAAGAACCCCAGAATGAAAAAAATGTATCTAGAAGTCCCTAGAGATGCTGGGGGCCTAGGATTACCCAACTTCCTCTGGTATTACTGGGCGGCGAATATTGCTAAGTTTCCATATTGGAGATACACATATGAACACGAACAGGGCCCACACTGGGTTCACATGGAGTTACTATCCAAACCTCTGCCAATGCTCACCTCTCCTTTACCATTCGGCCAAATCACACAGCCCACAAACCCGGTGGTTAAATCCTCACTCAAAATATGGCTACAGTTTAGGAAACATTTTGGGTTAAGACAGCCAAGTAGGTTTCTCCCTGTGCTCAACAATCCTCTCTTCCCCCCATCTGTGATGGATAATGCATTTCAGTGTTGGCATCGGAATGGATTGGTGTTCTTTAGTGATCTGTTTCCGGATGATGCATTCATCTCTTTTGAAACGCTTTGTGCAGATCACGATATACCCAGGACCCATCGCTTTAGGTTCTTTCAGATCCGTAGTTTCACCCAGAAAATGTTTACTTCATACCCATACATGCCACCCAAGAACCATTTGGATGTTATTTTAGAATTTCGCCCCTCTGACAAAAAACAAGTGTCTATGATTTATTCTTACATAGGTGACCTGAAACAGGTAACTTGGGATAAGGCGAAGACTGCCTGGGAGAGAGATCTGGGTGAAGAGTTTTCAGAGGAGATGTGGGAGAGCAGTCTACAACGCATTCACTCGTCTTCCATGTGCATACGCCATGGTCTGATTCAATTTAAAATACTACACAGACTCCACTATTCAGGGGAAAAGCTGGCCAGATTATTCAACATTCCGGACCCTGGCTGCCCGAGATGTAGCCAGACCCCAGCCTCATTAGGCCACTTGTTCTGGACATGCCCTAAGCTGGAGAACTACTGGAGAGAAATATTCGATATGCTCTCACGTATATGTGGAACAGAAATAACTCCTTCTTTCCACACAGCCATTTTTGGCATAATTCCCCCCGATTGCTCAGTCACACCTCCTCAATCGAATGCGGTGGCATTTGCCTCCTTGCTGGCTCGCAGACTAATTCTTCTTAATTGGAAATCCAAAAAGCCGCCCTCTTTCTCACAATGGCTGAAGGAGGTCCTCTCCTTCATACCGTTAGAGAAACTCAGGTATAAAGTCAAGGGAGCCAGCAAGAACTTTGTCCTAGCTTGGACCCCTCTTATTGCCTTTGCTGAGGAACATCCCTTTAACTAAGTATCAGATTGTACTGTGCTTATCTACTCTGTCTTTTTGAAGCCACTGTTGTATGAAGGTGGCGGGAGTTGTCCCTGTCCAAGAGTGTAATATCCTGTCCTACTGCTTACGTTTGTTTTTGTTTTTATGTTTTGTTTGTATATTGTCTGTTTTCTGTGTTTTCTTTTTAGCCTAGGGGGGGTGGGGCGGGTGGGTGGAAGGGGTTGTTTGTATGTGATGATGTTGTAAAATTTGAAAATTGAAAAATAAAGTCATAAAAAAAAAAAAAAAAGTCACTAGTAGCAGCCGTCTGAAAGTGACTTTTCAGACCAATTTTGAAGGAGGCTAGGGATTTGCACTCCTTATTTTCATTATAATTAGAGTTAGAATTAGAGCCTTTTATAGTGTTAAAGCGGGGTTGAACATGATAAGTGGAGCTATGGCTGAAAATTGGATTATACTTTAACCCCCTGACCTATGTGGGCGTGCTGGCTGGGTAGAGAGACATTTAAATAAATACAACAATATCATTAAACTTAAATCCAAATACAGTCCTCCCCCCCCCCCCCTCCCTCCCTCCAAGGGTGTGTGTCCCTCCCACCCCTTTTTCCCTCAACACCATTATGGGGGGTGGGGGTGGGGGGGTTCCAGGGGGTTCCCCCGGGTTCCCCAGCTAAAGCAGTTAACATAGCATCACAATAATCCTTTTAACCACTTTATACTGTATGTGTTGGCTACTAAAAACAGCAAATCTACAACTTTACAGTGTGTCACTTCATGCCACTCTGCAAGCGTGTACATCTGCTGTTCTTTTTAAAACCTTTGAAAAATATTATATTTTAGCTTATTATATTTGACCCCCAATTTGCATTTAACACATGGGGCCCTATTTTTGCCAAGCTAACCCTAAACCCCTAAACTTCTTTGCCTTTAGAAAAATCATTTTTAAATATTTAATTAGCCGATCTACATCGACACGTTGTCAGCTTGTAGATCAGCTATTTGAACAATTTCCCCCCAAAAAATCTAAATAGTAAAAAAAGGCAAAGAAGTTTAGGGGTTTAGCTTGGCAAAAATAGGGCTCATATTCTCTTCTAGGGGTCCCTGACTCAAAACTTTCAGCTGGGGATCCGTGGCAAAATCCAACGGATCAAAACACCAGACGTTTCGGTCTGCAGGCCTTCCTCTGTTCCATTTCATGGCTCACAAACCTTTTAATTCAAAGACCCCCATAACTATTGAGATTGTACAAATGGAACCAAAATGGACCCTTATGGGTTCATTTGGTTCCATTTGTACAGTCTTTAAACCCTGGAGTAGGATTTGCACTCAGTTCTTTGCAGAAAACCTCATTGGTCAGCTGTGCGTGTATTTCAACAAAACAGAATTCCCTGTCTAGATTTGGTATTTTTTATTTCTGATTTCTTCATATTACATGATGTCAGATGTCGATGGCGCCTCATGTCTACAGACTGACTGCACCACAACAACAAATGAATGATTTGAGTTCCAGCAGTGCATCTTGCTGTTGTTTAGAAAAGTTATTAGTCACCTTGTGCTTATGTTTTTTATTTAGAAGCTGGGAAACATCATTCTCAACCAATATAGGCTACTTGTACAATACGTGTCTATAGAGGAGTTTCTAATTGTATTTAGAAACACTATCATCACTACCAACTCTAACATCACTTAAGAGGAAATACAAAAAAGGCAGAAATGAATGCTCAAGTGTTTTATTGATTGATAGGAATTTGATTGTTGAAAAGATATAGAAAAGATACATAGAAATCAAAAGATTTTCTTTTATAAATGTTGCCAATTCTCCTTAAATTCTCCTTGATTTTGTTAAGTATTGAAAATGAATCACAGAAATCACAGAAATCTAAAATCTAAGTAATATATTGGGGAGTCCTGCATGTCGTCGTTGAAGAATCCACTCCGTTTCAGTCCACCACATTTTCCCCTGCAGATCCGTAAAAAAGGGGCAAAAAAAAGCAGAACAAAGTAGATAAAACAATATTCCAGATGAATATACTTAAAGTTGCAATCATGAACTTATTTAAATCATTTTCAACCCAAAACAGTGATTGGAGGCAGGACCAGCGCCGGGAGACAATGGCGTATGCGTGTGTTTAAGTGAAGGGTGCGACCATATATATTACTGATGTTATTTTAATTTAATTTATTATTATTAATAAAGCTACCCACCAGGCCTCTAAAAGGCCCCTTTTCCACTGGGGTTCCGTTCTTCTTTCCCACCTGATTATGTACCCGTTCAGGGTGCTTCCACTGACAACGAATTGTTGCAAAACCGTAAAAACCTGGTTCAGATCTGGAACCAAAAATGTACCTGTTTTTTCATGCCCTGAACTGGGAACTAAAGTGGTCTACAGATTGGAAGATGCAGATGCGATATAAACAAAAAAAAAATCATCATTGAAACTGGTGGAAACGCGGGCCGGTGTCTCTGGACGGTTCTGTGAAAGTTTCCAAGAACCAAAGTTCTTTTGGTGCATGGAAAAGGGTCCTCTGTAAGCTGTAGAAATGTGGTCTCTAACTCTGTAGTCCCAGTTTCCCGGATGTGATATACCCATTTCCTGTTCCGCTGTATTTGTTTGATTAGCGTGGCAGCAGATTTGAACCAGAAACACATATGATTATGAAGGATCCAATAAATTCAAGCTATGGGATAATGAAACCGGAACAGGACTACTATGCCACCTTCTGGAACCTGGGAGTACTACAGTTATGCACACAGTCTATTCATTGTGAGGCCCTGGTAGGACACTTATAGTAATACTCACAGGTGATTGGTTAGGCTCTGGCTCGTGGACCCCGACCTGAGTGCTGTGAGCCCCTGGAACTAGAAGACAACATGACATTGGACTGTTATCTACAATTCATTGTGTAGTATTGGAACAAATCCTTCCTTTTCAAGATGTCATGACACTTTGGGAAATCTACCCTTAACTACCCTATATTAAATGTGCACCTATTGCATGGCAATGACAAAAAACATTATATAGCTCAGGGGTCGGCAACCCAAAATGTTGAAAGAGCCATATTGGACCAAAAAAACACAAAACAAATCTGTCTGGAGCCGCAAAAAATTATAAAAGCCTTATATATCGTCGTTGTCGGGTGGAAACCTTGTATGTCCAAAACTTCGTTTTGTATTTATCGTTTATAAAATGAACTAAACTAGTGAAAACAGCCGATCTACAAGCAACAACGCCTCGCACCGCGAGGCGTTGTGTGCTTGTAGATCTGCTGTTTTCACTTCTTTTGTGCGTCAGTCTTGTATGATGAAGCAGGGCTTTACTTGCGGAAAAAAACATACAAATTTGAAACTTGGAGATACAAGGTTTCTGCCCGACAGTGACGATAAAAAAATCGTTAAAACATTTTTTTTTTTTTTTCATTTTCATACATTTTTGAAAAAGCTCCAGGCTTACTCATCTGCGAAGAGAAAAGCCTGGTGACAATAGAAGGCAGAAACCGTTCTAGGAGGTGGGGCTGAATTTTCCCGGAAGCTGTATTTTTTCTTCACAGTGCGGTGTTCCTTCAAACGTATTCCCTGCACGAAAAAAATCAGGTCTACGTCAGCTGCTCCGTCGGTTGCGCTCGCAATAAACAATATACAAACAAAGACATTGATTCAAGCAATGTTATTACACCTATTAAGAGCTACAATCTATTTTAGTTTTTTCGCTGGGGAATGTAAATAGACCCGCATCGCATGACGTAACGTCCGTTAAACGCAGCACTTCCGCTAGAAATCTTGGAACCAACCGGAAGGCATATTGTCTACAGGGTGTATTTACCCTCAGTTCTAGGTTGTTGTTGAAGGGGGTGTGGTTAGAGACCTTGACGATCTACATGACATTTTCAATGAATATGGTTATAGTTATCATCTGGGTGCGCTGCATGTGTAGCATCACCTGGATCGTCCCAGAATCCCAGCACATCACCAGCGGTATAAATGCCTAGCAAGGTCCCCCAAAATCGACCTGACGGGTTGGGGAGGGGTTGGTCTTCATTGGTCACGGAGGGCTCAGGCTCAGGTAGGGTTTCAGCTGTATTCACATTACAAAAAAAAAGAAAGAAAGAAAGACACATTTATTTTTAAATTAAAGTTACTGTGAGGGATGTTTTGTTAAAACAAATGGTTTGTTGCGTGTGAAAAGTGTACTGAATCTGTAAATAATAATTGCCATAGTATGCTCCGTAGAATTAGTGATGACAGTGATGACACAAAATAATGAGTACACAGAATTGAAATTGTAACGCTAAGGTGAAACTAAACACACAATTTTAACATAAAAAATTTGAAAGTTATCTCATTATTAAAATAATGTCATTCTATTCGAAACAGATCTTCCTGCCTTTGAAGTCATTCAGCTTGTGTGTGTGTGTGTGTGTGTGTGTGTGTGTGTGTGTGTGTGTGTGTGTGTGTGTGTGTGTGTGTGTGTGTGTGTGTGTGCGCGCGTGTGTGTGTGTGTGTGTGTGTGTGTGTGTGTGTGCTAGCTGCCTCTGTAATAATGCAGAGATGCCCACAAGTCTTTTGATTTCGAGTCCGAGTCAAGAGTCTTTAGCAAAAAATGTAATAAAAACATATTTCCTTCCCTTTTTAATTAATTGTATTATTTAATTATACGATGTAGCCTAAGGCTGAAATACACTGTGCGTTCAAAATGAGAACCCGAGTGAGCGCACTCCCCTATTAGTTTGTTTTACTTGTTTTACAAAAAAAGAAAGAAAGAAACATTTATGTTTCATATTACAATTACAAAACACATTTAATTTTTTAATTAAAGTTAGTGTAAGTGATATCTTTTAGTTAAAACAAAGGGTTGTTCTGTGCAAAAAGTTTCACACTCTGAATGTTATAATTGCCAAAGTTCAGTAAAATCAGAGGTGATGAAACAAAATAATGAGTTGACATTGGCATTGGATCTCTATAAAATTGAAGCCGATGAAACTCAATTTCAAACTCTCTCCTAACTGGATGAAACTGGCAAGTGGCAACCTCTGAAAATGTATTTTCTGTTGACTAAAGAGCTGGAGGGACAGGGACACCACTGCTACAGCTTTGTTTTAACAAAAGAAAATCACCTTTAATGAATTGATTTGGAAAGTAAAAGTTGAAACTATAAACATTTCATTGCTACAGTGCCCTGCGGCCAATCTAATTAAGAATTAATTATTCTTCTAACTGCATAACTCCACAGTCACTTTTCTTTAAGATATTTTGAGACAGGGAGTGACATGCAGGAAAGGCCGTTGGGATTGAGACTCGAACCTGCGACGTGTTGTCATGCATCAGAGCCTATGTGGAAAGCAGCATCACACCAGAGCGTGGTACACACCACATCGTGGTACACAGCACAGCGTGGTACACACCAGAGCGCGGCACATTTGTCGGCGCCGCCGACAAATGTAACTTAAAAAAAAACATATACCCGTATTCAAAGTTTTGCAAAAAAAAAAATCACAACATTTCAAAAATAGCAGATCTACAAGTTGCCGCGCTGTGAGCTTGTATATCTGCTATTTTTCTATAGCTAAAGCATTAAATAATTCCAGGTCTTAATGGGGTTTAAGCATCATAATATAACTGTTTACCTGGTCTGGCAGTAATGGTCTGTATGAACAGAACCAGCAGAACACTGGACACTCTCAGCATGGTCCACATCCTGGAGATCAGACACACACCTGTGAAAACAACAATAACAAAAAGGTATTTTCAAACAGACTATAGACATGCGTAGAATTGATGTAGTCTGAAATGGAAACTGGATGAATGCAACATTCATTCATTCGACATTCAACAGTCACAGATGCAGTATATGCCCACATACCTAGAGAATCACAAATGATTTACGGATACAAAAAGGTTCATGAAAATGCAGCGATTCTGTCAGCCAATGCCATTAATTGCCTTCTCTTACCTGAAGTAGGTTGTGCTTGAGTATCCACAGCCTGCAAGTGAGAGTTTATATACCTTTCCCCGTGGCCGTGCCATCCCATCCTGTAACTGATCCAAGAAATGACTCTGCAATGACTCAGCAATGTGTCATTCCATCTTTTTGCACTTATCCTCTGAGTGGTTTCCCCCTTTTTTCCAATGGCCTTGGAGCCAGACCATAGCACCCCCCCCCCCCCCCCCCTGTTATCTGAAAATGGCTAGATTTCCTTGTCATCCTAGTTGCAGGACAGGTAGACATTCCTAACAATGTCATCCACATGCTGTTGTTCAATAAAGTGCTCCAGAAACATGGGGTGATGTGCATGTCTTACCATGTATCTTTTTAAATACCATTTATTCTCTTATTCTTCTCTTTCACAACTGTTCTTTTCTTTCTTTCCTGCATAGTACTGTGTCTGTCATTCAATGTTATATTAGTTGTAAAAATGATAAGCCATGTGCTTTCCTGAGCTTATCCTTTTAGGGTCGTTTCACACTCTAATAAGGAACCTAACTAATTTCGGTTCGGGAGGGCTCCCCGACCCGAAATTATTTAGGTTTGGGGGGAGTTCATCCATACTTTCTTAACGGCTAGTGCCGAAGTCGCTTGTAAATATTGGAGGTCCGTGGCATGACAACGTTTGTGGCCGATGAATGAGCATTGCAGGGCGGATACATATTTGACTTGCCCTCGCGCTGCACGCTGAATGACTGGAGGTCCAGTGAGTAGCAGCTCCAGCAGGCAGCAGTACCAGCGTGGTCTCTTCTCTCTCTCTCTCACTCACACTCACAAACGCTCGATCGAGCTCTGTCAAAAACATTTAATCTACAAGCTCACATTATAGACGTGCCGCCTCCCTTGCTGCATGCATGTCATCACACAGTCACAACTCGTCGTGGAAAACCTATCAACACGGAACACTAGCAATTAGCAAAGTTGTGTTTAAGCTCTTCTTTTGTCTTTACAACGGTCGGCGACGCGTTAGGGATACATGCAGCAAAGCTGTGTGTGTGTGTGTGTGTGTGTGTGTGTGTGTGTGTGTGTGTGTGTGTGTGTGTGTGTGTCGCGCGCGCCTCCCAGTCCACCACTCTTCGTCTCCAGCCAGAGCGAGAGCCAGCGGACTTGTGTCCGCTCTGCGGTGCCCAATAGGCGTGTCTCCCTCCCAAACGACCGCTGTTCCCTTGGATTCACAGCCGAGCATATGAACGTGAAGCCGGGCTGAATGAATGAGAAGACACCGCTGAGTACCGAAATTAAGTCGGGACGGGAGGTCACAACATTTCGTCAGCACCGTAGAGCCGAATTTAGTCGGTTGACGCCCCCCCGAACCGGGGGATGCGAACCATATTTGGGTTCGCCTAGTGCCGAACCGAAATTAGTTAGGCTCCTTATAACGGTATGAATCGACCCTTAGTTGACCTTGTAACAGTGATCTGTACTACCTTTTCCAATTCAAACTTATAATAAATACTTCAATCAATCAATCAATCAATCAATCAATCAATCAATCAGTCAATCAAGCCGTTCATCATTATAGGCAGCTGTTGTTAAAGCATGGAGGAACTGATTGTTACACTCACCAGGAATTCAGCTGTTACAATTCCAAACATGCAAAATCTATATTAGTAGCTTAATGACTAGTGTTACATTTTTAACAACTGTTTTGTTGGTCCGTTTTCTAGCCCAAGGAATGTTTTTCATGCAGAACAAATGCTTGCAATGGATTCAGAATCATCAAGAATCCCTAGTTTGGCCCCTCACATGCTACTTAAAGCATATTTATTTTGGTGTGTTTTTACTGTATAGTGAAGTCGATGAATATAAATGGCCATAACTTTTTTTCGCAATATTTCCGGCGGAGCAGGCCTCTCATTCTGTGGACCTTAATGAACAAATGAATAGAAAAAACAAAAATAAAAAGTATGTCATGACGTCACAGGTAAAACCCTATTATTTGAGCTTTTGGGCCTGTGGCTCCCCGGCTACAACCTGCTCATCGCCAGCAACTAGGGGTTCAGTGTCTTGCCCAAGGACACTTCAGCAAGCAGCCTGCAATCAGTGGGGCGGCTGTAGCTCAGGATGTAGAGCAGGTTGGCCAATGATCCATGGGTCAGTTTTGCAGAAACTGTGTGTGTGTGTGTGTGTGTGTGTGTGTGTGTGTGTGTGTGTGTGTGTGTGTGTGTGTGTGTGTGTGTGTGTGTGTGTGTGTGTGTGTGTGTGTGCACGTGCACGTGCACCCATAGGAGACCGCCTCCTATGGGCACAACAGCAAAGGCAACGGCAGCATTGGACTGAGCTGAGACTGCAAGGGAAGACTGCATGTCTCCCTGCTGCTGACCATTCTGTATCTCATTCTGTGTTCAAAAATGTTGCCATAGATGAATGCATGGTTGTTTTTACTCTGAAAGTGAGGTTGCAGGTTTTACCATCTAAACTTAACCTCTCCACCTGGTTTCCAGGCAATCATACTCCTTATGGCAGTGTTTCTCAACCTTTTTTCTGCATGGGCACACTTTTCATGTCCCAAGAATCCATGGGCACACCAACATAATACGGGGGTGTAAATATCGTCACTGTCGGGAAGAAACCTTGTATCTCCAAGTTTCAAATGTGTACGTTTCTTCGCAAAGTAAAGCTCTGCTTCATCATACAAGGCTGTCGCACAACAGTAGTGAAAACAGCCGATCTACAAGCACACAACACCTCGCGGTGCGAGGCGTTGTGTGCTTGTAGATCGGCTGTTTTCACATTTTTTAAATGGTAAATACAATACTGGCTTTCAAGCAGTTTCAAGGGGCACACTTGACCCTTCTCAGGGGCACACCAAAGGTCCCCAGGCACAGTGGTTGAGAAACACTGCCCTATGGTATATATCATGGTCACGAGCAAATTGCTGAAACCATGTCCCACATCTTAAATCCCACATGGCCTTGAATCCCGTGCACGGTTCATACATCCAGATATATGTAACATACTGAGTTTCACCCAAGGAGTCCATACGGTAACAACAACACTGAATTACAATATGTTCATATTGGTAAAGAAAGCGAGCAGAGACATGCTTAGTTCTCAAGGACAAAAGTGCATTTATTTTAGATTTAGATTGGAAATACTGTTAAAAGAAGTGGTTTATTATCTCTCTCTCTCTCTCTCTCTCTCTCTCTCTCTCTCTCTCTCTCTCTCTCTCTCTCTCTCAAACTAAGCTAAATGATGTTCAGAACCATTGTCCATACAATCCTAATAGTCTCTGATATTTCATATAAAAGCTACAGTAAGGTTAAAGCCTCAGTCTGTGATTTATTCACCTGGTTGGCAGTATGTAGAACAACAGGAACAATGTAAACTAAAACCTCATAATGTTATGTTACATAATTATTGTCTTAATTGTTTTAGGAAACAGTTCTAGTGTGTGTGTGTGTGTGTGTGTGTGTGTGTGTGTGTGTGTGTGTGTGTGTGTGTGTGTGTGTGTGTGTGTGTGTGTGTGTGTGTGTGTGTGTGTGTGTGTGTGTGTGTGTGTGTGTGTGTGTGTCTGTGTGTGTGTGTGTGCGTGTGTGTGTGTGTGAGATTTTATTTTGCTTAAATCCATGCACACATACATACTGTACACGCATGCACGCAAACACGCACTCACACGCGTGCACACACACATACACACAGAATGAGACGTATGACTCTGCCCTAGCGTCTCTGGTTTCACGTGGACGTCTCCCAAAGGTAACTTGACGTGAACACAACCTTCTCTGCATCCGCATGTTTGGGTTGTTATTGAGCTCAGACAAACATCACATGACTCAGGCAAAAATGAATGTTTTTCATTCAGGGTTACTTCCTTGTCATCTGTAGGGAGACATTTAAATAAATACAAAAATATCATTAAACGTAAACCCAAATACAGTACTCCCCCCCCCCCCCTCCAAGGGTCTATTGGTGTGTGTCCACTCCCACCCCTTTTTCCCTGGCTGGGGGGGTCCAGCCTGGGGTCCCCAGCAAAAGCGGTTAAGTAGCATCAAAATCTTTTTTATAATATGTTGGCTATAACAGCAGATCTACAACTTCACAGTGCGTCACAGTTTGCAAGCTTGTACATCTGCTATTCTTTTTAAAATCTTTGAAAACAATTATTATATTTAACCTATATATTTGACCCCAAAAAAATCTAAATCATATTTGCCTTTAACACATATTATCTTCTAGGGGTCCCTGACTCAAATCGTTTTCAGATGGCAAAATACATATCAATTTGGGGGTCCATGACATGCACTGCTCTGCCCCACAGGAATACAAGTCAGGTGGGCACTAGGGACATCTGTGCACCATATTTTTGGGATGACTGGACATTTGGATATTGGGCACTAGGTACATGTGGCGAGTGGGCACTTATAGGGGTGGCGACATATGGGCACAGGGGACATGTGGGCACCTGGAGAGATGGACACCTGGACAACTTTAAAAAAGAAAAAGAGGAGCACCCATCAGCGTGCCATTCAAAAAATACTTGTGTCTCATGTACACGCTTCTGGCAACAATGATCTTTTGAAAAAGGAAACCAGCACTCACTTATATAAGATTCTTCCTTGTTTATTAAAGGGTTCACCCCAGCAGCGGACCGCAGGCCTTCCTCTGCTCCATTGCATGTACCACAGTGGTTCTCAAACCTTTTATTTCAAAGACCCCCATAACTCTTGAGAGTGTACAAATGGACGCTTAGGGGTCCATTTGGTTCAGAGTTACACACCTTTTAAGGGGTCATTTGGAACCACCCTAAGGACAGGTTTAGATTTAGAACTAAGCTGCAGTCTTGATCAATGAAGTTAAGATAAACATACAGCTGTCTTCTCACAGATCCTGTAGGCATTATATGAACATAACCAATTACTCCATCGTCCGTCTCTGTGACTGTGTGCTGCACAGTTCCTGTCTTCATGATCCAGAGGAAATTCCCTGGCCCAGTACCTGCAGAGCAAACATCACAGGGCTTCAACTATTGATTATTTTTAGGGATTTAGCTGTATTCCTTTCGAACGAATAATGAGATTATGACAGATAAGCACACACACACACACACACACACACACACACACACACACACACACACAAATACACATGGACGGACGGACGGACTGGAGCGAAAACTCCCTGGCAGAGACAATCATCGATTAACCAAATAAGCGTTATTTTATACTATGTTGTGCATTGGTATCATGTAAAAATTGTAAAAATAGCATCATCTAAGAGCTCACAATGCTTGTCATGTTTGCTATGTGCTGTGAGCTTGTAAACTGGCTATTTCCACCATTGTTGATTATTAATATTTTTATTTAAACCGATGATGACAATTATTAATACATTATTTGGCTAAACGATTATTATTATTTCATAAATGATTACATCGATTTGTTCGATTAATGGGCATTGGGCATGCAACTGATCCGGGCCTTAATGTCCAGGTCCTTAACAGTACATCTCCCTCTGACATGGGAGATGACCTCAAGAGGCGGCTGTTCTTAGCTATACTCTCATGTGAGTCAGTACTGTTGTACTGTACATAGTGTTGATTTTTACAGCACATTTGCTGCGACGCGTTGTGAGCTTGTAGATCTGCTATTTTCAGAGCGCAACACCCGAGCGCAACCAAAGAGAATATGCCTTGTCTCTTAGTTCTACTGGATCTCTTCTCCACTAGTCCCTCCCTAATATTTTTGTCTAGTTTTTATTTGTTGACAAAATTGTCAATATATGTAGTCTTAGTTTTAGTCACCATAGCTTAGTTTTTATTTCATTTTCGTCAGTGAAAAAAGGTAGTCGATGAACATTTTTCGTCATAGTTTTAGTCAACACTGCTGAGACATGGTGACAGTACAGCAGGAAAAGGCCCTGGATGGCGTCAACACAAGAACACTGCCAATGGAACGCTGTGTCACATTGTGGTGTAACATCAGATATGTGGAAATTCTATGGGGTCCGCTTTGTCACAGACAAGATCAGAGAGAGAAGGATGAGGCTGGCAGGGCACGGGGTCAGGCACCCAGAACTGATGGCAAGCAAACTGAGGCCGTGGGAGCCAACCCTCGGCACAGCCAGGAAGGGAAAGAGGTAAAGGTTGTGGGCTCTGGTGGCGTGTTCTCTCCTCGTCGTCATCAGTGCCCATACCCTAGGTGGGGTTGGCGAAAGGGCCTTTCAGTGTGAAGTTTGCATGTTCTCCCCGTGTCCCCTAGGATAGGTAGCCTCACAAAAAACATGCAGTAATCCTGGTCTCTATAATGCCTCCCTCTGGCCAGCCGGGTGCCTGATGGACAGGAAAGGAACTGGTTGGAATAACGTGTTCCTTCCACGCGTTATGTCCAGCCGGGGAAACTCCCCCTCTGTCAGGTTCAAAGAAGCGGCTTGGCCTCCTCATGCATAGAAGGAAGCATGATGTCAGTCTGTTATTGCTCTCCCCAGGTTGGCAGAGGGAATGTAGCGCCCAGGATTACATTAGAAAAAAAAAGAGGTTACAAAAATCGTGGGATAAAGATTTTAAGACAAAAACGGAAGGGGAGAAGATGCACGATGGGACAGCTACGCCAAGCTCAAGCCCTGGCCTGATGCTAGACAGGAGGGTGGGGAGGAAAACGATTTGTGATTCTCGAGTTGGTGATGGCTAGTCTGCAAGGCCACTCTTGCATGGCGTCACACAACATCTTCTCACAGATCCAGTAGGCTTGATATGTACAAGACCAATTACTCCATCCTTCAGCTCTTCGGATGTAGGCTGCACAGTTCCTGTCTTCATCCTTACAAGGATACTCACTGGCCCAGTACCTGCACAGTGAACAACATATATGGCTGTGTCTATCGATTTTGCTTGTGTGTGATTTTTCTATTGATAAACTTTTTTGATTGATCGAATAATTATCTACAATTGTTTGGATAATCTTTTTGTTTGATTAACAGTTGCACAACTATTTTAAACCACATCCACCCATCCACTCAGCCATACAGTTACTATATTACAACAGAAAAACATGTAAAATGTCTCACTGTGTTGTCAGTGGTGTTCCATCAACCCACGCCCATTTACCCTCCGTCCTTTTCACGCCAATCCACGATGAGGTATACACATTTCCAGGGTTCAATCCTTTGATGAATTCCTGATCAATTGTACATGATTAAAACCGTAACCAATTAATAGTTTTCACTATAATTACAGAATTACGTTGATATTGAAGACACAAACAGACTAACCTGTTCTTCTTTACTGTTGATGATCAGCAGATCTGCTCCCGTCTCCAGACATTGTTCTCTACTTTTCTCCCAAGTTTTAAATTCAGTAGATGTGTAATAACAGCTGCATCCAAACTTCTGCCAACCACTGGGACAAGACTTGTCTAAATATCGCACAGAAGACACAGACAGACGGATGGGTACAACGTTATGGGGCATCGTGCACTCTAAACATGCATCATCAACAAACTGTGACACTTGTAGAATTTGTGGTGCACCCTATGGTTTTAGCTTTTGGCTCTCTGGTGTGTAAACTCTAGAGACCCCTCAACATTTGAGGCAAATTGGACACTTTGTTCAAAATGAACAAAAGAAATGCCTGGCCTTCGGGCAGGGGCAAAAACATAATACCCGCCCCGGCCATTGGAGGAGGAGATAATATTAAACAAGTCAATATAAAATGTTTGTAACCTCTCTCTTCTGCTCTCTCTCTTGTAAGCTCTCTTTGCAGTTGTTCTCTCTCCACGATCAGGTGGTTGTATTGGGTATACAGCTGGTCCCACTGCAGGATCAGGTGGGCCTCTAGCTGGTCTCTCTCCTGTATCAGGTGGTTGTATTCGGTGGTCAGGTTGTTGTATTTGTTGTGTAGCTGGTCTCTCTCCAAGGTCAGGTTGATGTATAGCTGGTCTCTCTCCAGGATCAGGTGGTTGTATTTGGTGTGTAGCTGATCTCTCTCCAAGGTCAGGTTGTAGCAGTTGCTCTGGTTACTGTCTGAATTATCTGTAAAGGACAGATGGGTTATTATAATCACTGTTGTTGCTACTGTTCAGGAGGTCATCTCCTGATCAAGTGTGTTTTTTTTTTTGTGAATAGGGGTGGACATAATATGTTGTTCACCCATGCTGAAGTGCTACAGAACCCACACACTATCAAAAGTTTTAAGCAAGGTAGAGTTATTATGTAGTTTTACTTTTGCAATGATTTTTTCTCTTCAATGTCTCGCGTTGCCATGGTTACCATAGACTTCCATGTAATTGTGCAATTGTGTAAAAAGTGCACGCCCATGCCTAGATGATGCACCACGTGTGTAGATGCTGTTCACAGCTTTCAAACAAAGAAATCCGTTGTAAATCCGTTCAGGCATTCATGATTTATCAGCCATTATGTTTTCTTCAGATGTAAACAAACATGGCTGCCATGTTTGAAAGAATGAGTTGGTATGGGGGTTAAACATGCAATTTCGCGATCGCGATCATGCCTAATACATTTCTGGAGGTCCAAAAAAAAAATTTGAAAAAAAAAATTGAAAAAAAAAAAAACTTTTTGTTTTTTTCAAAAACGGCCTAAACTCGGGAAACTCGGGGTTGGCACAGCGGTAGTACCAATACAAACTCGGGAAACTCGGGGTTGGCACCATATGTGTTAAGTGCATGAATTTGACCTCCTGATACTCACAGTCCAGGTCCATGTCTGTGGTTCTCACTACTGGTAGAACACACAGCAGCATAAGACACACTGCAAGCTCTCTGACCATGTCTCTCTGGATGATGAGCTCTCTCTGGACAACTGGAGGATATTGATTTACAATAGAATTCAACTTTTATATATGATCAGCAATGTTTCATTTAAAACGACAAGTGAATACAAGTGATTTGGGGCAATGGACCTTTTCATCCACGGCACCCCTGAATTACACTGCTACATAAATATGCACATCTGCCCACCTGAGATATGGTATGTCGTGGAGGAATATCCGTTTCCAACAGAACTGACAGAAAATAACTTTATACTTGTTAACCACTTGAACCCCAGCATCACTATTCCGGGGAAGGTTCACCAAAAATAACCGATCTACAAGTTCACAACGCAGCTGACGGGTTGTGCGCTTGCAGATCTGCTATTTTTGGTTAAGAGAGTTGAGGTAGATGCATGGAAAAATAACTCATCAAGTACAGTGCAACTCAGGTCTGTTTTACTAAGTGGTTAAACTTTCTGAAGTGATATTGATGAATTCCAAATATTATCAAAGTATTCTGCGGCACCCCTGAACTGGCGTCACGGCACCCACTTTGGCATACCCTGATCTACATACAGTATTTTTCACCTTAACTTGCAATTAGGATTTTCTCAAAGATTACATGAAGGGAAAAATAAAACACAAAAGGAACAGGCTCTAATGTTCATTCTGTTTGTTAAATGTGTTCCGCCGTGGACTGAAGACTCACCTCTTCAGACTCCACCTCCACCTTCAGACTCCACCTAAACCCATAGCACTACTGTAACACTTCCCTTCCCTCCATGACCACACATAAAGCTTTTTTAGGTTTTAGAAAAGTATTTTTACTGCTTAGGTGCGTGGTCTACCGTTTTTTGTTTTTCTAGATTGATATTCCTATGCATTTGTTGTATTGCTGTTGATGTACAGACATATTATCTTGCTTATTATATTGATGTTTTACCTGCTTATTGTAAGTCACTTTGGATTAAAAGTGTCTGCTAAATGCCTACATTTTAAATTATAAATTGTAAATGACTGTCATTCATTGGTCCAATCTGATGGCATTTTCCTTTGTTCCCATTCGTACTAAATAGCCTACTACTTTAAATAGTGAAATTGGTATTACAGGTTTTTGTCCATCACTGATGCTAATAATGCATAGGCCTATTATTCATTACAATATAACATATTATATTTATAAATATTTTTAAAATGTTGTCTTACTCACATTGTCCAATATGTGTGTTGTCCTACAGTGGTCTTCACTGTTGCACTCTGAGCTGCTGTCTGTTCTAATCTGACTTTAAGAGCAGGCTTTGGTGTGCTTTGAAAATCTTTACGAAAACATGAATTTGCCTGAAGGAGAATAATTGTTGACATTGCCATCCTAAAAAGCAAAATACAGAGATCACAACAGGGTTGCTTCATTACACAAGACCTCTCCATGTGTCAAATGGACTTTATGCAGTCCAATAAGGGGAACCAGATGTAGGGGTCTGTCTGGGAGAACTTTCCCCGACAACATCCAACTGCTCTAAAGATCAACAATAACACAATAGGCACAATAACACTGTCCAATACTCTACAGCTGTGGCTCCCAAACATTTCCATGTCAAGGACCCCCAAATTGATATGAATCTGGCCGCAGGCTCCCATCTGAAAAGACAGCAGCAGGAAATGACCCGCGACACGCTGTCAGGCTACACTGAGCCTAGGAGGAGATTATTCTAAATGCTTTGAAAATAGCCAACGTATACTAGTAAGACGCCTCAGGGCAATGCCAATTCTTGGCCATCTGGCCAGTGATGTATATCGGACCAGTTAAGCATATGGAGATCCATGTACTGTATATAGTAGGAAATTAGTTCGACAGCCGCCCTGCTCTATTCTGTAGCAATAATCACTACCAGAATAAATGTACTGCTGTACATGTAGCAAACATATTTACAGTACATCTCCCATCTGACATGGGAGATGACCTCAAGAGGTGGCTGTTCTTACTCTCATGTGGAGTCAGTACTGTTGTGCTGTATGAGACATATATTGTTGATTTTTACAGCAAATTCGCTGTGACGTGTTGTGAGCTTGTAGATCTGCTATGTTCAGAGCGCAACACCCGAGCGCAACCAAACAGAATATGCTTTGTCTCTTAGTTCTACTACTCCACTTGTCCCTCCCTAACATTTTTGTCTAGTTTTTATTTGATGAAGAAATTGTCAATAATGGAGAATGGTCTGATTTTTTCCAGCTGTGCTATATTTGGCAGTTACTGTATGTGAGACTCCTTTAGCTTGAAGCTACAGTACCTGCTGCCTCATACGATAGGAACATCTACACCTGTAAAGGATGCTAATGGTCTAATTATTATACCACTCATATGCTGTATATTTGTGTATAGAAATTAAGTTCTGGTTCCACTTCATAGTGGAAAAGGGGCTTAATTGCTCTCACTCTACCTCTGCCCCCTCTCTTCTCCCGGAAAACTACAAAACAGGGAAGAAAACAAATCACCCACTACTTAACACCTGTAAACTGTGATGTGACAAATAAAACAATTTTCTTCTCAAAGTAACAAATCCTGGCTCATTGTTAGATGCAATGACACTGCCTCCTAGTGGTAGTCCTCCTTTTTATAGTTGAGGAACATATCATTTGACTTGGTAACAAGACAAAAATCAGACAACTTTTATTTGAAAACAGACAGTGTTGACACTGATATGATGTTGACTGACATCAGAAATAAGGAAAACATGGGTAGACCTAGTATGTGGTCAGTTGAAATGACAAAATAAGCACCCAGCACGACTCATTGCAAAATATTAATTTATTAAGAAACCAACTTATTGACCAAACAAAAGGTAAGGAATTAATGATTGATTGACTGACATCAGAAATAATGAAAGCATGACTAATATTATATGGTCAGTAACACAGGAAACGACTTTTAAAAATTGTGATTGCCATTATCTATTTTTTAATTAATGGGAAGATAATTTACAAAGGGCAAGTACAGACCCCTGGGGGACTCCCAACTGGTTAATGTGATTATGGGAGGGCTACAACTGCTTGAGCTTCTGTACAATCAAATGTTGAGTTTTTGTCAGTTTCACTACTATTATTACTACTGTTTAACCTGACAAAGCAGAACTCTAAATCCCAATCATGCTCCGTCGCACGACAGCACCAGAAATAGACTTGCAAGCTCCCAAACCGTTGTGAAAACCATTCGTGCCGTGTTATGAGCTTCTAGGTTGAAAATCTTCGCCGTGTGACAACGTTGTGTGACAAAGTATGAATTGAGCTTAAGCTGCCGTTTCATCCGTGAAGCTAAGATAAATATATCTTCTCACAGATCCAGCAGGCTTTATATGAACATGACCAATTACTCCATCCTCCATCCCAGCGGCTGTAGGCTGCACAGTTCCTGTCTTTTTCGCCACGAGGCCATTCACTGCCCCAGTACCTGCACAGTAAACAGTGTTGGGTAAGTTCTCATGCAGAATAATTATAAGCCAATTACTTATTATGCCTTAAAGATGCAGAGCCATGATTTCACTACTAGGAGGAAGACCTTTTTTTTTCAAAAAAGTGTACAAGAAGGTGTTAAAATTGGGTTTTTATGTAGACACACCCACCAGTTCATACCTGGTTTTCACCTTATCACCACCCACCTGAACCAGTCCCTCGGTCTCCTACAACAAGACCACCCACCTTTCCTAATTCCTCCTCAATGTCCTCATCCTCATGAAAGTACTGCCTATGGCTCTTCCCAGGTGTTTACAAAATGCTCTAGAACAGTGATTGTCAAACTGGGGTCTGGGGACAACCCATTGGTCCTCGAGGGAGTTCCAAAGGGACCAAAGCAAAACTTGTTTAGTGTCAAAATCAGTATAACCAGTATATATACATTGGCCATTTGAAAATAGCAGATCTATAAGCTCATGCGACACGCTTGTAGATCTGCTATTTTCAAATAGTCCGGAGGATTATGACCAGATTTTAGGTGAATCGTTCACTTTTTCATACAAGCGTGAAAATTGGTACACTTGTACAGTTTGGGGCCCTGAACATTTTCAGATATGGAGCCATCGCAGAAACGCCCCCTGGTGGCCATTTTACTTTCTGCCATTACCAATTAATGTATTTTACATCATAACTCCTGAACTAAACATGATAATACAGAATAGATGATGTCTAGACCTATGTTTTGATGGTCAAGGATTCCATTGATATAATGTAAAACATCATAAACTGTCCAGGTGAATAGTTAATGGCCAATTTGGTGATGTTTTGAGGTAGTCCACTGGTTTTGTTCGAAAGTTTTTCACTTTTTCATAAAAGTATGAAACTTGGTACACTTGTACAGTTTGGGACCCTGAACATTGTCAGATATGGAGCCATCAGAAAAATGACCCCTGGTGGCCATTTTAATATCCGCCATTACCAGATAATATATTTTGTCTCTTATCTCCTGAACCATACTTCATAATACAGAATATGTGATGTCTACACCCATGTTTTGATGGTCAAGGATACCATTGATAATGTGTACAACATCATAAACTCTCCAGCTGAATAGTTAATGGTCATATATATTCATGGCGGAGGGGTCAACCGTAATACAACTGGATACGCGAATGACATCTACAAGTTGGACACCACCATAATGGTCTGGGCTTTAATTAACGCCAGAGGCCTTTGAGAAAACACATGATGATGTCATCCAATGGGAAAACCCTTGAAATAACACAGAGCGATGTCATTAACTGAGTGATGACGTCACCCAGTTCACATCCCAGGCCATATATAAGGGCCACGAGAGGGGCCTTCTATGCCGGGAGCCAATCTGATGGGCATAAACGGGCACATGTCCAAAATCTTGAGGATTGGCGGATTGGTGAGCTTCACATGACATTTCAGCTAACCAGACTATAAAAGGGCCTGATGGATGCGTCTGTGTAAATCGGTGTTGTTAGGAATGATGTCAACGGTTTGTGTTTTGTGACATCAAAGACCAGATCTCTGGTCAGCCTAAATAAGATGTGACACAGTTTTTAAACATTGCATTTAGTCTGGGTATGACCAAGAGAGATCTTTGAAAGAGTGACAGCGATATGTATAGAGAATTGATAAGGAGACAGAGATTGACAGAGGATATATCAAAACCAAATCTTTCCACCTCGCAATTGACAAAGAAACGCCTTCCAATTAACAGTGCAAGTAGTTTCCATACGCCTTCACATCTCAGATTCTCCTCCATGAAGACATGAAGGCATGAGGAGCCACAACAACCTCTACTGTCAAAATGATGAGCAATGGACAGCTCCCCTCATCTTCCTTTGTAACCAGTCTGAAACGAGGAGACACAGACCAACCAAGCTCATGCAAGGACTTCATCTCAGCCAGGAGAAGTACAGAAACATCTGATAACTTACATAGGAAGGAGAAGAGCTTCATTGAGGTATCGACTCTGAAGAAATACCAGCGTGTCCGCAGTGGAGAAAAACCCTTCCACTGTGAACAATGTGACAAGGTTTTTTTTAATCAGCTAGGTGACTTGAAGTCACACCAGCCTACCCACACTGGAGAAAAACCCTTTGTGTGTAAACAGTGTGACAAGGGTTTTAATCAGCTAAGTGACTTGAAGTCACACCAGCGTACCCACACTGGAGAAAAACCCTTTGTGTGTAAACAGTGTGACAAGGGTTTTAATCACCTAGGTCACCTGAAGACACACCAGCGTACCCACACTGGAGAAAAACCCTTTGTGTGTAAACAGTGTGACAAGGGTTTTAATGAGCTAGGTGGCTTGAAGTCACACCAGCGTACCCACACTGGAGAAAAACCCTTTGTGTGTAAACAGTGTGACAAGGGTTTTAATCACCCAGGTCACCTGAAGACACACCAGCGTACCCACACTGGAGAAAAACCCTTTGTGTGTAAACAGTGTGACAAGGGTTTTAATCAGCTAGGTCACCTGAAGTTACACCAGCGTACCCACACTGGAGAAAAACCCTTTGTGTGTAAACAGTGTGACAAGGGTTTTAATCACCTAGGTCACTTGAAGACACACCAACGTACCCACACTGGAGAAAAACCCTTTGTGTGTAAACAATGTGACAAGGGTTTTAATCAGCTAGGTCACCTGAAGACACACCAGCGTACCCACACTGGAGAAAAACCCTTTGTGTGTAAACAGTGTGACAAGGGTTTTAATCAGCTAGGCAACCTGAAGACACACCAGCGTGTCCACACTGGAGAAAAACCCTTTGTGTGTAAACAGTGTGACAAGGTGTAGAGCCCTTTACCTGTAGGTGCTCTAACACGAGGGGCAACGATGGTTTAACAACACTCTGAGATTGACATATTGACAGGACTTCATTTCTAGTAAAGGATAAAATAAAAAGTCCATATATGGGCATTCCCAGGAACAAAATCCCTTTATGCCCATAAATGGAAATTTCTGATGTCATAAATCCCAGGCCCTGACTGGCGCAAGAGCCTGCTTTACTTTGATTTACACCCTACCTTCCCCGAAAACATTAATATTAAGTCCATATATGTATATGGATATATATTAATAAAGGATAAAATAAATAAAATGTCCATATACACATACAGTATGGGCATTCCCAGATGATTCCCTGTTAGGATACCCCTTTATGCCCCTATATGGAGATCCCCAGGCATCAAACCCAAGCCCTAACTCGCCATGGCCGTGCTTGGCTTTCCGAATTAACATACGTTTTATGCCCATATATGGAGATCCCTGTCCCAATGTCATCAATATTAACTCATTGAATGCCCTTTTCAAGATGGCCGCCAAGTACCAGGATGCCACGTTCCTAAATTTCTAGTGCACGGATCAATTTTTAGTGCACGGATCGTGCACGCCCATGCACCATATATGCACCATATGTGTAGTACTTTTTAACAGCTTTCAAACAAAAGAATCCGCTTGGAAATCCGTTCAGGCATTCATGAGATAGAAGCCTTCAAAGTCAGACAAAACAAACACTGCCACCTTCCTAAATTTCTAGTGCACGGATCAATTTTTAGTGCACGGATCGTGCACGCCCATGCCTAGATCATGCACCATATGTGTAGTACTTTTTAACAGCTTTCAAACAAAAAAATCCGCTTGGAAATCCGTTCAGGCATTCATGAGATACAAGCCTTCAAAGTCAGACAAAACAGCCATTTTTGACATTTTGAAAGATGTGTTTGTTATGGGGCTAAACATGCAATTTCGCAATTGCGATCATGCCTAATACATTTGAGGCATTTTTAGATTTTTTTTTATAAAAAACGTTTTTTTTTTTTTTTTTTTTTTTTTTTTTTTCAAAATGGCTTCCAACTCGGGAAACTCGGGCTGTGGCAGCCTGGGAGTACTGTAATAACTCGTGAAACTCGTGCCTTGGCAGTCAATGAGTTAAGGACATATCTGGGAATGCCCATATTTGATAATGCCCATATATGGGCATGTTTTGACATAACATTGTTGACTATCATGCAGGGGTCTCCATATATGGGTAACTGGTCTGATGTACATCACTGGCCAGATGGCCAAGAATTACTAGTTCACTAAAAAGGAAGAGGAGAGCAAACGTCACTGTATTTTTTTTTCCAAAGGCTGCAGATGGAATCCATGTCTTTTATGGATTCTTCTGTTGCAGTTGTTTCTTATATACAGTATGCCTTCATGTTATGAAGTCATTATTTACATTTCTCTGATTGGCAAATGCCACCCAGCAAGCTTGGTCTTGAGTTATTCACAAAAAAGGAAGATGAGAGCAAATACCCCCAACTAAGGATGCACTGGTGCAACACCTCAAAAGAGCAGTATACCAAGGAGTACACTGTTGGGGACAAGCATTTGAGGTGGCACCAGAAATGCCATCGTGGTCAATTCTTCCACAGGCAAGCCAATCTCTCCTTCAGCTCTTAAGTTGTGGCTGCAAGAAAGGCTGCCAGGGGCATTACAAATGCAAAAAAAAAGAAAGAAAGAAACTCCTAATAGTGCACACACAGCATAGTGTCAATGTGGAGGAGGCTGTGAAGGAGACAGTGAAGATTGAAGAATAGATTCATCATCATCAACAACAACAACAACAACAACGACGACGACGACGACGACGACAACAATCAATCAATCAGTCAAACAAAAAACATGAAATATATGTGCTTAAGAAATACATTTGAACAAGACAATGAAACCAAATGTATGCAACAGAGGCAAAATATTGTGATTTCCTTCTCAAATCACTGAATTGACCATTAACTATTCAGCTGGACAGTTTATTATCATGTATGGTTCAGGAGATAAGACACAAAATACATTATCTGGTAATGGCGGATATTAAAATGCCCACCATGGCCGCACCAGGGGGCGTTTTTGCAATGGCTCCATATCTGAAAATGTTCAGGGTCCCAAACTGTACAAGTGTACCAAGTTTCATACTTTTATGAAAAAGTGAAAAATGTTCAGACAAAACCAGCAGACTACCTCACAACATCACCAAATTGATCATTAACTATTCACCTGAACAGTTTATGATGTTGTATATGATATCAATGGAATCCTTGACCATCAAAACATAGGTCTAGACATCAACTATTCTGTATTATCATGTTTTGTTTAGGAGTTATGATGCAAAATACATTAATTGGTAATGGTGGAAAGTAACATGGCTGTCATGGCCACCAGGGGGGGGCGGTTTTGCGATGGCTCCATATCTGAAAATGTTCAGGGCCCCAAACTGTACAAGTGTACCAAATGTCACGCTTGTATGAAAAAGTGAGCGATTTTCGTCACTATCCTCCAGACTAAAATGCATAAATTGATTAATCTGGTTACACTGATTTAGCTATTTTCTGTTTTCAAATCATCAATAGGGATTTATTTTTCTTTTCAACAACTCTACATTTTAATTTGGTTGTACTGTAGTGATATAGGCTTTATACAGCGTGTATTAGAGGGAGTCGCTATCCTACATATGCCTGTAGTTTCGACGGTTGTGTGTTGAATGGATGTGTTGAAACAACATTTTGAACCTAGGTTTTATGCCAGCCTGCCTTGAATTTAACATGTAGAGACGCTCCGAGTCGCGGTAACGCGCATAGGCGTTTAACATGAAGGCGCGCTCTCAACAAGGAAATAGTGTCCATATTAATTCACTGCATGCTGACAAAAACAACCCGGTTTAAAAGGTAGTTACAACCCATCTAAGCATTTTTTTCAGACCGTCGGAACAATAGACACCGCGATTGCCTTTACATTTTCCATACGATGTTTAGATGAAGGGATCTTTACGTTCTACACAAACCAAATCCTGCACCTACAGTGGATGGCGAGACTCGAGTCAAAACGTTTCATGTTTGCGAATTTGCGATCATACTTTTATTTGGGTTGGTAGATATTTCAACTCACCGGTAACACTCCTAAGGTAATGCTTTCTGTGTCACCAGGATAGATTTTTGGAACATCCTAAGTTTACTTGTCTTGGGCTAAGTTAGTGAAGCAGCCATCAGCGAAATGTGAACTACACACACAAAATCTGGGGAGAGGGCTGAGGGAATCATCCTGTCTTTATAAATAACATTAAACCATTGATCTCGCTTGTCAGTTTCAACTGGTAAAGTGTGAAATGACTGTTTGATAGCTGTCAGCAGCATCTGGGCACAGAGCAACCGTTACCTGGCACTTCCCTGTTCACACATGTTCTGTCAGAGCCAGGTTGTACTAATATAATGAAATGATGATGAGGGGAGGTTGCATCATTAAATCGTCAGGAGTATTGCGCCAGTAAATCACTGTTTTTGGATTGGCACTTTTGACCCCCAAGGTTCAGCCTCCAGGAAGAAGAAACCCAATACAAAGTGAATACATAATTGCTCATAACAACCACACCAGGGGGTGAAATGAAGTACTGTCAACCTCAGACACATGAAAACCAGAAACATGACAAAACTATGGTACTACCCCTTTAAGTAATATGTAAATTGTCTCACTGTGTTGTCAGTGGTGTTCCATCCACCCACGTCCATTTACCCTCAGCCATTTTCACTCCAATCCATGATGATTTATATTGATCCCCAGGGTTCAATCCTGTGATGAATTCCTGATCATTTGTGCATAATTGAACCATAATTAATTGTCTCAGATATGTTCAGTATAATCACAGTATTACACCGCATGCAATGTTGATGGACACACAAGCACGCACACGAGCACAGACACAAACCTGTTCTTCTTTACTGTTAATGATTAGCAGATCGGCTCCTGTCTCCAGACATTGTTCTCTACTTTCCTCCCAAGTTTTAAATTCACTAGATGTGTAATAACAGCTGCATCCAAACCTCTGCCATCCACTGGGACACGACTTGTCTAAATATCACACAAATAAATTGGGTATGAAATTGATTTAGGCTCTGCAAGTGGAATATGAAATATCTGACTGATACATATTTATCACACTTTAGAGAGAGTGTGTATGAGTGAGTTTTGACAAAATCTGTAAGAGTAGAAGCAAAGTATTCTAAACATTTTTCATTCAAAATGTTGGCAATGGGCTTGGCCCACAGACAGGGGTGAAAACATAATCTCCTCCATCCAAGCATGGGGAGATGACAATTACTATAAAATGTGTGTAACCTCTCTCACCGGCAATCTTACTCTTAAGCTGGTTTACATCTCTTTGCAGTTGGTCTCTCTCCACGATGAGGTTGTTGTATTTGGTGTACAGCTGATCTCTCTGCAGGATCAGGTGGGCCTCTAGCTGGTCTCTCTCTGTGTATAGCTGTTCTCTCTCCAGGATCAAACTGTTGTATTTGGTGTGCAGCTGGTCTCTCTCCATGGACAGGTTGTTGTGTTTGGCGTATAGCTGGTCGTACAGGTCGTAGCAATTGTTTTGTTTATTGTCTGAATTATCTACAAAGGAGTGAAAGGTGAAAATAAACATATTTGTTAGTAATGATGAAGCATCTTTTGTATAAATGAGCTTTGAGAAGAAGGAAACTCAATGCTCCTGATCAGGTGTGTTTATGTGAATAGGTCTCAACATGTGTAATCAAGTACTAGAGAACCCACACACTATCAAATGTGAAGCATGGTGGGTTCATGTGTGACACACAAGTAAGCCATTTACCATAACAGGGAGTGGGTTGTTGGCTGATTTACCACTGTTTCAGGGTTGTGACAGTGAAACAACCCTGAAACAGTGTTTTTTTCCTACCACTTCTACCATATAAATGAAAGAAAACACAATTGCAACTTGCAAGGTTGGAAATGTTACAACTGCAACACAACAGTGGGCGGGGTCCATGAGCCAACTCAAGGTTGTTGACTGATTTACCCCTGTTTTAAGCCAATCAGAATCCAGTATCTGAACATGTGACCACAACAAGTTGTAGAAGTATCTTTTTACTGTTGTAAGTGCATGGATTTGACCTTTGACCCCCTGATACTCACAGTCCAGGGCCATGTGTGTGGTTCTCACTACTGGTAGAACACACAGCAGCATAAGACACACTGCAAGCTCTCTGACCATGTCTCTGTGGATGATGAGCTCTCTCTGGACAACTGGAGGACATTAGTACAATAGAGTTCAGATTTTAATATGATCAACTTTTCATTGGTCCCCCTGTAACCATTAGTAACTACTACTTTACATGCTGCTGTAGCAATGATGACGTGAGAAGAGAGTGTGTTAATGTACCTTGATATCCTTTCTTCTCCTGTGAAACAGAGCCTTGGTTTGTGAGACTGTCTGACACCATGTTCATCTCCTTTCTCCTCCTGCATCTCCTCCCTGACTCCTCCATCCTAAAGGGGAACACACACCGGCCGCAGACGGTGTTGCCGCGCAGTGACAAATGTAGTGAGAAATGTCCGCAGCCGGTACACCCGCTGCAGACAGGCTGTCGGCAACGCCTGGACAATGCTTTTGATCATATTTCATCAGCAGTATATATTACGCTTTTAATTACTGTGGTTATTTTGTCACCACGGATTATAATAATGTACACTATTATCATTAGAATATAATAGTATAATATATAATATAAAACAGTATTATATTTATAAATGTTATCTTACTCACGTTGTCCAATATGTATGTTGTCCACTCTTCACTGTTGCACTCTGAGCTGCCGTCTGTTCTAATCTGACTTTAAAAACCTCTTGAAAACTTTAACAAAAACACTAATTTGCCTGAGGGAGAATGTTTGACATAGCCGTCCTAAAAAAGCAGAAAGTTCACAACAGGGTTGCTTCGTTACACAAGACCTTTCCATGTGTCAACTGGACACATGTCCGGTCTATAGTGAGACAGATGTTGGAGTCTGTGGGAGAACATATCCTCTGGCCCTACTGTAGATATCAACAACCAGTAAGACTCCCTAATCGGGAGATAAGCGACCGTAGGTCGCTTATCTCCACAAATAGGGCAAAAATGTGTTTTTCCAAAATCTTCCTGATCCATGTTGATGACATGAGTGTAGACATACTGTGTAGTGATTTTTGTGATTTTAGGGCAAAATCTGTAGGAGCAGTGTCCAAAAATGTGTTTTTAAAAATCGGCCTGAAGGTGGCGCTATATGGGACAGATTCATGTTGATGGGATTGCAAGAATCGGCCTCATGGTGGCGCTAGAAGAGGGCCATGTGAGAAATGAGGGGTGGGGTGTCCGCGTTGGCTTGGCAAACAAATAGGTACCGGCCCCGGCTCTCCCGGACGCTCCTAGCCCGAGTTACGGCATTTTATGTGAGCTGCAGTGGAGGGGGTCCTCCACTGGGGGCGTCACCACTTTTGCATCCGTTCTGGAGCACCAGGAGTGGGTGGTCCCCGGGAATTCCCCGTGAGCAGCCCCGTTGGGGTGGTCATTTGGTCATTTTTGCACATTTGGTCATTTTTTACACTTGGGGGTCCCCCAGGGACCTGGGGGTCCCTGGAGCTCCGGGGGTCCTTGGAGGTTGTAGTTTGGCAGGTAAGGAGTGTGTGTGCAAAATGTGGCATGGATGGGGGCAACGGTTGTGGAGATATGAGCAGGGCAAAAGTGTGACGTGGGACGTGTGACTCACGGAGGGCTTTTTTTTACACCTGGGGGTCCCCCAGGGACCTGGGGGTCTCTGGAGCTCCGGGGGTCGTTGGACGTTGTAGTTTGGCAGGTAAGGAGTGTGTGTGCAAAATTTGGCATGGATGGGGGCAACGGTTGTGGAGATATGAGCAGGGCAAAAGTGTGACGTGTGACTGACTGACGCACGGACAGCCGGTGGAGGTTTTGGTAGTAAATGCGACCTACGGTCGCAATAACACAGAAGGTTACCAGTAAGACTCCCTAATCGGGAGATAAGCGACCGTAGGTCTCGCTAGGAGAGGGCCATGTGAGAAATGAGGGGTGGGGTCTCCGCGTTGCCTTGGCAGACGAATAGGTACCGGCCCCGGCTCTCCCATACGCTCCTAGGCCGAGTTAGGGCATTTTATGTGAGCTGCAGTGGAGGGGGTCCTCCACTGGGGGCGCCACCACTTTTGCATCCGTTCTGGAGTACCAGGAGTGGGTGGTCCCCGGGAATTCCCCGTGAGCAGCCCTGTGGGGGTGGTCATTTGGTCATTTTTGCACATTTGGTATTTTTTTTACACCTGGGGGTCCCCCAGGGACCTGGGGGTCCCCCTGGAACTCCGGGGGTCCTTGGAGGTTGTAGTTTGGCAGGCAAGGAGTTTGTGTGGAAATTTTGGCATGGATCGGGCCAACGGTGGCCGAGATATGAGTAGGGGGAAAGTGTGACGTGTATGTGGTAATGTTTTTACACCTGGGGGTCCCCCAGGGACCTGGGGGTCCCTGGAACTCCGGGGGTCCTTGGAGGTTGTAGTTTGGCAGGCAAGGAGTTTGTGTGGACATTTTGGCATGGATCGGGGCAACGGTTGTGGAGATATGAGCAGGGCAAAAGTGTGACTGACTGACGGACTGACAGACAGCCCGTGGAGCTTTTGATAGTAAATGCGACCTACGGTCGCAATGAACCCTAGCCACACATCTATATCAGTGTTTTAAAATATTTTCATATCAAGGACCCCCAAATTGACTGTGGACTCCCATCTGAAAATATTTTGTCCAAGAGACCCCTGAGTGAATGAATGAATTAATCAATCAATCAATCAAACCTCTGACTTTAGACAGTTGTTCACAAGATACTGTAGCAAAACACCTAAGTGTTTCTTTATTGCAATAAGATCTGGAGCTGTAACTTGGCTAATTATAATTATTTTGAGTATAAACATTGCATATGAAATGAAATAAGAGAGTAAAATTAAAGTGTAGAAGAATAAGTAAATCAATCTCAATTAAAGTACTCAAGTACGTACTCTTAACCTTCTTCACCTTTTTAGACCGCGATCCCCCAAAAAATTATCATATTTGGACCCCCCCCCCCCCCCCCCCCCCCCCCCCCAGATATCATCTAATTTAATGAGATTGTAGTTTTTACCACCTCTATAGTTACAGTAACAGTGCATGAATTTCATGTGTGTTTTGAATATATGCACCTTAAAATGTTTGGGTGAAGTGGGCAGGACTTCAATATTTTTCAAAATAAGTGGCAAAGATGCTAGTTAAAAAAGTGATTGTTATTGGAAATAGCCATGAGAGTACAAACAATCGATAGTATAGGAATTGTGGAAGATTACTGAGCTCGACAAAAGTGATCCATGCATGCACATATCATCATATGGTGGTTTGGTATAGTTTGGGATGTTTCTGGGGAAATACCTACAGTACATGCTCTAATTGGGTCCCCTCAGAATTTTAAGTAGCACTTGCATTGCATTATCAAATAAAATGAAACCTTATTTATAGAGCACATTTTAAAAAATCTGTAGTCTACCAAAGTGCTGCAGAAGTTAAAAACAATACAACAAAACAATACAATCAAGTCAAATTCAATCAAACAAACAATCAAACAATATTTAATCAAATTAAAATGAATCTCAGCTGTGACTTAAAAGCCTCAATGGATTGGGACATACTGCATACCTGCACAGTTTTACATGCACTTTTTTTAGTTTTTTAGTTTCCATATTAATTACTGGTGTTTAACTCGACGAAGCGGAACACAAAAGCTGCAGTTTCATCAGTGAAGTTAAGATAAATGTGTCTTCTCACAGATCGAGTAGGCTTGATATGAACATAGCCAGTTGCTCCATCCTCGGTAGCTGTGGCTGTAGGCTGCACAGTTCAGGTCTACATTGTTAAGAGGCCATCCTTTGCCCCAGTACCTGCAAAATAAAAACAACAGCATGGAATTTAAACCACTGGTTGTCAACGTCGGGTCTGAGGACCACGTAGGGGTCTGTCACAGATGTGATGCCATAGTTTTGTACTTTTTCTGGTTTGTATGTGTCTATGGAGTTAACATTACTCTAATAGAGCACCGGGAGTGGTTATAATGTGCAAATATGCCTTCCCTGTGTATTTTTGGTTCCTTCCTGAAAGCTGAAAGCCTCTGAGTCAAAAGGCCCGATCGAAAACACAGAGTTAATGACATCGTAAAATCTTCGCCTCCCCTTTTACGATACACCCAACACTGTGGGTGTGGCTAACTTCAGCTGCTAGGTCACCACCAACCTGACAACCAGGCATACTTAATGAACTGGTGGGTGTGGCCACATAAAAACATAGTTTTAACTCTTTCTTTACATTTTCTTGAAAAAAATCTTCCTCCTAGTATAATCATAATACCTGATCATCATGATTTATGGGGGTACACCAACAAACACCAAAAAAAACGAATGCTCATATAAACTAATGCCGGAACCCCAAATCTACAACATTAAACATTTTAACTCGCAAAACCGACATTGAGAGCCAGTGTTCACTAAGCCACTCACAAACAGTGTGTTTGATAGGATTGCAATAGAAAGAACATGTAAAATGTCTCACTGTGTTGTCAGTGGTGTTCCATCCACCCATGTCCATTTACCCTCTGTCCTTTTCACACCAATCCATGAAGAAGCATAACGGTCACCACGGTTCAATCCTCTGATAAATTCCTGATCAGTTGAAGATGATTAAACCATAATTAATTGTCTCTGATGTTATTAACGTTTCACTATAGTAAAAAAATTACATCACATGAAATGTTGATGAACACACGTATGTGCGTGCGCGTAGGCCACATGCACACGCTCACACAGATACACTAACCTGTTCTTCATTACTGTTAACGATCAGCAGATCTGCTCCTGTCTTCAGACATTGTTCTCTACTTTCTTCCCAAGTTTTAAATTCAGTAGATGTGTAATAACAGCTGCATCCAAACTTCTGCCATCCACTGGGACATGTCTTGTCTACATATCAGACAGAAATATATGTTGTTGTTTTTTTTATATTATGGTTCTATGACCGTGGTGATAAACAAGTAATAAATGATGGTTTGCTCACATGTGTCTGGAGATAAATATTAAACAAATTAATATGAAACCTAATCTGTAACCTCTCTCACCGGCTAGCTTTCCCTTAAGCTGGTTTACTTCTCTTTGCAATTGTTCTCTCTCCACGATCAGGTGGTTGTATTGGGTGTACAGCTGGTCCCACTGCAGGATCAGGTGGGCCTCTAGCTGGTCTCTCTCCAGTATCATGTGGTTGTATTTGGTGGTCAGGTTGTTGTATTTGGTGGTCAGGTTGTTGTATTTGGTGGTCAGGTTGTTGTATTTGGTGGTCAGGTTGTTGTATTCGGTGTGTAGCTGGTCTCTCTCCAAGGTCAGGTTGATGTATAGCTGGTCTCTCTCTATGATCAGGTGGTTGTATTTGTTGGTCAGGTTGTTGTAGTTGGTGTGTAGCTGGTCTCTCTCCAAGGTCAGGTTGATGTATAGCTGGTCTCTTTCCAGGATCAGGTGGTTGTATTTGGTGGTCAGGTTGTTGTATTTGGTGTGTAGCTGATCTCTCTCTGTGTATAGCTGGTTTCTCTCTAGTGTCAGGTTGTAGCAGTTGCTCTGGTTATTGTCTGAATTATCTGTAAAGGACAGATAGGAATAAACACATGTGTTGCTACCGTTCATGATGAGGTCAAGCATCTGTGTGTGGAAAGACATTTGTGAGAAGAAACCTCAATGTTCCTGATCGGGTGTGTGTTTATGTGAACGTGTATAATAAAGTACTAGCTAACCCACACACTATGAAAAGTGAAGAATGGTGGGTTCTTGTGTGTATCTTTTTACTGTTGTAAGTGCATGGATTTGACCTTTGACCCCTGATACTCACAGTCCAGGGCCATGTGTGTGGTTCTCACTACTGGTAGAACACACAGCAGCATAAGACACACTGCAAGATCTCTGACCATGTCTCTGTGGATGATGATCTCTCTCTGGACAACTGGAGGATATTAGTACAATAGGGTTCAGATTTAATATGATCAACTTTTCATTGTCCCCTATAACCACTTTACAAGCTGCTGTAGTAATGATGTGAGAAGAAGAGAGTAATACTGTGTGTTAATGTACCTTGACCTCCTTTCTTCTCCTGCATATGGGTGCTACGGGGCAACGTACAGTATAGGGAGCAGAACCTTCTGTTTACCGGACAGACTCTCTACCTTTATGGCTCAGTTCTATGTATCCCGTATATGTATATAGTATAGTAGGCCTTCTTACAAATCTCATGCAATTTAACTATCCCCTTTCTCTCTCTCTCACTCTCTCTTTCTCTCTCTCTCTCTCTCTCTCTCTCTCTCTGTCTCTCTCTCTCACTCACAATCACGCGCGCGCGCGCGCACACACACACACACACACACACACACACACACACACACACACACACACACACACACACACACACACACTACACAACTTGATATGGCAGCTGTTGTGGTAGATTTCATACACTCAAAACTATAGCTTGCATACTTGTTTCATAAAATATCCCATGTCCTTTTGTTGATTTGATTGCATTTCTGTTCTGAGATTTCTAGGCAATGTGTAGTATAGTGGGTCTACAAATGAGTGCATTTATTTGGTGTTTTCAGACAGTTACAATGTTCTCCAAATGCATTGTGTAAACAATACAGAAATGTTTTGATATGAAAATGTAATGTGTACTTTCGAATAGATAAAATTGATTTAAAACAAGTACTAACATTTGACAGAGCAGTACTCAAGTACTGGAATTATTTTGTCCGCCATTGAATATAATAATGTACACACAGTATATTATGCATTACAACAACATTAAGTACAGTATATTAATAAATATGGTTAAATGTTCTCTTACTCACATTGTCCAATATGTGTGTTGTCCTACAGTGGTCTTCAGTGTTGCACTCTGAGCTGCGGTCTGTTCTTAATCTTCATGAAAAAACGCATTTGCCTGAGGGCGAATTGTGTCAACTGTCTCCAGCCTAGTAAGACAGATGTATGGGTCTGGGAGAAATTTCCAGAACATCATCCAACCTGTGGCCCTGCCGTAGATATCAACAATAATACAGCAGGCTCTGCACACTGGCAGAAATCTACAGCAGTGCTTCTCAAATATCTGAATTCATTAAAGGGGATTTCCGAACGTTATCACGGTAATCTGATGTTATTCCATCCATTAATGACTGGTAGGGCTAACAATATAAAATCATTTTCAAACGAGTTAGCTCTGACTGGAGGCCTAGCGGCCGTTCGCATTTTTGGAGCAGCCCATTATTGACAACACTCCGTGGAGATGTCGCCCACCATTATGAAGGACAGATTTAAAGGACAACTTTGTTTTTTTACAACAAGGGTTCATGTTTTAGATTCATTAGAGAAAAGAAAAGATGAATCTTAAAATGTTTTCATTTACTTCTTTCTATCGTTTTAGTGATTTTAACGTTTTGCATGCATTCCCCCAGGTTGGGGGCAATGTAAAACAATCTAAAATATGATCAAAGATGTCCTTTAAAAGAGAAAAAGGAATTGTCGAGAGACAGATCTTTCTGGAATATCATAACATCAGATTAACATAGAACGGCTAGTTGATAATTCTCCTTTAGGGCACCGTCACACCAAAGTATGGTTGACAGCTGATAAGCGGATTCTGCCAAGGCATTTCAATGGGAATGAAGTCGATTTTTTGAGAACCATTTGTGTATTTCTCCAAATATCCGTTCCATTCCCATTGAAATGCGTAGGCAGAATCCGCTTATGGCAACCATACTTTGGTGTGACTGTGCCCTTAAATAACTTGTAGAATGTCCTTTTGTCATGTCAATTTAAATGTATTTCAGTCAAGACAACTCATGAAGGGATTAAAATATTTTATTGAATATAAAAATGAGCAATACAAGTATTGTTTTTTTATTTTATTTATTATTTTGGCGATGAATTGCATCTCTTTTTTAGATACTTTGAGAAAGCACATTACATCCCCCAAATTGAACAGAAATAATAGTAAACATTATTCTAAAACAAAAGGAAATGTCTAACAATACTTTTGGGTATGTTAAAAAGTAAAACATCTGACATTTTATTACAGAACAAATATGATACAGGCAATGGATGTAGGATATACTGTATGCACAGGAGAACACACACACATTTAGCATAGTTACTGTAGGTACAGATGGAGAGAAATTGTCTGTTCATAACTGTACATTACTCTATACTGCACTCTTGTGGTCAAGATACAAAACAACAAGCCTGCAGATACAAGGCAGTGTCAAATAGAACAAGCAAAAGAAGGCAAAGCTTAACAACATAAGAAAGAAGTTTCATTTGTCTGTTTCATTCATTTCTTCTTTTTTTAAAACTTTTGGTTCCACAACTAATTAGGCTATACTGTTTAACTTGACAAAGCAGAACACTAGGCTGCCGTTTCATTTCATGAATGGAGTTAAGATAAATATATCTTCTCACAGATCCAGTAGGCTTTATATGAACACAACCAATTACTCCATCCTCTGTCGCTGTGTGTGTAAACCACACAGATCCTGTTTTCTCCTTTATGAGGAAATCCCCTGGCCCAGTACCTGCAGAGAAAACAACATTATAGGACTGCAACTTCTATTATAATGTTTTTATGATTATTCCATCAATTTTTGATTAATAGAATAATCAAATAACGAAGAAGATTTTTTTATACATCAATGAATATTTTATACTTGGTCGCACAACAGTGTCATGCAAAATATTGGAAATAGCCTATCTACAAGCTCACATGTCACATCCACCCTAGTTTGATAATGACATTTTATCACATTACTAATTTTATAATCGTTTCAATTGATTTGATTAACTATTGCAATTTATTTTGTTAATTTAAACACATGCACAGTCACTCACATGCAGTGACTTTGATAGAATTTCAAAAGAGCGTTTAAAATAATTAATACAATAATTATTTAATGAAATGTCTCACTGTGTTGTCAGAGGTGTGCCATCTACCCATGTCCATTTACCCTCCGTCCTTTTCACACCAATCCACGATGATGCAAACATATCTCCAGGGTTCAATCCTCTGATGAATTCCTGATCATTTGTACATGATTGAACCACAATTAATCGTCTCCAATGTTCAGTTTTCACTATAATAACAGAATTTCATTACATGCAATGCTGACGCACACATGCACATGCACACGCACACGCACACGCACACGCACACGCACACACACACACACACACACACACACACGCACACACACACACACACACACACACACACACACACACACACACACACACACACACACACACACACACACACACAGATACACTAACCTGTTCTTCTTTACTGTTAATGATCAGCAGATCTGCTCCTGTCTCCAGACATTGTTCTCTACTTTCCTCCCAAGTTTTAAATTCAGTAGATGTGTAATAACAGCTGCATCCAAACCTCTGCCATCCACTGGGACACAACTTGTCTAAACATCAAACAGCAGTGTATAAATATTACATTACATACATTGGTGGGCGTATCACGAGGACTCTGTGATACCGACCTGACCAATATGCCCATGTGCATATTGGGATCTCCATAATATGGGCATAAGGCACACAGATGGGTACAATGGGTACTCTGACAGTGGTTGGGTCATGCAGCAATTTGCACGATTCCTGGGGCGAGGTCGCGCCATGTCATGATATATAATGTTTTTGCAAGAAATAGGCCCTGCCCCAAAATTATATTTTAGAATAATTACAGGCAAACAATACAGAGTATGACCACCTTGTGTGACCATCATTGTCGCTTATGGCCTATGAGAGCATGTGTCATGGCCATCCCGGCCTGGTGGAGATAATAATATTCCCCATTATGGACGGGAAGCCATTTTTTGTGCTTTACCCCCTCAGGCCGGGAACAATTTGTTTTTGTAGGACAGTATATGTATGTACAGTATGTAGCAACAAATTGTTTTTGTAATTTTTGTATAATATTTGACGTTTTTCAGAAAACTTAGGTCAGGCTTTAGAAGGCGTTTTTAGATTCGGCCTCAGGCCTAAATGGGTTAATATGAACTGTTGTTGTAACGTCTCTCACCTGCTCTTTCTCGCTTAAGCTGGTTTACTTCTCTTTGCAGCTGGTCTCTCTCCACAATCAGGTTGTTGTATTTGGTGTACAGTTGGTCTCTCTGCAAGATCAGGTGGGCCTCTAGCTGTTGTCTCTGTAGGGTCAGGTTGTTGTATTTGGTGCATAGCTGGTCTCTAGATAGGTTGTGGCAGTTGTTCTGGTTATTGTCGGAATTATCTGTAAAGGACAGATAGGTGACAATAAACAAGTACCGTATTTTCCGGACTATAAGGCGCACTTAAAAGCCTTTCATTTTCTCAAAAAACTACAGTGCGCCTTATAGTCCAGTGCGCCTTATATATGGATCATTCATTGACATTGACATTCCCTTTAGCACAGCTCCATCCGTGGATGCATAACGCAACTGTAGCGTCTATTATGTGCGCCTTATAGTCCGGTGCGCCTTATAGTCCGGAAAATACGGGTATCTGTGTGGAAAAGGAGCTTCGAGTAAACTTTTTTCTTTTTTTTTTCAAGATGTGAATAGGTCTCAACATGTACGTATATTATAATGAAGTACTATAAAACACACACTATCAAAAGTGAAGCATGGTAGGGCTCATTTTACTGCTGTCTAAGTGCATGGATTTGACCTTTGACCCCCTGATACTCACAGTCCAGGTCCATGTCTGTGGTTCTCACTACTGGTAGAACACACAGCAGCATAAGACACACTGCAAGCTCTCTGACCATGTCTCTGTGGATGATGAGCTCTCTCTGGACAACTGGAGGATATTAGTACAATAATATGATCAGCTTCAATGTTTCATTTCAATGAACAATGGAAGACAATGGAATCCGCTTCACAGCTTCATCTTTGGTTTCCGCAGAAAGCTCCACATGTGTGACAATCTACAATAAATAGTAGTTGTCTTCATTATTACATGCAAATATGACTTTATCAAAAATGTTAAAAGAACAAGATGATGCGCACATCCTTTCTAAGTGCTGGTGCTGGGCTCAGGTCGACATGAGATTAAAAAGAATAGAGGTCCGCACACAGCTCAATGCTCCACAGTGTTTATTTAAAACATAAAGTTAGACGACGTTTCGGCCATCAGCTGGCCTTCATCAGCTGGCATTCATTCACCTGATGAAGGCCAGCTGATGGCCGAAACGTCGTCTAACTTTATGTTTTAAATTTAACACTGTGGAGCATTGAGCTGTGTGCGGACCTCTATTCTTTATCAAAAATGTCACATCTTGAAATGAGAAATAAGATGAGAAATAAAACTAAACAACAGATTGTACTTTTCATGTTTATTTTCATTTTCATAGTTCCAGTATGGTGTGGCGTGTCCCTTTTAACCATTGGTAACTACTACTACAGTATATACATCTCCTTTCTCCTCCTGTGAAGCAGAGCCTTGGTCTGTGAGACTGTTTGACACCATGTTCACCTCCTTTCTCCTCCTGCACCTCCTCCCTGACTCCTTCATCCTAATGAACCCTCTTTGATCTGACTGGCTGGACATTTGGACAGAGATACAGTATCAAGGGACAACATTAAAGTCAAAAGTAACTGAAGTTAATCCGTAAATATACTACTGTAACAAAGTTAATTTACATTGAGTACTGTGCAGTACTTCAATACGTTTTGAGTGTCTGCACTTCACTCATTGTCAACCTATTTTCATGTAATTGGTCCTCACTAATGCTTATTATAAGATGCCAATTTCAAATAAGATTTCCGCTGAGCTTATGATGCATTATGACCAGCACATATTGCACGTCATAAACCTTGTTATAAAGTTATGCATCATTTTAAACATGTATAACGAGTGTTATGAAGCCTTATAAGTGCATTATAAAATGTATAATTGATTATATAATACATTTAAATGTTAATCTGACTCACATTGTCCAATATGTGTGTTGTCCTGCAATGGTCTTCACTGTTGCACTCTGAGCTGCTGTCTGTTCTAATCTGACTTTAAGAGCAGGCTTTGGTCTGGCTTGAGAAACTTTAAGAAAACATGAATCTGCCTGAGGGAGAATGTTCGACATCTGCATCCTAGTCAGGGACCCTTGTCCAGTCCAGTACAACAGATGTACGGGTCTGAGAGAACAACAACATCCAACCTCTCTCTCCATCTCTCTCTCTCTTTCCGTGTATCTCTCTATCTCTCTGCTAATCATTTTCATTTTCCCCTTCAACATGTTTTGTACCAAAGCTGTTCTTTCTTTAAAACTATAGTGGTTGCTTCAGACTGTCTGTGTGCTCAGTGTGTGCTGCTATATCTATTAGCTTCTCCCTTACGTGGGTCCAAGTGGTTAACTTCTGCCAACTGAGTTATTTTGTACCCCTTTCTGCCTTAGAAGCCTCCAACCTGCCATTTAGGCACACACAATGTGACGCAATATTTTATGCTTTAAATATTAAAAAAATCGCACCCGTGCGAAGTGAGCGGTGCAAACTAATTCCTGCGCGAATCAGTGTTGATAGGCATGCATGCAATATTGTTTTTGTTGTGTATGATGTCAGTCTAGAGGTCTGCTCAGACTATATAAGTCTTTATCGTCATTTCTCATCAGTTAGTTGACCAAGCTACGGATTGTAACTTGTAAGAGTGTCGTAGTGTAATGATAAGTGACCTTATTTACCTCCAGAGAGGCCTCCAGAGAGGCGAGAAGAGGCCAGAAGATGAATATTTTAGTTTTTCAAAGTCTGTTCATTTGTATTTTAAACTTGTATTAGCTGCCTATCATTTATAACCTGTAAGATTTTCCACAGTCTGTCTAAAAGTGTGGTTATTTTATCGCTTATAAGTGATATTCATCTAATACAATTTTGAAATTCAAGGTTAGCACCGCTCCAAAAAAAATTATGACGTATTTTACGCGGCCTAAACGCGTTATGACGTATTTTACGCGGCCTAAACGCGTTCTAAATTAGGGGTTAACCAATCGGGTGCCTCTGTGACTATGACATCATGGACAGATCAACAGAATCGAAGTGTTTCATTGGTCTAGCAAACTCATGTCATCATCATTTGTGACATCATAGTTTTGGTAAAAAAGCGGTCTATAGGAGCGGTTAGCACCGCTCAAAAATAGCAGATATACAAGCTCACAGCGCGGCACCGAGTGCCGCGCTGCGAGCTTGTAGATCTGCTATTTTTGAAAAAGTTGTGAAAATATGTGCAAATCTTTGAATATATGTATTTTCAAAGCGAACGTTTGTAACTCAAATTTTGCTTCTGGGTGGTCCCTGGAACTAGATATTTTGAGATGGGGGTCCGTGGCCAAATAAATATCATTTTGGGGGTCCTTCACATGAAAAGGTTTGAGCACCACTGACATAGTAGTCTCTCAAGAACAGACTAACTGAGCTCCAGTTGAAGTGAAAAGGACCTTTTCTTTGGTTGGCAATCTGGCTGGCCAGATTGCTGACATAGAAACATAGGTTTTTTCCAAAAATCTTAGAAGGATTCAAAAGACACTTATAGAATCGGGTCAAAATTCTAATTTTCAAGATTTTTCAAAAATAGCAGATCTACAAGCTCGCAGCGCGGCACTCGGTGCCGCGCTGTGAGCTTGTATATCTGCTATTTTTCAATAGTTAAAGCAAAAAATAATGAAACACAAATTGTGTACCCGTTCTGAATGGGTTAATTTAGTACTGTATTTTGACCTGCTAAACACAATAAACCCAAATCCAAAGAATCTAGAAAAATAATGTAGTATGTTTTGTCAACATGTCTGCGTGCTGCCACATTTATATCATCCCCTTATTAATGTAATTATGACACATTAACAAGCGGTTTTGTTTTCTTCTGAATATTTATTCCTTTCATTCATGAGTGCATTAAAAGGTCAACAACAGTGGTGCCATAAATAACAATAAAAATAACAAATGCACTCAATTGTTTTTATTTTTATTTTTGTTTTTAATTAAGAACATAAACACAATAGATAATAACGCTTCATTAGAAACGAGTGTATGTAGCCATTAAGGCCGTCAAATTAAGTATTTGTGATGCTTTGCTAAAGATAGGCTTACTTCACAACATGGATCAAACGCTAATACATATTATTTGTGAATAGAATACTATGTGGTCAGTCTATAAAAATGATCAGTCAGTATGTAACTAAAGACAAATGTTTAACTTGGGTCATGGGACATATCTATTGGGTGGTGCAATCATGCACAGCACAGAATGGCAAAGTAATTTGCTCATATCTTGTTTATTGATGTGTTATATGCATTTGTTTACATATTGTTAAGGCTTTGACATGCCTTGTAAAACGTTTCAAATTGTGTTTTTCCATCAACAATTGTTTGCTTTTTGAGTGCACAAAAGCTAAAGCCTTTTGCAAAAATAAAATTACAACTTTTTGTGAGCAGTCAAACAAAAATAAATACTACATGGGTTTTGGTTGTGAGTCATAACATTAATGCCAGTGCAAGTCTTTCTTATTGTATCTTTACATGCTTGATTCAAAAACAAACTTCCGGCACTATCCAGCCTTCGTCAGTGTGAAGTCTGGATAGCTGAGATGTTTGTTTGTGAATCAAGCATGTAAAGATACAATAAAGAGAGAGAAAACTAACTCCACTGGGGGGAGAGGGGGGGCAGTAGTCGGGGGCCTTAGGGAGATAGAAGGGTAATTTCGTGCTAATCAGTCTAAAAGCGCCAAATTTTGGCCCAGGGCATGCTCTAATGATTTAGCTAGGGTGCCCGAGTCGGCGACCTTTGGGGTCGCCACAGCGGCCAAATCAAGTTGGGCTCCCATCGACTTTCTATACAGGAGGAAAATACCAAGAGAAACAAGCATTTGTTTTGCACAAAAACATTCCTTGGGCTACAAATGGCCCCAGAAAATGATGGTTTAGTGATGTAAACCTAACCCTGTTTTCCGGGTGTTTTCTGGAGCCATTTGTGAAAAAATGTGTCTGGGTATTTTCCTCCTATATAGAAAGTCGATATGGTAGGGGAGCTACCTTGATGTGGGCACGACTCAGGGGCCCTAGCTAAATCATGAGAGCAAGCCCTGGGCTACATCTGTGCAAAATGTGGTGCTTTTAGACTGATTAGCATGAAACATCCCTAAGGCTTCCGACTACAGTGGCTCAGGAGTAGAGTTGGTTCCCAGTTCGATCTTGGGCTCTACCAGAGTTGGTGTCGAAGTCAGAGCGCGGTGCTAACACAAAAGGCTATTTAGTGTAATATTTATTTAGTATAATAATTGTAAATACTTCAACTGGTTTGTTTTCCAGGAGGGAGGGGTTGGCCGTCAGTAATCCTTTCTGATATTTACATCATAACTATATGTACAGTTATGTACTGTATAGCATATTATGTGCACTGGCCTTGGAAATACTAGCACTTTTAACACAATAACTAGATCTTTTTTATCATTAATTTGACTCACAGCTTACCTCAGAAATGTAAAATAGTAACAAAATATCACATTGCAATTATGTGGACGCATTTTCAAAGATAAAAAAAGTGCTCACAACAAGAAAACTTGAAAATTCAAGTACCATCAGCTCAATAGGGGGAGGAAAATAATATGAGTTGGAGCATAACAATTGTTCTTACACTGCATAGTGCCCACCCCACATACACTGTAATGTAGATTCATTCTTTATGACCAAAATGTAATGATATACATTACAGGGACATTTTACAGGTAATGGAAATAATATATAGGCTAACTATATAGTCTCCAGAAACAAGTGGACAAAGATATGCGCGAATAATAAAGACAGCAAGAAGGAATAAAAGGGCAATTAATCAATATGGTTGGTTTGAGTTTTCCTCAAAGAAACAATATAGCATGAGCTCAGTTCGGGGCCCTCCACAGGTTGGCAGAGGGAGAGTAGCGCCTGGGATAACAGCTTAGGCATTGGCACCGGGTGAAACATGGGTTACAAAAATCGTGGGATAAAAATGTAGAAAGTAAAAGCAAACAATAAAGCTCACACTGGCCTGAACCAAACAGTACTTTAAAAATGATAACTGAACAGTGCGACTGAAGTTGAAACCGTCCTAAAATGTTATGAAAAAGTTGTAAAAGTACTCAGTGAATCCTTAGTGTTTATTTAACTCCAAAGAGAGTACAAATGTAACCAAATGGACCCAGTCCATTTGGATATACACCTCTTCAGGATTACATTAACACTTAGGACTGGATTAGTCGACAACAAAGGTCCTGCTTGTTCAAGGTCACATCCTCCATCTCTTGAAGCCCATGAGCATACTGCAGCCATAGCATAAGGTCACCATGAAGGCAAAAATCTGCAACAGAAAAAAACATGGAGAGAATAGAATACGGATGTTATCCATTTATTCTGTGCTTGTAATGCAGAGTTGTAATTTTAGGAAAATAGAGGGTGGTAAAAAAATAAGTTACCATTTAGCTCTATTTCTAAACTAGCAAAAACAGTAGCTCTACAAGCTCGCAAAGCATCACCAAGCTTGTAGATCCACTATTTTTAATAAAAATAAAACATTATTGAATCTGGACTCTTATCCTGTACATCTTTTAACTTGCCACTAGATGTCAGTGTTTGGACACCATTATAGTACGGTGGTGCAGAAGTGTATTTTACAACCCAACATGATGCAACTGAATAATATCCACAACTTTCCAACGTCCCATCATGCATTGCGCAGAAAGTGTACGGCAGCTTCCAGCACCGCAGCCGAGTGTGATCTACAAGCTCACAACGGTTGCATCTGCGACGTGAGCTTGCATGTCTGCTGTTAACTGGAAGTGTCCCGCAGATAATGCTACAGTAAATTCTCGCGGAAACAGGTGGATACATGAGAGTTAATCTTATCTGAGGTGACATACTGTACAATACTGCCACCTGCCCAGGGACTACAGATGGAAATTAGATCTGGTAAACAACAAATTGTCATTTTTTCTTAGCTTGAGATTAATGTAGGCCTATTTTGTGCATGGCCCCTGATACAAATAAACAAGTTAAAAGAAATGAAATCTAATGAAATGCTGTGTGTGCACAATGTGTAGTTAGCCAACATTCTTAACGGGAAAATAAATGGAACATACAGTATATTACAAGAAATTAACCTAGAAGTAATTAAATGAATATAAATCCTATATAACAGGGGTTCTCAACCTTTTCAGGCTGGAACATACAGTATATTACAAGAAATTAACCTAGAGGTAATTAAATGAATATAAATCCTATATAACAGGGGTTCTCAACCTTTTCAGGCTGTGACCCCAAAATAATCACATTTTAACTGGGGACCCCCCTCCCTGATGAGCACTAAGTGTTGAGGCATTACATTTTGTATAACACGGTTCTATTGTGAAAATAGCAGATAGAACGGCTATTTTCCAAATTTCTGCCTTTAATATTTGACAATTTGGCCAATGTCATTTTAGAGGTCTTAAAAAGTCCTTAAATTCTCACTTCCTCAGAAATGTGCAGATAGAACGGCTATTTTCACAATTTCTGCCTTTAATATTTGACAATTTGGCCAATGTCATTTTAGAGGTCTTAAAAAGTCCTTAAATTCTCACTTCCTCAGAAATGTGCATATACCCTCTATGCACTTACACTTTATGTTAGTTTGTTTACTGTTGAGTGAGATAACAATGTTGCACATTAAGCTAATCATCTGGGGACCCGCCAGAATAATTTGAGGACCCCCCTGGGGGTCCCGACCTAGCCTGATACTTCAGTCCGCACATCACCACCCCCTGTTGGTGGGTGGTGTGTAGTGTGGACTGAACCCGGAGATATTTTATTCTATTTCAAGCGCGCCCAAAGAGCGGGCGCATTGAATGGGCCAATCAGGGCTGTAGACTTGAGGCACGTGGTAGGCTGGTCCGGTCCCAGCCCCCTCCCTTCGGAGCTGTTCTGTCCACGTGAGATTGCGTAGTGGACTCTGATTGGTGCTCTTCTGCCCACGTGAGCCGCTAGTGGACTCTGATTGGTCCGTGAAAACTGTCATGGCGGAGTCAGACTCGACTCGAATTATTTTAATAAACTATAAAATAGTGCTGTTTCATTACGTTTTAATACCATTTTGCACTAATGTAAACATGCAGTCATATAATATGTTATGAGAAATAACGTATTTTTGCAATGTCACGCCACGTCGCCGTGACTCGCCGTCGGGGGCTCTAAGCGTGTGTGTGTGTGTGTGTATATGTGTGTGTGTGACGTCAATAGGCTTTACCCCGCCCCCGCTGAAGTAGAATCTCCGTCCCCAGGCTCAGACTCAATCCCAAAACGAAGTGTGTGATTGAGTCTGACGCTAGCAGTCAGGCTAGTCCCGACCCACAGGTTGAGAACCACTGCTATAGAAGACCAAACACTCACCGTTGCTGCCACGTTGATGCCGTATTGCCTCTCGTCCAGGACTGTGAAAATGTTGCCCCGGGGGTAAGTTATGCACATAACTGTTTCCGTGCTGTTAGCGATGAGTTTGATATGGGCTCCTCCGTTGGCTGCAGTGGTGGCTGCCTCCAGCACAAAGGCAGCGAAGTAGAAGAGGACTGCTATGAAGTGGTACACCACATCCTAGGAGAGGAATGACAACAAATGATTAGGAATCAATACTTTGTGTCTCTGTCTTTCTCTGAAAACCTTTTTTTCTTCTAAATATGTATCTCACGATTTTGTAACCCATTTTTCACCCTGTGCCAAATACTGAGCTAATCCTGGGCGCTACTCTCCCTCTGCCAACCTCGGCAGAGCCCCGAAATGAGCTCATGCTTCCTTCAATGCATGAGGAGTGAGCAGGCGATTTATCGCCTGACAGAGGGAGTTTCCCCAGTAGGACGTAGCGCGTGGAAGAAACATGTTATTCCAACAAGCTAGGAGGGAATTCGGCCAAAATCATCGAAGTTGTGCACTTGGTGATACATTTTTGAATTTTGGTATGGTGTTATCAAATAATTGATGGAAGAGATTTGTCAATGGATTCTGGTGCTATTGGGTATGCAAAAAAAGAAAAGAAAAACATACTAAAATATGCCTGGAAAGGCATAAGATAGGTTCCACGATGACTGCCGGGAGCCTAATGCCTATAAACTAGGATTGAATATACTGTATAAGAATACATAACAATTGTGCTCTAGTGGTAGTACCACTAGTGGTACATACATGAAGCTAGTTAGCATTTTTTTTTTTTTTTAGGTTTTTTAGAACTTTGATTATATTGTGTTTTTCTCTAGATAGATATCCATTTACATTGTTATATTGCTGTTAATGTACTGACATATTATCTTGTTTATTATTGTGATGTTTTTATCTGCTTATTGTAGGTCGCTTTGGATTAAAAGCGTCTGCTAAATGCCTAAACTGTAAACTGTAAACTGGTATGTCTCTGCCATGCCTTTTGGCCTGGCGGAGACAATAAGATCATCAAGAAGGCCAGCTCTGTTGTTTGTTGTACAAGAGATGGATGGGTTGAAGGCAGTTACAGAGTTACTCTGTAACTGCCTTCAACCCATCCACTCTACAGCGACCCCACAGCGAGCTGGAAAGGAGCACCTTCAAACCTACCAAAACAGAGCGGAACAGAATGTCCTTTGTGCCAACTGTAATCAGACTGTATAACGCATGAGAACTCTCTCCCTGTGTGGTTCTGTGTCAGTTTTGCTCTTGTGTTTGCTCATAATAAAGGTATCTATCTATCTATCTACAGTATCTATCTATCTATCTATCTATGTGTGATGGTGTGGCCGACGTTTGAGGATGGTGTCTGTGGTAGGAGTGTACCGGTATGTGGCTGAGTGAGTATTTTTTTTTTTTTTTTTTTTTTTTTTTTACTTATAACGTTTTTTATTAATGGGTTTTCGATTATTGTTTGGACCCAATGTTTTATACAATTGTGTCAATAAAGTAAACTAACTATACATGTATTTTCTATCACATACCGGTAGATTTCTCTTTGTGTGTGTTCAAAAACAAAAGCGAGAGAAAGGGAGACAAATGAGAGAAACAAAGAAAAACAAGAGCATGACAAAGATTCAGTTTAAAAGAGTGAGAGAGACGAGGAGATTAAAGAGAGACAGAGAGAGAGAGAGATCAGAGTGTCAGAGTGTCAGAGTGAAAGTTAATGAGTGTGTGTTGTTGACATTGTGGGCCCGGCGGCCCCAACAGGCAGGTCTTTGTTGGAGTTTTGGTGTGAGCTCATCATCCATGTCACTCATTGTTCGCTGGAGTACAAACGCTGCCACATGCCGGGCTACTCCCAGGAGCAGGGACTCCAGCCTAAGGCAAGGCTGGGTCTGACAGCCCAGACCCAATAGTAGAGCACTCCAAGAACATGTAAGGAGAGAACACGAACGTGTATTTTTCTCACATGATATCTAGAGATGGCCGATATCCGATAACCGATATTTTACAGGCTCATATTTGTCTATACCGATACCGATATGTATTACATTATTATATTATAATGCAATATATATTTTATCAGTATCGACAGAATTGAAATATCTCAATTTAATATTTTTATTTAAAAAAAGAAAAGCTTTCCCAGAAAACCCTGATTGACAGCCTTCATCATTACAAAGGGCTTTTATAAGCTTTTATTATAAAACAAAATATCGGCTAAACCGTTATTTTGATATCTGTTCGATACCGATATTGCATTTTTATGGCCGATATTGCCGATACCGATATGATGGCTTGATTGATCGCGCATCCCTAATGATATCCTATAGGGCAACAATTACATTCCCATGACCCAGTAATAGCATTCTGTATATTGTCGTGGAAACTTTGTATACATGTCCAAAACTATTACTTTTCAGGAAATATGGATCCAATGTAACTATTATTATTTAGTCACGCAGTCTTACAACGCAAAATAAATGTAATGCCAACTCCTACAATTTCAAGTGCTTGTCAAGGTTGAAATAATAGTTTTTAGGAGGTTGCAGCCTGAAAAGGTTGAGAAGAACCACTGCCTTATGGAAGTACTTATGATTTAGGAAAAGAGATTAATACATTTCTAGGCTTGTCAGTCTTACGGAAGCAGCCTCTTGTCCTGGCAGATCCCCTCTGGATGACTTTGAACCACTTCTTTCAAGCTAGTAGGTCCTTCATAATATCTCTTTTGACACACTCTGGTGCAGGGACATGCAGAGAATGTTAGAGAGGCAGGGGCTGACATTTCTAAAAGGCCTTTTGGTGAAAATATCAAAAATAGCCGATCTCCAAGTTCACAACGTGTCGCACTGCGACACGTTGTGAACTTGGAGGTCAGCTATTTTCGGTGCTTGATACCACACTGAACTAAGCATAATCAAGTCAGTACTGGATATGTGGCATATCGCATGGATTTCTACACAGAGAGGGCAATTCTGTCAACATAAGATGCTGCATTCAAGTTCAGGAGAGTTTGGACAAGGTAATTCTCTTGAATGCTGTCTTCAGTTATGGCAAATGCCCTCCTTATGGAAAGGAGGGCATTTGCATTTCTTCCACCATAGTAAAAACTGTATTCATGGTCTGGAGAGGGCACTTTTTTACAGAAGGATAAAAGGGCAGGGGCTCAAGCCCCCTTTGAGGTCTTTGTGTGTACAGTACGTGCCTGCTCTGGTGGTAAGTCATTAGCGGTTAATTGTGTATTTAAACAGTCAATAACACATATATCACATTGACAGCTCGTCTGAGGAGTGTTCCCACACCAGCCGTACAAGGTCATAAATGTCTACAGTAGACGTGGCTTGTTTGATTTACATAGTAACAAGGAATTATGAGCACTTGTCAGATAACGAAGCCAGGAAGCCTTTACTAGCGCCATGAATCAATGGCTCGCACCAGTGGCGCGGTGTGCAGTTACGGTAAACTGCTGCACACACAAAATGACATTTTCCAAAGAAAGATTCAAGTTTCTTGTCACTGCCAGAATTAAGTGAGAGCCCATGATACCATAACTAGTTGATGATAGATGATGACAAGCAATGATAGATACCATTTGTAATATTTGATATGTGAGAGAAAGAGAGAGTGTGAGTTTGATCTAACTGCCACATTTAAATCATAGCTACGGTGTACGTGTGCCAAGTATGATCAGGGGCCAAGATTATGTCAATGTCGCTCAAAGTGAAATATTGCAAGTAATACCAGACCAGAAAACTAAAAATACTTTGTAACAGGAACATCAGGAAGCTTTTCATCTCAGCCTACCATGAGTCACATTTCCACATGGGAGGTTCACATTCATCCTAACAGACTTTAGTCGAGAGAGCTTTACCTGTGGGCTGTTATTACTGAAGTACTCAGTGTTAATTTAACTCAGACAGTGTACAAACAGAACCGTTCAGTTCCATTTACTGTATACATTCTTTGGAGTTCAATTATTAGTGTTAATTAACACTAACAGTGTTTCATACTACAATATACAGTATGTGAACTGGGCTGTACATGTCATGATGCTGCATTCACTCGCTTGGGCAGCACAGAAAAAATGACTACCAAGGTAATCAATAAAGTCCAACCAACGAATTTGTTTCTTGCAAAAGGTTGCCCCGCTGATCAATATTAAATCTCGAAAGACCCTAGGAGGTGCTATTATTGGGCCCCTCATTGATTACGGAATCCTTGTTTGGTATCGCAATGCCCCAGCTGCCTTAAAGTTAAAACTCCAAACTGCCCAGAACAAACTAATTAGGGTTGTGCTTGGTCTTCCTCCCCCACCTTACCGATCATCACCACGAAAGCGTGGGGTGGCTGACAGAGTACAGCATCTTGCAATGGGCCTGGTGTACAAGACACACTAAACCTCCAAGATACCATGTACCTGACAAACTACTTCCTAAAGGTCAAGGATGTCCACGATCACAACACCAGAGGCAGCTCCTCTAATTATGTTCAACCTAGATTTATTTAACACTAAACAAGGCTCTAATTCGTTCTCCTGCTATACCACCAACATGAACGCCCTTCCGCAAGCCTTAAAGGAGTGCAAATCCCTAGCCTCCTTCAAAATTTGTCACCTTTGTCACCTTCAGGCTGCTGCTACTCGAGACGTAAATAGACTAAGCCCCCATGCTTCCACCCCCCCCCCCCCCCTTTTTCTGCTTTTGAAATTGATGTTATCCTAGGTAAAGTACTATGTTCTATCCGTCTGTCTTTCAGTGTTATATGAGATACATTAAGTGGTTCCTGTGTAAATAAGCCGTAAGGCTTTCTAGGATCTCCTTTTAGTTGACCTTGTACCAGTGATTTGTCCTGTCATGAAACTGTACCTTTTTCTATTGTAAACTGCTAATAAATTCTTCAATCAATCAATCAATCAATCAAACAAACAAACAGGGGTAAAGTAACCTGTCCAACACCTAATTAAGGCTTGGGGAGTCTAGGGTTTAAATCCTCATTCATGTTTGGCCGAGCATAACATTCAAACACAATGGCCATGTTCGCTGAAGGGAAAACCAGATGGGGAGGATGATCTTTTTCACTGTACCTACTACTACAGCCACCTGTCAGCTGAGAATATTGAACATTACGGGAGGAGTAGGATGGAGGTGCTCCCCCCTCCCAGGGGGGGGGGGGGGGGGGGGGGAGGGCTTCTCAATCTCATAGGCAGGTGAGCCAGTAGGGGGTAAGAGCAGTCATAACACAGACATGTAATAATAATGAATTTGATAATATATGCCTTCAAGTCAGCCAGAGTCATGCCGCACCTCAGGAAGAAACCAACCCTTGATCCCTCAAATATCAAGAGTCACAAGTGGCATTTCCATAAAGCCTCTTAATGCACATTAAGGCTTTTGGGCTTAAATCTTTTTATGGAAACACTTCAAAATTCGAATAAACTTTATTATCCGCAAAAACTTTTATGCGCTTGGAGGAGGTGGATTTTTAGGCTTTCTCGAAAAAACGTAATGCGCATTAGTGCAATGGAAACACGAAGCGAATACATTTTGAATGAAAATGCATTGAAATTGCATGATATCGATTTGGCTGAAGGGAGCTACCAACTTGTTAGCGCTGTGTTCCCTACTACTGTACCTTGCATTGGATGTTTATTTTACGGATCTGGTGTGCAAGCCTCATCCATCATCCAAGTAAATCCAGGCTAACCCTTCGTCATCACACCGTGTTGCGTGCCAAAAGTGGCCGATCTACAAGCTCACAGCAGCTCGCATCCGCGGCGCTGCAGGATGAGTGTGCAGCGAGTCACAGCAGTGCTCACGTCTCGGATTCGGTCTGAAAAAATCAGCCCCATCCCAGCTCTGTGCACTGTGTGCAAGCCCGCGGGAAGTACCGTTATTTACAGCAGGTCGGTCAGACAGACCCAGGCAGGATCTCCCAAGAATTGCATTTGATCAGTTTAATGGAAACAGGCTAAATTCTCTTTGTCTTAATGCGCATTTCTGATAATTCGCTTCCTATATTCGAATACGTTTATGGAAACATGGCTACAGAAGCACTCCATGCCGCCCAGGCTGCCTCCCACTCTGCAGTCCTGATCCTTCTAGACGTATAAGCAGCAATCGGCACATAAACCACCAACCTTGCATCACTGGGACGGCACTAAAGCTGTTCTCCTCAGATAGGTTTCTTGGAAACTTTTACTTATAATGTCATGCCCAAAATAAGGCAGCCAGGCTCAGTATAATGCCCTAATGAACATGTGAATACATGCTTTTTGTTTTCAATTGTTTTTTACACTGAGCATCCAGGGACATGTACTGCTGGCTGAGGGCACCCCTGAAAATAACTTTTTTAATCCACGGCACCCCTAAATTACATTGTTATTACTTTACAATACCTTGTACACTTATGTCAAATATGCCAATCTTTCTAAGATATAGTATGTCACGAGGGAAACCTTGAGATAATAACCTGTTTCTATCACGACAGATCGAAAACAATCCTATTCCTGGGGGAACATTTGCCAAAAATAGCCGATCTACAAGCTCACAACGCATCACAACATGACGATTGTCTATTTTTGGTGAAGAGACTTGGTGTACTGTAGGCTGAAAAAGATTGCAACTTAGGTCCGTTTCACTAAGTATAAGTGGTTAAACTGAAGTGATGTTGATAGATTCCAAATACTGTTAAAGTATTCTGACCTCAGGACTTGCATCACAGCACCCTAGGGTGCCAGCAGCATGCCACCCACTTTGAGAAACCCTGCTGTAGGCTACATAGCAGTGGTGTAAAGTAACTAAGTACATTTACTTAAGTAATGTACTTAACTAAAATTTGGAGGTATCTGTACTTTACTTGAGTATTTCCAATTACTTTTACTTCTACCCCACTACATTTATTTGAAAACTTTAGTTGCTAGTTCATTTGCAGACATAAATTCTACTATTATAAAACATACATCAACCACTTTAGCCTTATTTTATACCGTGGCTATTTGAAAATAGACGATCTACAAGCTCACAGCTTTGCTATTTTCAAACATTTTGTACTTTGGTACTTTTGTAGTTTTACTCAAGTGCATTTTGAATTCTTGACTTTTACTTGTAAGGGTGCCCTCACACTATGAGAGTGGAATCCACGTTCTGCCAATGCATTTCAATGAGAATGAAGCGGTTTCATGCCAGTAGAGGATTTCTGCAAAAACTGCTCCACTCTCATTGAAATGCATTGGCAGAACGCGGATTCCACTCTCATAGGTATTTTGGTTTGAGGGCACCCACAGAGTATTTCCACATTGCAGTATTGATACTTTTACTTAAGTCAAATATGTGAGTACTTTTACCACCACTGCTACATAGTACATACTGTACAAAGTAAAAGAACCATTGGATTGTTTGACTATATATTTGCTCAAGATCCAAGATAGTCATACCAGGACGTTCCAGTCTGCTTGGATGCGGTCTGCCAGGCCAGTGAGGAGGAGAGCCAGGTAGGTGGAGGAGAGGAAGAAGGTGACGACGGAGACAAACATCACCCAACCCTGGAGCAGAGGCACTGGGACATTGGACGAAGCCACTAGGATCCATACCAGGCCACCGAATAACTGTGGATGTATAGAGTACAGTTACTTAAAAGTACAATTTTGATGTATTTTTTTTTTACTTATTTCCAATTTCTAATATGTTTAATTGTACTCCAATACATCTCAGAGGCAAAATTGTACTTTTGCTACACGACAAATATTTGAAAACTTAAGTTACAACTTTAATACTTTTATTATTACAAAACATAGCCCTCTATTCCAACCATTTGAAAATAGCCGATCTGCAGGCTCACAATGCATCGCAGATCTGCTATTTTCAAAAGATTTCTTTATAAATAGGAAATAAATTGTATGACTTCCTTCACAGGTCTTACCAATGATACTAATGAAGGCTCTGTTCCTTTTTAGAGTAGCACAGTGTGCTCTCAAACCTTTTCAATTTCAAGGACCCCATAACTCTGAGAGTGTACAAATGGACCTGTTCCATTTGTACACTCTCAGGAGTTACCCATAAAGGGGTCATTCAAGGAACCATGAGGGTCCCTGGACCACACTTTGAGACCCACTGGTGTAGCAGAGTGTTTCCAGTCCACAATATCAGCACTCTGACTCTGTCTGACCAGGATGGAGCGGAGCCTTCATTTCATTAGTATCATTGCTAACACCTGTGAAGGAAGTAAAGAAGAGGCCCAAATTCATTCCAATATGGCTGCTGTGCATAGAGCCTATTGACATTAAAGGTGAATATCATTGCATACCCAGGGATTTCATTTTGCCTGACCATAAGCACCAATCCTATAGTAGGCTACTGACTCAGTTCAGTTCAGTTCAGTTTGTTTCCAGTTCATGGGTAGTAGACTTGCATTTGACATTTTAAAGAATAAATGTTATGGAACCTTTGATAAAATGTATAATCAATAGTAATCAGAACAAATTCACACGTATAATACACTATAATTACTCAAATGAGTTTTTGCATGGTGACCCAGCCAACAGATTAGCAATATTATATCCAATATTGTGTAAAATGTGTTTGAGATGACCAATACCATTCGTGGCATTTTTAACAGAACACCAAATAAATCTACAGTAGGCCTACAGAGGAGAATACAGTAACCTATACATTATAATGTTGACATTAGCAACATGGTTAAACAAGCTCATTCTAGTCAATTCTATCTGAGTATCACATTTCATACCAGCTCAACTCCATGTGCTTCACATAAAAACAAATAAATAGGCCTATGCACACAAGGGATTCCACCAGGTGTACAAGGCCCTGATAGAACACATTGACAAAATAACCTGAGCTTGATGAGGTGACCTTGGGCTAAAATACTAAGCCTGCAGCAGTGGTTGATATGACCAGAGGCTCCATAAACAAAAGGATGATGATGATGATGATGATGATGATGATGCAACAGTTGGTTAATTAAAGTGATATTTGTGACATACATGTGTGCATTAATGTTGTATGAGTGTCAGTAAAAAGGGACCCCAATTTAAACAAGCCCAAAAGCTTTCTGGTCTTCATCCTTTTAGTTGACCTTGTATCAGTGAACTGTAGGCTGTCTTGTACATTTTTCCTATGCAAACTTATAATACAGTAGCCTATTCAATAAATCAATCTATCTATCTATAGGCTATTTTGATTTTCACGTGTAGCCTACACAATAGCCGTTTGTGTCATCACTATGGCAACCAACATACAGTAGCATAATTATCAACTTTTAAACATAGGCTAAAATGCATAACCTTAGGCTATACAACTAATTGGCCTGTAGGCTACTGTCTTTAAGTTGAAAGGAAAATACACAGAATCAACCATCAGTGAAGAATGATACTCTCCTCATGAACGATGCAATTAAAAATCCCAGGATCGTTGTGCATTAACTTCCAATAAAACAACCAAAACACACTTACGATCTCTAGGCATATCAGAGCTCCAGAATACGTCCTCAGTATTTCCAAGCCCAGAGGGAGAGTGATGGTGGGCGCTGGGAAAGAAGTGACAGCGGGGTTGGGAGCTGGTTCCTCCGACATTTCTATAGTTTATATCCCTCAGTGATTCTTCTCTTCTCCCTCAGCGCTCAGATCACATCAACAAAGGGCCGAGAGAGAGAGGAGAACAACGGGCACAGCCAGGCAAATTCCTCGGGAGTCATGTGTCACTGAAACAGGTCGGACAGGACAGGTGCAGCAGGCAGGCAAGCAGAGGCACTCCCTACAGGAGTCCTACTACAACAACCTTTTCTTCGTCTGCGTCAGCTGTGGTAGCCCTGCAAACATAACTGTCTTTGGGTCGGATCGAGTGGAGTTATATTGAAAGTTTAAAAAAAACGAAAAAAAAAAACGATATTCCTCTTCTGTTTTAAACACAAACAAAGTATAGGACTAACGCACACAATAGCGGACGTGTCTACTGATTAACCTTCACACAGTGGTGCACTGGAGATTTAAAAAGTAAATATTAGCTTGAGCTCTAAAGGAAATTCCAAGGTGACAGGAGAGGAGAGGAGAGAGCACTACAGCACTGACTCCGTCTCCTACAATGGAGCGGCTTCACACACCATTGACACAAACTGCTGCACCTGCTGCAGCAGACATGTTTACCCAAACACAAAGGCAACCCCTAGGCTACAGTTTCATTAAGTTGCATGGCTGCTTTGACTACTGTTGTTAACTGTCAGTCTGTCATCATAGGCTTTTGTATTTAGCCTAGTTAAAAAAAAAAAGCAAAGGCATATCAAATGTTATTTCAACAATTTCTTATGAGCATGTCTGACTGTGCTAAACCATGGTTAATGTTTAGCCGAAATGTTAAGTGAACTAATGTTGACATAACCTCACAAAGCAAAGGGCACCAGTAGCATTGTGCATTTGTGCATGGTGCATAGTTCAATTGGTGGCTAAGGCTAACCTACAGTAAAAGTCTATTCTGACTAGACAAAAAAGAAGAAAAAAAAAAAGAATAAATATACATTGTCATTAGAAGGTTAGGGTCAACAATGGGCCATTCAAACTGAGAATTATAAAGGTATAGTTTTAAAAATTGTCAAGTGGATGGCTTATAAAAAGCCTTCCAATTGACTGTGTGCTGGTGGGAATGGTGCATTTCATGAAAATTGTGATTGGGAGGAGTCAGAACTATATGCCTCCTTGCAATATATAATATGGATGGACTGCATTGAAATGCATTTAATCAACAACTATATTACTTCATACCAACCGCTAATACAGTGTAATTCGTTCATGAAAAGTGTGAAGATGAGCTTGATCAATTGAATGTTTTGATAGACTATAATTTTGGCTTATTGTCAGTCTTGTCAGTTTAATAGTGTATTATCTTTGAAAGCATACGTGTAATTCGCTCCCTAAATTGACAGGGCAAAATAAAAGCAACCAGTAATAAAATGTCATTAGTTTTGTTTTGGCAGAAAGTAAAAACGTGTGTGATCATTGCACTTTATGGCATATGGCATATACAGTATATATTTATACATTGATTTATTGAATACTTTATTAACAAGTTTGAAAACAGTTTGGCAGGACGATAAAAAAGGCTATGCTAAAAGGATAACACAGTCTACTGTGATCTATCAATAAAAGCAAAAGCAAAAAAGAGCCATTGTACTCAATCAAGACAAAATATACAGTAGCCTATATATATTTTTTGATTGAAATAATACTTTAACTTGTTGATCGTGTGAAATAGGCAGTAAACATGAATGATTAGGTGAATAAAGTGAGAACAGAGCAAAACAAGCATATACTTAATTTTTCATACATCCTTGCTGATGATTTTCTAGTGATTGATCGTATAACATTGCTTATTGCAGAACAGAAAATACATTTGGATCAATTTCAGACATAATGTATGCAGTGCAGAACGATGGCAGTTTTCTTGTTCAGATCATGTGAACAACTCTTGACTGATTATGTAAAACCTTTGTTCCACACCTGTTATGACATTTTAGGACCACCTGATCTGAATCCATGGGCTGCCATCTGTTTTGCCCTGTCGTCCATCTGATCCTATTCCTCACAGACCCACGGTAATTTCTGAGAACAAGGCATGTCGTTCCATCCTTTGCCTCTGCGCGCCACCTCAACACAGTCCTCACCATCATCTGCGTCGTTGGGTTCCCCTCTCTGCCAGAACCCTCCACCTACCAGGTCGGTCCCGTCCACCCACGTCCATTTCCCCTCACGCACCGTGTCAGAGAGACCGATCCAGGTTCTGTCGTTAAATCTGGTGAGGAGATCGATTTCCTGTCTGTTGTCTATGATGACGAGGTTGGCTCCCCTGTCTTCACAGTCCTTTTTGCTCTGGGCCCATGTTTTACTCAAAGTGGAAACATAGTAGCAGCTGCTGTTGAACTTTGTCCATCCATGCCGACAGGTTTTTTCTATGGATTATAATTGTGTATTTGGATTAAAACCTTGTCAGGCCTCATAAATGGGGAAATCTTCATAGTCTGAGGTCCCATTAGTCATAGTAAGTAAGGTTAGGGTTAGGTTTAGGGTTTAGTGGTGGGGTTAGCATTCACAAGCCTCTGACTAATGGGACCTCGGACTAATGACGCATCGGAACAACGCGCTCTACGCGCAGCAGCCATATGGGAAAGAAATTGGGCCTACTTCCTTCACAGGTCTTAATAATGATACTAAATGACGGCTCTGTTCCATTCTGGTCAAACAGAGTCAGGGTGCTGATACTGTTGCATGTTGGCTCGCTGGAAACACTGCTACACCAGAGGGTCTCAAAGTGTCCTTGAGGGGATTCCAAATGGCCCTGTTATGGGTCTGTAACTCTGAGAGTGTACAAAGTTCCATTTGTACACTCTATTGAGTTATGGTGGTCCGTGACATCAAAACGTTTGAGAACAGTGCTACACTAAATGCAAGAGAGCCTTCATTAGAATCATTGGTAACACCTGTGAAGGAAGTGAGGAAGAGGCCCAATATCTTTCCAACATGGCTGCTGTAGACCTGCTGTAACCTATAATAGGTTTCTAACATTATAGTATTTTGCTTACCTGTCATGTTGAGAGAGAGCCTGGTGAGCTCCTCCTGTAGTTCATCGCGACTCGCAGCTACAAGTTCAAGACGTCTCTGAAGCTCTTCTTTCTCTGCTGTCAGTTGGTTTTTCTCCTTCCTCAGGTCGTCTCGTTCCTTCGTCAGGGATATGCGGCTCGTCGCCCAATCCTCTCTGTGTTTTGTCAAGTCGTCTCTCTGTTTTGTCAGGGTGTCGTAGCTGGCCTGCAGTTGGTCTCTCTCGCGCGTCGAGTCGTTGTATTTGGTCTCTAACAGGTTTCTGTCTTTCGTCAGCTTGCTGTGCTTGTCGGTCAGATTGCTGTGTTTTGTCTGAATGTCTCGCATTTCGGAATCGTGAAGGCCGGAGACCTTGGTGTCTGCAAAGGATGTTAGATAGAATCAAAATGAGCATACATTTTCATTATAGAAACAGAAAGTACAAAAACATATACAATAGACCTCCATTGACGAGTCCTTGAGTGTCATTTGGGACATCATCATATTTTAGAATTGGGGCTATGGTAACTTATGTTTTGCCACCCCCTACTTCTTTCTGAAAGTACGCTCGATCTCATTAGCAAGACAGGAGTGTACTCACAGTGGACATGAAGGCTTATGATCCCTACCAACAGCACCAGACTCAGTAGACCCAGGGAGACAGCTGCAGCTTTAGAGGGACGCCTAGACATCTGAGCACAACCTGAATCAAACAGAATCAAAATAATCAAATGAGTATGTATTTGTATGTGCGCATTGGCTCAGGGCACCCCGTAAATAACATTTTAATTCATGGCATGCCTGAATTACATTGTTACTTTACAGCACCTTACATTTAGGCCTGTCAGATTATGAAGTCTCTTCACCAAAAGTAGCCGATCTACAAGCTTGTAGATCTGCTATTTTTGGTGAAGAGACTTGGTGTACTGTAGGCTGAAAAAGATCACACCAAATACAGTGCAACTCAGGTCAGTTTTACTAGAGGGTCTAAGTCAGGAATGTCTAACTCATTTTGGGTTGAGGGCCACATTCGGTACTGTCATTAATTCGGCTGTTCGGTGCTGCCGAGATTGTGTGACTCCCCGAACCGAACCGAAATTAATTTGGCTAAAAGTGGAGTATGCATCGGCCCTAAGTGGTTATTGGTTAAACTGAAGTGATATTGATACATTTCGAATAAGTATTCTGAGGCACCCCTGGACTTGCATAGCTAAATCATATCTTATAACTATTCAACATTTTTATGAAACAGACTACGAGACTTCTGAAGCCCATGTCTATAATGTACTATAAACATGCACTGTATAATTATAGTTATAGGAACTCATAAATACTCTACACTTTACAACAATAACCATAAAACACTATAAAGCCTTTTACAATGACTAACTTGACTTAATGATATTCCTGAAAGTGTAGGAAACCTTTTGTGTTTTATTAAATGCTATTTTCACTATACTTTAAGGCAAGCACTCAATCACCAATTTGGGAACACATCAGCAAAAATGTTTTTCTCTGAATCTGTCTTGAGATATTTCTCTAGCCTGGCATTGCCAGTCTGATCAGGTGGTATGACTCACAACTTCAAGTTCCTCATACCGTGATGGAAACTGTGAGTGATCCCGACACATGATCAATCTGGCAATGCCAGGTTACGCAATCACCACACATAGTGACTTATGATCACACTATATGCGATGCATTATAATAGTGATCTTAATGCATTATAACATTATTGTAATGTATTAGAACTGTGAGGATTATAATATAATATGATCCTGGCCAAAAGAAAAAACGTGTAGTTTATGCAAACATATTGGTTATGAAGTATTATGATACTTGACCTTATACAGAAATAATTATAACATGCTTTATAGTGTGTAATGATTAACACATAAAGAGTGCAGTATATTTGTTCTCTAGGCCTATATTATGCAGTGTTTTATAATACGTTTTTGTTTATAATAATATTTGTATATAATGCATTATAGACACAGGCTTCATAAGTGTTATCAAATTGAGAGTTTTGTGTTAAGTCACTTTAGATTGTAACCTTTAACCATTATTTTATGCTTTAAGAATAGCAGCTCTACAAGCTCTACGAGCTTGTAGAGCTGCTATTTCTTTCTTTTTTTAAGCAAACATTTGTAACTCAAATATTTGCTTATGGGGGGGGGGGGGGGGGGGGGGGTACCTGGAAATAACATTTTTGGGGTGGGGGTCCGTGGCCAAATACATATCATTTGGGGGGTCCTTGACATGAAAAAGTTAGAGAACCAATGATGATAGAAACATGCATTTTTCAAAAACCTTAAAAGGATTTAGAAGATTATAGAATCTGGTCAAAATATTCAAAGACTTGCACAAAATTAATGTTAATGTCAATTTCTCAAAAATAGCAGATCTACAGGCTCGCAGCGCTGTGAGCTTATATATCTGCTATTGTTTTATATCTAAAGCGTAAAATAATGGTTAAAGTATTAATGCGTAATAATGCGTTCCAGCCCAGGTCTTAAAGGAGTAGTTCACCCGCAAAATGACTTTTTGAGCGGTGGTCACAACGCTCCTATACGTGGCCGTGTGTGTGGGTCTCCGTCCGTCCGTCCGTCCGTCCGTCCGTGTCTGTCTGTATGTAGCCTAAACTTCGGCACGTAACTAGTGCCGCACCATTTACGCCACTCGCGCAATATATACATAAAAATGTGCGGCTCGGCCGGGAATGGTGTGCTATTACCTTTCGTTCCGATCCGCCTTACCATGCCGACGTAATCGGCAAAAAACAACGCTTAATTGTCCCCATTGACTTATAATGGGACAATGCAAGAAATCACTTTCAAGTATTTTTCTCTCGTAAACCATAGGAGCTACAGTTTCAAACCTCGGAGAGGAGATTCATAATGATTTTAAGAATGAATCCAAAAATAATTACATCACTCGGCCTCATGGTGGCGCTATAACGGCCCACTTTGCGTTTTGCCCCGTAACTCTTGAACCGTAGATCGGAAATTTAAAATTCTTTTTTCCCTGGATTCCTTGGGTCAAGACGCATCTCCCCATATAGGCCACGCCCATTTGCGCCAGGATAGATTTTCCGCCATCTTGAATTTTCTCCAAAACACACTTTTTGCTCCTTTTCCTACATATTTTCTTCAAATGTCACAAAAATCGGTACACATGATCTATGAGGTGGGTAAACCACCGCTCAGTTCACACGGGTGTGATTCTTTTCTATTGATTAGTCACGCCATGGAGAGTAGAGTTCAATAATATTTTTTTGGTTTTTGCCACATTCCTAAGACAAAAATTTGATTCAATTAAATTTACCCCCATTGATTCCCCGGAACGAATGGGGGTAAATTTATTGTTATCACATTTTTGTCTTAGGAATGTGACAAAAACCAAAAAATATTATTGAACTCTACTCTCCATGGCATGAGTAATCAATAGAGAAAAAGTCATTTTGGGGGTGAACTACTCCTTTAATAAGGTGTGTGTTCTTACCTGAAGGTTGGTCTCCATAGGGCCTCATCCTCAGATAGTCATCAGTAGCTTTAGGATTCAGATAATCTACATCCACCTGTCCTAGGCTGCTGTTGAATTCCACTGACATGGTTGGGTTCAGGTCAGTGGTCTGGAAGGACCCGTGTCCTCGTCTTGCCTTTTCACTAAACACAATTTCACATTTTGTAAGACTTGAATTTGCTGACTCAACTGGCAGAATCCGTCCGGACCGTTGATTATTTAAGGAAGAAGATAGCAGTAAGGTCGGGAAAACTATTTCTCTAAAGCGCCACTCCAACATTTCTGCACCAAAAGTGTGTATATCGTCACTGTCGGGCAGAAACCTTGTATCTCCAAGTTTCAAAATCAAAAAAAGAAAAAAGTGAAAAGAAAAAAAGTGATGTAGTACTACTACACGCCCTGATGATGACCAGTTCATGGTCGAAACATGTCGGTTTTTAACACATTGAAATAAAGCTGTTCCTCCTTTTTAAACCTGAGTGCCTGGATCACTTTTTTCTTTTTTTGATGACCGTGGATCCAAGAGCACCATTATACTCGGTTTTACTATTATATCCTCGGACGAGCACCTGGTTTCTCTCTGTTTCTTTCAAAATATTATGTTCTTTCGTAAATGAAAGCCCTGCTTCATCATACAAAAGTGTCGCACAAAAGTAGTGAAAATAGCAGATCTACAAGCACACAACGCCTCGCGATGCGAGGCGTTGTGTGCTTGTAGATCTGCTATTTTCACTATTTTAAATAATTTTTTAAATAATGACAAAAAAAGAAAGGTTTGGACATACAAGGTTTCCAGCCGACGATTCTGTAAATGACAATCCATATTGAGTTGTGTCTCAAATGATGTGCCAGCAACAGTTTTGTCATGGTATGTATTATATTAAAAAAAAGGGAGATTTGTGTTTGTTTCAGAGCTCTGGTAATTAATTACCTATCGTCCCTTTGGATGAAACCTAATTTGAAGTATTAAGTATTAAGGATTGGATCTTTAAGGGTTCCAGCCTTCTGCCACAGTCAGCAAAACTGTACTGTACTTCCTGCAGGATGTGTGTGTGTGTGTGTGTGTGTGTGTGTGTGTGTGTGTGTGTGTGCGTGTGTGCGTGCGTGCGTGCGTGCGTGCGTGCGTGCGTGCGTGCGTGCGTGCGTGCGTGTGTGCATACGTGCGTGCGTGCGTGCCCACCCATTGTTTATTGCTAACCATACACAACAGTAACCACTTATAGTGGGTTGGCTTAACAAAATTATCTAAACGAAGCAGATAAAAGCGCCAAACTTTTTTTGAGGCTTCTTTAGGACCTAACGATGGATTTTAGCCTTGGGTACCAAACTTTATTTTGATGTTTACCCATAGAATTATCCATATCAATTTGGGCTCCCATCGACTTTCTATACAGGAGGAAAATACCCAGAAAAAAAGTCTGCTTTAAGTAGGATGTGAGGGGTCTACTACGGGTTTGTCATGATTCTGAATCCATTGCAAGCATTTGTTTTGCACAAAAAAACTTTCATTGGGCTAGAAATGGCCCCACAAAACGATGGTTTAGTGATGAGTCATCATTTTTCACCGTTTTGGGGGTGTTTTTGGGGGCCATTTCTAGCCCAAGGAACGTTCTTTGTGCAAAACAAATGCTTGCAATGGATGAATCATGACAAACCCCTAGTTAGACCCCTCACATCCTACTTAAAGCAGATTTTCTTTCTGGGTATTTTCCTCCTGTATAGAAAGTCGATGGGAGCTCAACTTGATATGGATAATTCTATGGGTAAACATCAAAATAAAGTTTGGTACCCAAGGCTAAAATCCATCGTTAGGTCCTAAAGAAGCCTCAAAAAAAGTTTGGCACTTTTATCCGCTTCGTTTAGATAATGTCAAAAACCAGTGTTAAGCAACCACGCTATTAGTCTTTTTTGAAGTGCATTTATTTCACCATCACTAAACGTGCAATCAGAACTGTTAAGTTCAGATAGTTCAACTGGATTAAATGAGTCTCTTGTTAAATACATTTAGCAAGTAAAGCTTGATTTAATGCTTAAAAAATGTTATGGTCATTTTGTTGACTCGTTTATTTTGATCTTGCTTTTGTCATCACCTTTATCTCCTCCCTGTCAAAAAAGACATTGGATGAGATGACAGGAAACAGGGAGCGTCACGCAGCAAAGTGCACCAGGCTCGGGAAACAAACCTGTGGTTGGCCACCGGCACCCCACAACAATGTGTTTTTATCAAGAAATCATCAAATGAGCAAATAGCCTAAATATAAATCATGTCACTGAAAGAAACCTTGTCATATAATGTATTAGAAAAATTTAGAAGCTATCAATAAAAATCTAAAAGGGTTCATCCAATATACAGTAGTATACCCACCAGTAGCATTTTTGTCAGGAAAACTGACCGACAATCCTTACCTACCCAGCGACAAGATGTCGTTATAATGACCTAAAGATGTTGTTATAATGACATACAGTACACCTCATTCATAGAGTAATCCTTTAGGTGGTTGCACACTGCTGCGTTTTTCGTTGCGAACTGCGTTTTTCAGAGCAAGGAGAGAGAGGGAGATAGAGAGAGCAAGGGACTGAGTGGTGCGCGAAACGGGCGGCAGTGTGCAAACGTGACTGACATAACGTGAGGTTGATTTTTTTATTTGCGTTCTCCGAAATTCACTCCGATATTCGGCCCGAAAAACGCAGCAGTGTGCAACCAGCTTAAGTTTGATTTTTGTTAGATGTAAAGGTTGTACTTTTTACTCTAGTGCGATTATTTGACAAATGTATTCAATGTATTTTGTCTCTTCTATTTAGATCATGTCAAAGGTCATGTCTCACCTTGAACAGAAATGTCAAGATTCAATTCATCCCTGAGCAAGCAGGCAGGCTCTATTAGCTCAATGGTAAAACATTCAGCACTTGCCCAGGAAACCAGGTTCAAATCCGGGGTAGAAGAGAAAAGTTACATGGCAACTTTAACTTATTTTCATAAATAAAGTATTGATTTATTTAATATAATGACACAAGTGCTGCATAAAATTAACAGACAAAGTGTAACAAAACTATAAAATCTAATACAAATGTATCAGAAAAGTTAAAATCTAATGAATAGAAAGATAAACAAAAACATTCCAGCCTATTATGAATCAATTGCCATCAAATAGGTAAGCATGTACAGTATAACAATTACAATTACATAGAATAGATTAGTGGTTCTCAAAGTGGGGTCTGGGGAATCCCAGGGATCCTTCAGTGGGTTCCAGGGGGTCCCCAGCAAATATATTTAATATCAAACAACGTTAATAATATATACATTGCTTTCATGTCAACGGCTCCTTGACAAAGGTTTGAGAACCACTGCCATAGAGTATTCAGAGTTGGCATCTGCTACTCCTCCGCACCCTCGCATCGCATCTCCAGAGCTCTGCGTAGGTTCTGCCAGAACAGTCCAGTGTGCTGTTCGGCCTGGGGCCAGCTCAGGTAGGTGTGTTTCTTCACCAGCTTCCTCATGTGATAGTAGGGAGACAACTGATGGGCAGGAATGTCCTCCAGAAACACCAGGATCAATATGTCCTTCTTCTCATCAAACAGACGGTAGCTGCACACAGGAGAGGAAAGACACTTTAACAACATATTTTATGAAGGTCCCTGGAAAGAAATATTTTCAAATGGGGGTCCATGGCCAAATACATACTTTTTTCATTTGGGGATCAAAATGCTCGACCCCAAGTGCACCGTCTAAAATTGGTCTAACTCTGGTCTAGAAATGAAAGTTTTTTTAGACGTGTAAACTTAGACTAGACGTTCATTAGACGTCTATACCAGTGTTAGGCCAATTCTAGGCATGTGCTCACTGACTTGTTGAATGTTGAATTGAATTGAATACACAAATAAATAAATAAATAACACTCAAGATTGCCCAGTGAAATGTCAAAGAAATGGTGCCCCCACCTGGCCATCTGGATCTCTCTGGAGCACCATTCACTCTCAAGGTAATGATGGCTGATGACACAGATGGTCTTTCTGCTGCCATAGATGGCCTCTGTAATGTTCTCTATGATGGGTTTACCTGGGAACCAGTAAGAAACAATTTCACATCTTATAAGAGACAGGCAGGCAGACAGACAGACAGACAGACAGACAGACAAACAGACAGACAGACAGACAGACAGACAGACAGACAGACAGACAGACAGACAGACAGACAGACAGACAGACAGACAGACATATATTAATACAATATTGTCCACATGTAGAAATACTGTAAAAGATTACTTGAGTTAAAGTCCAAAAGTATTGGGCTTGGGAGGGATCAAAATACCAAAAGTAAAAGTACTCATTATGCAGTGTTCCGTTTCATAATCTCAATTCAAAAATAGAATATCTAGAAGGAGTCTTGTAAATTGGCTATTTCAGAATAGATGAAATTTGTTTATATACCGTATGTAATAATAATTTAAATTTGCAAAGAACCTGGCTCGAAGTCCCTGTGGTGTAGACAGAGTCTCCAGCCCTGCTCTCCTTCCAGCACTGGAAGCATTTCTCTGTAAACCCAGAGCTCATCGTGGACGTTGTAGGAGATGAAGGCATCGTAGCGCTGAGGAGACCCCCTCTTTTTTGCCATGGCATCATAAAGGAAGGCCAGGAAGAGGTAGTAGGCGTAGAGTAGATGCAATCTCAGGAAGTGGTAGGTGAAGGATGTGAGCAGAGTTAGCACAATCACACAAGTGGAGGAAACGTAGTAGATGAAGCTAGCATCTATCCAACAGGAATGATAGTCAAAGTCCAGAAACCTTGTTCCCATTTTAGCCAGAGGATAGGCACAAGTGTAGAGGTGAGCAGAAACTACCATTGTTTGGTTGTTGTTCAGCACCCACTGGAGAAAGTCAGAATCAGTCACAAGCAAAAGGGTTGTCAGCCATGTTAACATAACTGAGCGCAGGGAGAAAATGGAACACAGAGACATTTATCACTGTCAACTCGTTCTCGCTCAGATCCAGCCAAGAGACTCGAGTCAGGTTGGCTTGTGCCAGGAAGTCCAGGGACTTCAGTTTATATTTGGAGAGATCCAGAGCCTCGAGCTGTGGTGTATTTTTAAGTGTGTTACAAGGGCTAATGATTTGAGCATTGCTTTGTATTTTAAGGCTCTTCAGGCTCTTCAGTAAAGGTAACTGCACATGGGGAAGTAAAGATGTCGGTTTGATTTCAACGACATTAAAAATGAGACTAAGAGTTTCAAGTTCATCCAGTCCTTCAAAAGCGGTGCCGTCCATCCCCACCACTTTGTCTGATTCAACATTTAAATGTTTGAGCGATTTCAGACCATTAAAATCCCCCTTTCCGAGAAATTCAATGGGATTCCTTAAATTCAAGAATTCTAGTTTCTGTAGACCAATGCTGAACATATTGTCAAACATCCATAAGAGATTGTCATTCATAGTTAGAACCTTTAACTCATTGAGATCTAGAAAAACGCAAGCTTTCAGTTCAGATATGCGGTTGTTATCTAGATGAAGGTGTGTGAGTCTTGTTAAATTTAAGAAGTCTAAGCAGCTTAAATCATTAATATGATTGTCATTCAGGTTTAGATACTGAAGCATGGAGAGATTCTTAACATCATCTGGCACTTTGGAAAGCTGGTTGCCGGTGAGGTTCAGGCGACTCAGTTGCTTCATGTGTTTGATTGAATCCTTTGACAGTTCAGTCAGGAAATTATGGGATAGATCCAGGTTGCTTAGCTGAGTACATTGTGACAGTTCAGTGAGTGCACTTAAATTTGGAATGTTGTTATTCCGTAGGTTGAGTGCACTCAGTGTGGGTATTTTGCAGGCAATAGTTAAGAGACCTCTGTTTAAACTCTTTTTCATGTTAGACAGCTGTAGGTACTGTAATGAATCAAGGCTCTGTAGAAACTTTATGGTGTTGTTAAAATACATGTAAGGATCCCAAAAATATGCCTTAGTTATGTTCCTGAGAAAATTCTTGTCAGGTATGTCCCATTCCCATCCAGACTTATTACAACAGCATGTCAGGTCAACTGTCTCAAGATATGGAAATACAGCTGTGGTGATGCTAAACTTTGTTATTGACTGTGAAATAACTCTCAACTCCCTGAGCTCAGAGGACAAATTTAAGGGAAGCTCTTTTGACTGAAAAGACAATAAATCATAAATTGAGATGTTCAGCACCTGCAAGCGTGGTAGTTGTAAGATGGTGATGATATCTGAAATTTGATGTATTTGGTTGTAATGTAGACTTAGTGTCTGTAAGTTAGGCAGTAACTTGAAGGCAGCAGGGTTGATGAATTGGATTTTGTTAAAATCCAAGCACAGTATCAACAAGTTAGACAGTCCATGGAACATATCATCTGACAGTGTTGTTAGTTTGTTTCGGAACATTCTGAGCACTTTAAGTTCCATCAAATTGATAAAAGCCCCCCCATCTACATTAAATATTTTATTGTAACTCAGTTCCAAATCTACAAGATTTGACAGATTGTAAAAATCTGCCCTGTGTATATCTTGAATGTCATTATGCTGGAGTGTTAATGATATAACGTCTCTGGGAATGTCATCAGGTATGATAACGAGTTGACGATGTTCACATTCCACTGAAACACCAGCATTGGCATTTTCAGAGTAAACAACAGTGCAGTTTTTCAGGATGTAAGCCAGGATTGGATTTAGAGGAAGCATGCACAACAGAAATAAAAAGGGGAAACAATTCCAACTTCCTGTCTGTTGCATCATTGCTGTCTTCAGGATGAATGGTCAGGAACTTTTGGTGGACACTGCTGTGGACACTGGTTGGTGACAACACTGGTCAGCATTGATGATCTAAAGATGATAAAACAGTCAAATTATCTGTAACTCTAGATTGTTTCTTTGTAAATGCCATGTCTTAAATTCCCTTTAACGCCAGACTTGACCCATAACCTCATCCTACAAAACAGAGAGGGTGCTGTTTTTACCCTTTTCTTTGACGATGGCTAGCCAGATTGTTCTCATCCTGTTTGGACTCACCTGAGATTAAAATATAAAAGTAGAATAATAACAAGATGATGTAAAAAAGGTTGTGCTTCATGTGTAATAAAAGTGTGCATGTACTATTACAGATTATTATACAGAGTCCGATACAAAGCTAGACGATATGACTGCCTCTGCATGGATACAATTGATTGATCTGAGGCAAGAAATCAAGAACATTTTAAATAAACAGTGTTGGCTAAACGTCTAATACTGCAACAATGGAAATCTGAATCTAGCCCTTCATTTGCAGCAATGGCTCAGACTTGGGCAACGTGCTCCATTGCTCCATATGGAGAGAATTCGGTACTCAATCATCAAGAAAGACCAACTTTTTCTGAAAATATGGCAGCCTCTGTTGGAAAGGTGGTCAGTCTCCCGTGACAGAGCTCGTGCTCGGGGTGGCCCTTCAAGTGCCTGAGAACAGTCTGGGTTATATTTTCCTGAATACCTCTTAGATTATTTTCTAATGTTTTCCGTCCTGGATGCTGTCAATTACTATACACACATATATATATATATATATATATATATATTTCTTTTCTCTCTCTTTGGCTGATTTATTGATTTATTGTATTTCATTTGTGTGTTTTTTTTCCTTGTCTGTTATTGTCCTTTTGTTTGTTTGTCCTTTCTTCCTACTTAGAGGGAAACCGACTTATTGTCCTTTACTGTAACCTGCAAGATACCCCCCAATAAAAACGATGTTAAAATAAAATAAACAGTGTTCTTCTCCACTAAAGAATAAAACAAGTTAACATGCTGTATACAGTAACTGTGACAAGTGTACATGGACATCCATGACGCTGGCTGGTCACTCCAGTGGTGGTTGCTTTAGAAACTGCCCAGTCTGTTTTTTAGTAAACTGATCTGGACATACTGTAGTTCATTATGAAAATACATGCTTGTTTTCTCCACAATCAACTACATACAGCTGTGTTGACACTGCACAGGGTGCAACAGTTAATCGAACTATTCGATGTCATCGATTATAAAATAATTCAATAAAAGAATCCATTAATAATCAATCCATATTTTGGGCATCGAGAATAGCATCTGCTCCTTTCACTATTTGTGCACCACACCATTGTGCAACGAAGTATAGAATATCACTTAAGTGGTTCATTGATTTGTTAATATATTTTAAAAAATATAACTCGCTTCTCTATTCACCAAAAAGGTAATATCACTAAGAAAATAATCGATGGTTGCAGTCATTGTAACAACAGTTTATCTTGGAGATGTTTCTTAATCTTCAGATACACATGATGTAATACTTACTGAGGTGGCATCATTAATCCACCAATTGTTGTTACTTTTTTCAAATAACAGAGAAACACGTTTTTTGTTTTGTCATTTTTCAACAAAGTGCCCTGACAATGTGTTGATGTGACACGCAGATAGTCTGTTTTCAGTTTATTTTACATGTTTTTTCATTTTTTGATACATTTAGCCTATAATGACATGCCCCCAAAAGATTATTTATTTTATTGAATGATAGAGGTTTTTCTAAATAATCATTTTAAATCAATTAGTTTGATTGAATATTAACTGTTGATTAACTTTTGCAGACCTGTTGAAGCCTACCTGAACTCCTAAACGCCAGTGACCATCATCATCTCATATGAAAATCCGTGTGCAAATGACATGGTGTGCCAACAAGGGATAGAAGTTAAAGAAGAAGGTACCCCTATAGAAGTTCAAGTTCCTTTTATTGCCACACAACCAGTTTGGTGGTATTTAGTTTCAGCACATATAATGTTGCAGCTCTGACAGAAACAAGGAACAAAACAAGTACATGTAGACATTTGCACCATTACCACAACCAACAATAAAAACATGAAAAACAGAAAAAGGACAGACAACCATTTAGCTAGTGTGAGGAGGGAGAGGGAGTGGGGTACTGAGGGAGTTTAGAGTTCGTATGGCTCAGTGATGTCATTACGTGCGCATCCCGCATCAAAAACTCATTCTAGTCGCCCAGGGACTCATTCATGTCATGGTCCTGGGGTCCCGGGGATGCGCCTCCATTGGAGTCCATGTACCGGGTCGCGGTAAAAGAAAAACATTTTAAAATTCCACAGACACCACCATTGTTCATGGGTGAAAGCATCCTACTTTACCCTACGTTAACACAAATAAAATCCACGTAGAAAGTCTTAAACAGGCGATAGAAACGTCAATGTTTTGATTCCACTGACGTCCAACGCCATTTTGCGTGCCCGAATTCATTAGGGGCACATGTTTTAGTAGTTTTAGTAGTTCTAAGTTCAAACATTAGCCAAATTGTAAATTAAATAGGCAAACATTTTGAAAATAGCCGATCTACAAGCTCACAGCGCTCGAAAACATTGTATTGAGGACTCATAAAACTTTTCTGGGACCCATTTGAATGACCACCTGTGGGTCCCGGGACCCATTACATTGAAAACCTAGTAACATCACTGATGGCTGTAGGGTAAAAACTGTTTTTGAAGCGGGAGGTCTTGGCATGGATTGATCCGTAGCGTTTCCCTGATGGTCACAACCAATGATTTTTGCTGCCTTGTTAATAATACGCTGTAGGTTGGATTTTGAGAATTGATCAGCTGAACCATACCAGACAGTGATAGATGAGGTGATGATGCTTTGTATGATGGCAGAGTAAAAGCGGAGCAACAGTCGTTGGTTCACCCTGTACTTCCTTAGTTGCCTGAGGAAGTACAGTCGCTGCTGAGCTTTCTTGGTGATGGTGGTGATGTTGAGGTCCCATTTGAGTTTATTGCTGATGTGGGTTCCAAGAAATTTGAAGGAGTCTGTGAGGGTAATGGGTTGGTTGGATATTGTCAGTGGAGATTTGAGGGTCTATGGCTATTTCCGTGGTTTTGGAGGTATTGAGCAGGAGGTTATTGATAGAGCACCATGTTGCTACTCTCTCCACTTCTCGTCTGTATGTTGATTCGTCGTTGTTCTTGATGAGGCCAAGAATAGTAGTGTCGTCCGCGTATTTGTATATTTTAACTGAATTGTCCAGGGAGGTGAGTTGGTTTGTGAAAAGGGAGAAGAACCAGGGGGAAAGGACGCGCCCCTGGGGTGCGCCAGGGTCAGTGGGTGGGACATCCGGTTATGTATTTTGACAGTTTGGGTTCTGTTTCTGAGGAGGTCTAGGATCCAGTAGTTTATTGCCGGGTTGATGTTCATGTCCTGCAATTTAAAAAACTGTTTATTTGGGGAGATAGTATTGAAAGCTGAGCTGAAGTCAATGAACAGAGTTTCTAAGTGACCAAGTGTATGATGCATTGCTAGGCTGATAGCATCTTCTATTGACCTGTTGGCACGGTATGCAAATTGGTGAGGGTCGAGTTGAGATGTGGTGATTGATTTGAGATATTCCAGAACCAGATGTTCAAATGATTTCATTGCAACCGAAGTGAGAGCTAGGGGCCTGTAGTCATTGAGACATGGTGGATTTTGGGACCGGAATAATGGTGGACTGTTTGAAACAGTGTGGGACTGAACACTGATGCAGAGAGGAATTGAATATGTCCGTAAATACAGGGGCTAGCTGGTTGGCACAATAGCTGAGCACAGCGGGAGAGAGCTGGTCTGGCCCTGCAGCTTTTCTTTTATTGGATCTTTTGAATATACGGTCCTTACCTTATCCTCCTCGATGATGAAGGGGGGAGGAAGAGGATGGGGCCGTGGAGGCTTGACTTGACTTGACATGACTTCTCTCACCCGTTGGCACACTTCTCTCCACTTAGCCGATATAAAGTCCATGGAAATAAGTAATTTCATGATTGTAAGAAGAACAGCAGGCATTGCAAGCACACGCGCACACACACACACACACACACACACACACACACACACACACACACACACACACACACACACACACACACACACACACACACACACACACACGTGCACGTGTTTGTGTCAGTATTCCTCCATTTTGAGATAATAAGATAAGCTATCAATTTCAGGTGTCATGGCAACAACAGCTAGGCTGAAACACAGGACGGACACAGGTAACAAAAATCACACCAGTGTGAACCGAGCGGTGGTGTCCATTAATTTCAAGGCTGTGTGTGTGTGTGTGTGTGTGTGTGTGTGTGTGTGTGTGTGTGTGTGTGTGTGTGTGTGTGTGTGTGTGTACGCGTGTGCGTGTGCGTGTGCGTGTGTGTGTGTGTGTGTGTGTGTGTGTGTGTGAACGTACATTTCAAGGCTGCTCAACAGAACCTCTCTGGTCACTCAACTGTATTGCAGGCTACATACAAACACACAGGGACGGATACACACACCACACGGCCACGCTATGGAGTGACCACCACGCTATGGTGTGACCACCGCTCAAAAAGAGACACACGGAGCAAAGAAGCAGCACTGAGCACATCACTTTTAGTTGTCTTTTTTTACACCCACTTCTCTTTGGTTAATACTTTACTTGAGTATTTCTATTCTTTCTGTGCTGACATTTGCTCATAGACTACTGTAAATTAGATCCATGCAGCACTTTAAATGGGTGCTTTCGTACCCAAACAGTGATGGGGCGGCGTGGGGTCGAGGGTCATTTAGTGACTATTCAGGTTAAGCCCATGGACACCCAGGACAACGATAATGATAATAATGAATACCTATACTATCCCGCGGGGGAAATTCAGATATCGCAGCCCAACCCAGCTGCTTTTTTTTTTATCAGCTTTGACCCAGCTGAACTCAACCCAGTGATGCCCACAAGGAGCGCAAGGGGGAAGGGGAGCAGTGGTAGCTGGAGTGGGGAATCGTACCTGCGATCCACTCGTCCCAGACTCCCAGACTCTTCGCCCTTCTGGCCCCCAAACTGTGGAATGAACTCCCCACTGAAGTTTAATGAGACTTTATTTAGGGAAATTCTGGTACGGATCTCGCTCATTAGAGCACTGTACGGGGAAAAAAGTCGACAGACACAGCCCACGGTCCTCCTAAGACGCGACAAGGTTCTGCAATATAATAAGCCAGAGTCTGACAAAATAAAATCATATTTGATAGCATTTTGTTTTGAATGAAAACAGCATTTCTGAAACAATGTATTCTTTTTACCAAAAAATCTAAATCAAAATTGAAAATCGACTTTTCTGATAAATAAATCTGGATTTTATTTTTAGGCCAAATCGAACAGCCCTACAATGATTACAATTATTTTATAAAAATATACATTGGGTAAGAAGTGACAGATTGTGTGAATGTGAATTGACATTATGTTTCTGTGCCTACAGTATGACAATAACAAATACCAGTGCATCTATTCTATTTGTGGAGGTACTGTAAATAGCAGAATGATAGATATACAGTATATTGTTTCATGACCAGGGGTCATCAAGGTGTGTGTACACACACAAAATGTGTCCATGGCAAAGACGTGGGCTTGTACATGGCACATTTTAGATTTTCTGTTTTACACACCATAATGTTCTTATTTTTAAGTCTCACACTGATGTACTACGACACTATGGCACATTATAGTTCACTAGTCCTATAGTGGTTCTTAAGTTTCATTTGCAATGACCCCCATAACTCTGAGAGTGTACAAATGGAACCAAATGGACCATCCATTTGTACACTCTCATAGAATGAGAGTTACAGACCTGTCATGGTCATCCAGGGCTATCTCTTTATGTGTTTCTGGTAATACTCATGTTGTATGTCTGTGTCAAAAATAGAATTTTGGCAAAAACGTCCACCACAAGCCAACATGGCGATGACCCCAGTTCATGACCTTTAAGTGAAAATGCTCAGTTATTCTGTGTTGCCCAGCGTTGTGGGAGGAGCCACTTCACCTCCTCTCCCTCCTCCTCCTCCTCCTCCTCCTCCTCCTCTCCTCCTGCTCTTGGGGAACTCGCAGACATAGAACATGTTGGCGTCACAGTCGATGTGGCCCCAGGAGCCTGTGCTGTGCAGCTCCACACAGCTGGAGTTGTTTACAGGACCTGGACCAGTGGCGGAGAAAGTATACTCACATTCATGAAATGTAGAAATACTCTGTTACAAGTAAAAAAGTCCGGAAAATCCAAATTTACTGTGAAAAAGTAACAAAAGTATTGGTATCAAAATACCATTAGGGCACAGTCACAACACACTTTTATTCTACCTATGAGGCCGGATTCTGACAATGCATTTCAATGGGAATGGAGCGTTTTAGTTTTTTTTGTTGCAGAATCCCGCAAATGGCAGTGAACCATTCCAATCCATTCCCATTTAAATGCATTGGCAGAATCCGCCCCCATAGGTAGAATAAAAGTGACCGTGCCCTTATGCAGAATGTCCAATTTTAAAAGGTTTTCAAATGTATAAAAATATATTTTGAAAATGGCAGATCTACATGCTCACAATGCGTGGCGATGCGACGCATTGTGAGCTTGTAGATCGGCTATTTTCAAACGAACGAAATGTATACAGAGCTGAAGTGGTTAATGTATGTTTTATAATGATAATCTATAACGTAACTTTATAAAATGGTCAAATAATTACATAGTGGATTAAAAGTACTATTTGCCTCTGGGATGTAGTGGAGTAGAAGCAAAAGTACTTACAATTGGAAACTAAATTCTACTAAAAGTACCTCAAATGTTTACTTAAGTACAGTACTTGTACTTAGTTACTTTACACCACTGACCTAGAGCAGGGGCCTCCCCTTGACTCCATGCAGCAAACTCCCTCAGAGGGGAGGAGTCTGTGTATACATGGTCCTTTGTTCCATCCTGAGTGGAAATGGCACAGTGATAAAGAGAGACAGAGACTATGTTTACGAAAGTAATAATGAGAAAATAACTGAAATCATGAAAAAAGGGTTATTATATAAATCAGGGCAATTGTGAAAGCTAGGAATTCAAATGCCAAGAACGCACGCCAAGAACGCACGCCTGCACGCATCTGACGCCGCCAGTGTGGGTGTGTTCATTGAAAATAATAGGGGTGGCTGTTTTGACGCGTGCCGTCCGCAGCCGGTGTGTGGCCCCCTTAAGTCATCTCTTTATGATACTGGCCAGTGGCCACCTCTGGTAAAATCACATATATCCTATATTGAAAAGGATCATGCTGTTCCCGTCCCTTTTAATATAATGGTCTATCTCCATAACTTTGGCCAAAACAGGCCTTTTTTCACAACATTGTTACAAACATTTTGGGTGAAATGATTAAGAAATATCATATAGTTTTGTTTTGGATCTTTTTCTTTTCTTTTTTTTCTGAAAAAACTACCATTGGTTTAAGAAGGTGACGAATTATGTGTATGCCAGCATGCATGTACTGTCTTGGACCTGATAGCACATGCATGCACGTGACCTGCACCTGTAGACTTACAGCTATATTTCCATTCATGCCTATTAGCCCATATCCTTAAACTTGCCCTTTCTTACTATTTTGAAAAACATTTTAAAATACAAATAGCGGATCGACACGTCGTGAGCTTGCAGATCAGCTATTTGAAATATTCAAAAATATTTGTCAAAATAGTAAAAAATAGCAAAACAGTTTAGGGATAAGGGGTAGCCTAAGGCATGGACGAAAACATAGAGCCCTTACTGAGTCCTTGGTCTGAACCTGCAACCCGATAAAGACCCTGGTCAGCCCGGCGTTGTTGACGTAGTCTGCTATGAGGCGGTTGGAGTGCCTGCTCTTGGGCATGGCCAGGTTGCCTCCTCTCAGCTTACAGTTTACCAGAGCCTCTCTGAACCTCCTGGCCTCCTTCACCAGCAAATAGTAAGTGTCCTCCGTCTCCCTCAGACCTAGGATCACTGAGAAGTAGAAAAGTAATGTCCCATTTCACAAGTTTTCAAATGTATAACATTTTTGAAAATAGCTGATCTACAAACTCGCAGTGCGTCGCATCGCAACGCATTGTGAGCTTGTAGAACGGCTATTTTTAAATGGACAAAATGCATATACAGTAGTTGAAGTGGATAGTGTATATTTTGCAATAAATCTAAATCTACAAAGTAACTAACTAAAAGTTATAATTGTAGTGCAGTAAAAGTAGAATATTTGACTCTGAGACGTAAACACAAGTATTGAAATTTGAAAATCAAGTAAATGTACTTCAAATGACTTTCAACCACTGTACAGTATATTGTCGTTGTCGGGTGAAAACCTTGTACCGGTATGTCCAAAACCATTTGTTTTGCGTTTATCATTTTAGAAATGATTTAAACTAGTGAAAACAACCGATCTACAAGCACACAACGCCTCGCACCGCAAGGTGTTGTGTGCTTGTAGATCTGCTGTTTTCACTACCTTTGTGCGACGGCCTTCTATGATGAAGCACGGCTTTGCTTTGCGGAAAAACTGGGAGATACGAGGTTTCTACCCGACAGTGACGATATAATCACTATACCTTTCAGGACTTACCATCCTTTACAAAGTTGACCGCGTTCCTAAGCTTCCCTACATTGATGTCCAGCTGTCCAATCACCTTCCTGTATCTGCCACAGTCACACGTGGTGCCTGATTGATCAAGAGGTTTGTAGCGTAAGAATCACAGTATGTTGGCAAAACACCTATAGTCATAACATTACGTAGTATAGAGTAGAAGAGGAAAGTGACACTTATTTTATTTTTTAGGCTACTTAAATCGAGGTGAACCAGGCCAACGTCTCACCTGGTTTCCCTTTTAATCCAGTGTCTCCACCCAAACCTGTGTCACCTTTGTCACCTAGAGTGGAATAGAATCACATATTGCATGACATCAGACATGCATGGTGCATGCGAGCATGTACATTAACGTTTTAATGTCTTTAAAAAAAATGAAAATGCACTGAATAATATTAGAAATGTAGGCTTTTGGCAAGTAGTTTGTTTATTATTGTTGATGTTAAGTGTCCTCAGGTTTTTGAAAGGCATTTTATTGCGACCGAAGGTCGCATATACTCTGAAGAATCGTGTCGCTTGAGTGTCCGAAGCCTCGTGACCGTCCTTCCGAAGCCTCTGTGATGTCAGTGTGATGTCAGCGAGTTGTGACATCACTTCCTGTACAGGGCAGCTACACGAAATGTGGATAACACTATATATGGAGATAGTCCAGTCCATCATGTCATATGGGACTACCGTCATAGAAAGTAGCCATTGTTAGGCCGGAGTCAATGGCTGTCTGTCTGACTGCCAAGTCTGCCATTGACTTGCAGCGCATGAACGCCGCACTGGAGCGTGAAAACCAACAGGCCTGATGGAAAATGATACATGGCCGCAGGCTTTGTGACGTCCCACATCTTATGTGCTGGGCATACTACTAACCGACGCCAAGGACCTCCAGAGGCCATACAAAGAGTATCTAACCCGAGGCCCCTTACTAAGTAGCATACATTTACAACATACCTTCTCCAAAAACATCAATATTGAACTCCATATGTATATGGATACATACATGTATTTTTTATTAATAAAGGATAAAATAAAATAAAAATGCCATAGATGGGCATTCCCAAAAGCAAAATCCCTTTATGCCCATATATGGGGATTTCTGATGTCATCAATCTCTGGCCCTAACTAGCTCAAAAGCCTGCTTTACTCTGATTTACACCCTACCTTTCCAGATGATGACCTATTGGGTACACACTTATGTCCAAATATAGAAATCCCAAGGCATCAAACCTAAGCTTGGCTTTACTAATTAACATATGTTTCATGCCCATATATGGAGATCCCTGTCCCAATGTTATCAATATTAAGGACATATCTGGAAATGCCCATATTTGGTAATGTCCACATATGGGCATGTTTTGACATAACATAGTCAGGGAACTCCATGTATGGGCATAACATTGATTCTGTGAGTGTGCCATGATTCTGTGAGTGTGCTGAGCTCCTAGGGTTGATACCCTCACAAAAACATGAACAAACTCCCCCCAGAATGACAACAACTAGAATCGTCAGAGAAACGCTGTGGTTGGCCAGATTGTCAAGAATTGGCGCGACCTCGCCCTTTAGGGCGAGGTTGCATGTCACCCTGAGGTCGCATTCCACCCTTGGGTGTCTTACTAGTAGTATAAATTCAAGTTATTAGGGTTAGGGTTAGTTTTTGAAATTACCACACTATCAAACCTCTCTTATTTGTTGAGACATGAATGCTTCATTCTGAGATGAGATCTACAGTACAAGCCATCTCCACCAGATAGCAGCACTGCACAGTACCACAATCCGCTCCAAGCCCAATTAGATCTGCACTGGATACAGTAAAAAGCTGATGTCAACCCAATGTGACCCAGATCTAATCTTATTTATTGAAGGGAACCTCAATAAATACATGTTAAAAAAAAGACAGCTCTTTGGTTAGGAAAGTCAGATGTTTTCTATAAAAGGAGTCTAGATTTACTAGACAATAGGGAAATATCCATGTCTCACGTAGCATGTCCGCACTTGAACCTGGCCGATAATCTTAACCCCCACAACTGTCAGTTGGAAATTTAGGGGAAGTGGGCTACAATACAAACATTGCCCTGGGTTGTTTTTGTTTGACGGAGAGTAAAAAAGGGCAGATATTGGACCGCATAAACTGGCCTTTCTAAGTCGGGTGATTTCTCACTGTACACTTTAATGCTGTATATCATAATTGTGGTCGTAAACACACAAGTGTGTGTGCGTGCGTGCGCGTGCGTGCGTGTTACAGGGAATGTAGAAAGACCAGAGAATCTTAACATTTCCTACCCCACTTGGGATGCATTTTCATAGGGAATGTTACAATTACCTACTGTACCATGCCAGGGAATTTGGATAAAAAAAGGAAATAATCCATCCCACTGTCTGACACCCACCAGAGTGTGGTCCAACAGGGAGCAAGATTGTATGGGCCACATTCTTTATTCACTCTTGATTGAATAAAGGATGCTTTACATGCATAACTCTAGACATCACATGAGGCCCTGAGGCACACGGTACATGAGACCTGAGTGACCTCTAGGCGAGCGGGAACGGAAATAACTTTACGCCATGTTCGGAACCCCCAAACCGGAACCAGAATCCAAATCACTTAAACCCCAGTTTCATAAATAGCAAAAAAAGAAGAAAAAAAAAAAGAAAGAAAGAAAGAAAGAAAGAAAGAAAAAAACAGCAGCATATCTTGTCATTTAGTGTTGGATTGAAGGATTAACGGACCGCTTAATTTGAGCAAATTAAACAAACACGTGACAAACAAGATTAAACAAACTATTACTATAATAATGTTCAGTTTTTATGGCCCCACAGCAGTGTAGTGTACCCTCTGCTGTGTGGGGACATTTTGTTTTGTTACAATTCAGATTTCCTATTGCAACGATGCATTAAAATTCAGTAGGCAACAGTACTGCTGTTTGTAGAGTGGCATTTGAGATCATTATCGTTATGAATAGGTTGTAGGGGAATTGGGATGCAGTTTTAAAAAAAAAGTCAGTTTGGTTTTATACAGAACCGCTTGTGTTTTGGATGGAGAGTAAGGGGTTGTCATGGGGCTTCAAAAAGGTGAACAGGGTCTATGGTTGGATACATTGTGCCTGCCAAGGAGGCAAACAGAAGGCAATGTTGATGGAAATAATTATTCTCTGCCAGGGAATTATATTTTATTCTCCCCTGCACAGTTTTCTTTGTTGTGCCTATAGCCTACAATTTGCATTTCCCAGGTATAGTCACACTTTACTTACCAGTTACTTTAAACTACAGTTTTAATAGCTTTCGTGACAGATAAATCATCCTTTACATGAAGAACTGGCTCAGCATGTATGTGAATGTGCTTTTAAATGTGCCTTTCTGTGTGGAGTTTGCATGTTCTCCCCGTGGGTATGTACCCTCACGAAAAAACTAATCTTGCACTGGCTCCCCCTGGCCAGCCGGGGTACCTGATGGAGGGGAAAAGGAACTGGTTGGAATAACGTGTTCCTTCCACGCGCCACGTCCTACCGGGGAAACTCCCCCCTGTCAGGTGATAAGAAACGGCCTGCTTATACTTCATGCATTGAAGGAAGCATGAGCTCAGTTCGGGGCTCTCCCCAGATTGGCAGAGGGTGAGCAGCGCTCAGGATTACAGCTTAGGCAATTGCACCAGGTGAAAAATGGGTTACAAAATCGTGGGATAACTTTTTTAATGTGCTTTCAAGATGTATGATGTTTAAAAAGTAATCTAATCTTGACTAATTGATGACTCTGATGACACAGACATAAAACAGACAGAGAGAGAGGGAGAGGGAGGTGTACTGTACAATACATCTGAGCTTTTCCAGAGGTTCAAAAGATTATCCATCATTGTGATACCTTTGTCTCCCAAAGGCCCAGTCTTCCCTACGTGGCCCACCTGTCCTTTAAGGCCAGACTCTCCTGTCAATCCTAAAGGGAGGGAGGGGTGGGGGCAGTTGAGGAGAAGGCAAGGGGAGGAGGTTTAGGAGAGGAGATAGACAGACAACAGAATCACACTGTTTACTGGTTGCGTATGTTCCAATACAATCAACACAAGCAGGGAAGCCATTAGTACTGTAGGTCAGTAATATGAATACCGGTACATTTCTTTGTGGTCTTGTGCTCATTGAGTCTCCCTAAAGCCAAATCTTATCTAATCATTAACTCATATAAATTAGAAAAGAAAATTGCAACTGCAACTTCAACAGCTAGAAATGTATATAATATAATTATACAAACCTTTGAAACTGTACCTTTTTCTATGCAAACTTCTAATAAAGTATTCAATCAATCAATCAAACATTAATGTCCCATTACATTTCAACTCTGATATATTAATTATCATTTATTGTGGATAAGTAAAATTATTTTCCATTTCACGATTATTTTCTTATTTATATCATCATCAGTGTAATTACATGTTCCGATAATTTCTTTTGGGACATTTCTCCTCAGCCCTGAGGTTGTTTTCCAAACCTCTCTGCATGGTACTTTGTGCTTTGGATGACTCTATTATTGTTCATTTTACATGGGGTTTGGATGGATTTGTTTTTGGGCATTAACACAAATGACAGAAACAGCCAAAAGATGGTATTGCATGGTGTTATCCATAGAATTTAGGTAATTTGAATACATTGACTCAGTTTGAGTAATGCAGTGTAATAACACAGTAGCACAACCAATAGCAGATTATATTAGAACTACATTATTAAACGTTAAACATACAATATAAAATGCCTTTTGCATTCAGGCAATATTAACCCCTGGGTCATTTTTTGTGTATTTGTTTATTTTAGCGGTTTTCATTGTCTCCACCAGCCGAAGGCAGGGGGAGAGTATGTTTTCGCCCCTGTCCGTCTGTCCGTCCGTCCGTCCGTCCGTGCGTGCGTGCGTGCGTGTGTCCGTCCGTCCGTCCGTCCGTCCGTCCGTCCTCCGAGTTTGTGTGTAGCTAATCTCCGGCGCCGTTGGCCCAGACGCTGCCAAAATGAGCACACACACTCCCTGGATGCCTATTCAGAACCTCTGCCCCACATTTTTCACATGGGCCCGTTCTAGCGCCACCAGGAGGCCAATTTGTTTTGGCCAGTACTCCTACAGATTTTGTCCAAAAATCACGCAAATCCGTAGACAGTATCTTACAGTCATGCCATCGACATGGATCTCTCTGATTGTCCATATTCCATCCTGATTGGCTGAGATTGGCTTTCAAAGTTTGTAAGATTGGTCCATTTTGGACAAAATGCCTCAAATCACAAACGCAGAGTGTAATTAACATGAAATCGCGCACACACGTTCCCACTACTAGGATGAGGAAGAAATGCCACTTGGCGCTATAAAGGCCAATTCGTGGTTTTACCTATAACTCCACTGATCAGTTTCAAACTTTGTAAGCGCACTCCCTATAGGCCAAGGAAAAACCCTTTCCTTGCATTTTTCACATCAGCCTTTTATAGCGCCACCTGGAGGCCGACTTATGTAAGACACATTTTTGGATATTACTCATTCAGATTTGACCCAAAATGAACACAAATCAGTACACAGTATCTCTACAGTCATATGATCAAGACGGATCTGTCCTGTATTAAATATTCCATCCTGATTGGCTAAGATTGGCCTCCAAACTTTGCAGGATTGATCTGTTTCAAACAAAATGCCTCAAATCAAACACAGCGTGCAATTGTAATGAAATTGTGCACGCACATTCGCAAAAGGCCAAGGAAGAAATTACACTACAAAATGTTCAAATCAGCCTCATGGTGGTGCCATGAAAGGCCTAAGATTGGTGAAGAACACATGCCACCCTTTTTACATTGGCCTATTATACCACCACCAGGACGCAATTCATCAATATCACTTCAGTTTAACCACTTAGTAAAACTTAGTAGTTGCACTGTACCTGATGAGTTCTTTTTCCATCTACACTAACTCTCTTCACCAAAAATAGCAGATCTACAAGCTCATAACATGATGTGTTGACCCCAGAATAGGGATCCCCAGAATAGGGATGCTGGGGTTCAAGTGGTTAAACGTCTGTTCTAATGGAAACGGATATTCTCTCAGGTTTTCCTCCTTGACGTCATAGGCCTGTATCTTAGGGGGAAAGATTTGGATTTATGTATGTAGTGTAATATGACATAAGATTAAAAAGAAGAAAGACAGTATAATTCAGGGGTGCCGTGGATGTTTTTTTTCTTTTCTTTTTTTACAGGGGTGCCCTGAGCCAAAGATGTTTGAGAACCACTGAGTCACAGTATAATTGATATTACTGCTGACCATTATCCAAAACATAACATTGTTTGATTCTTGAGGAAGCCACTGGATTCCTTTCATTTCAGTCCATCGTGAAAGTAAAATCACAAAAATTTGAAATGATGTTTTTTATTGAAGTCTAGCTGAAAATAGTCCATATAGTCTAGAGGAAATACAGTATAATTTACCAAATGAAATGTAAACATCCACAACTTATTAACCAAACAATTAAGTTATGTCTAATTTATGTTGGTATACTGTAACATAACTATGGAGAACATGTAAACAGTATACAGCAATTAACAGGAAACAGTAATGATCACACACAATATGAGCAAAGCTGAGAATAGGTAATGACCTGATCCCTTAAAGGGGCACTCCACCACTTTTCAACCTATGTTCATATAATTGGTCCTCACTCAAAAATAGCTTTTCTTTTTTTTTTTCTTTTTCTTTTTTTTTCTCAGAGGAGGGCTGTGGGCAGGTCAGAAACCCATCGTCTTGTGACATAATCGATTGCCAATCCAGCTTATAGAAACTGCAGACTTTCTATTCCTGAAAAGTTGCTATTTTAAAGTGGAAGCCATTGTTCTCGCGATAATAAAAATCTAAATATTTTTTTTCAAAAATATTGATTACATTTCTTTTTTGGAAAATGATGATGTCACAAGACGATGGATTCTGAACTTCCCACAGCTCTCCTAGGAGACTTGGACTGAGTAGAACATTTTTTTGATATTTTATCATGAACATTAGTGAGGACCTATTATACGCCGAGATCTATCTTTAGAGGGGTCCCTGGTTCCTGTGCGTTCAGGCTTTCCGGAGAAACGGACTCCTTCACCGAGTAAATGCTGTTGTTATGTTGAGGCAAGCTACACGGGCGCCTACAAATATGGCCGCCGTATTGTGATAGCGACCCCACTTCAAGATGCTCTGTGATTGGCCGGCAGTGTATAACCCTCGCTGTGATTGGCCGGTAGTGTATGATGACGCAATTTTGCCGCGAAATTCTCCCCCCCTCACGGCTCATAGAAAACATATAAAGAGAAGGCTTCAGAAGCTGAAAATAACGGAGTGGGTGTTCTAAAACTTTAGCGATTTAACAGTTTTAAGACAATTTTAAGATTTGTTTTATAAAAAAAGTTACATGGTATAACTTTAAGGAATGACATGAGACATTTAGACGTATACAATCCTCTGTGTTAATTTATCTATTTGTAATTCACAGAGTGTACAAATGCAACCGAATTCAATTAACACTGGGGATTCTATGTGTAGTACCATTGATCTGAGAGTGTGATTTTTTAAATGTGCAACAGTACAGCGCACTATTCTGCTCATGTTCCGACTTGACTCAACTGTCAATTCTCCACCTTGCCTGTCTACCACTCTACAACAAGGCATTGCACACACATTACTCACTCGCTGTCTGTCACCATCTTGTCTAAAGACAGCACTGTCCCATATTTGTGTTGTTGCGACCGTAGGTCGCTATTAACAGTACTACTGCCTTTTAATTTGAAGGGATGCTTGGTGCCTTGGTGCCGCGCCGCTTCCTCCGTAGGCCGCCGCTATTATTTTGAAGGGGATTCTTTTTGTTTTTTTGGATTATCACTTGACGGCAACGTTTACGTCATCTACTGTAGTCACATGACAGTGTGGGCCCAGAAAAGAAACATGGCTGCGCCCTGCCGAGTGTATTTTCTACTCTAAACAGGTCACCCTTTGGATCAAAATGTCTCTTTTTGAGTAAATGAAGTCTCTTTATGGGCCTCTCAATGGATTTACTATGGCGGAGCTTCACTTCGCGTGCACGCCCAACGTGCGTTGTAAACAAATCGCGGACATTACCGATGCGGGCGGGACCGGAGCGACGTACTGTAAGTAATTATACTTTTACTGTAAATACAGTAAGATTGACGGTGCTCACCGTCGACGGCACCATGATTTTAACCCTTTAAATGCCGGTGAGGATCGTCAACGGCAGCAGAACTGTTAAGTACCAGTAAGGCTCCCTAATCGGGAGATAAGCGACCGTAGGTCACTTATCTCCACAAATAGGGCAAAAATGTGTTTTGCCAAAATCTTCCTGATCCATGTTGATGACATGAGTGTAGACATACTGTGTAGTGATTTTCGTGATTTTAGGGCAAAATCTGTAGGAGCAGTGTCCAAAAATGTGTTTTTAAAAATCGGCCTGGAGGTGGCGCTATATGGGACAGATTCATGTTGATGGGATGAGTGTAGACATACTGTGTACCGATTTGCGTGATTTTAGGGCGAAAATTGTAGGAGCAGTGTCCAAAAATGTGTTTTGGAAGAATCGGCCTCATGGTGGCGCTAGAAGAGGGCCATGTGAGAAATGAGGGGTGGAGTCTCCGTGCCGGCAAGGCGGGCGAATAGGTACCGGCCCCGGCTGTCCCGGTCGCTCCTAGCCGGAGTTACGGCATTTTATGTGAGCTGCAGTGTAGGGGGTCCTCCACTGGGGGCGCCACCACTTTTGCATCCGTTCTGGAGCACCAGGAGTCGGTGGTCCCCGGGAATTCCCCGTGAGCAGCCCCGTTGGGGTGGTCATTTGGTCATGTTTGCGCATTTGGTCATTTTTTACATCTGGGGGTCCCCCAGGGACCTGGGGGTCCCTGGAGCTCCGGGGGTCCTTGGAGGTTGTAGTTTGGCAGCCAAGGAACGTGTGTGCAAAATTTGGCATGGATCGGGGCAACGGTTGCGGAGATATAAGCAGGGAAAAAGTGTGACGTGTGAGGTGTGACAGACAGACTGACGGACGGACTGACGGACTCACTCACACTTTGTGCAGGTTTTGATAGTAAATGCGACCTACGGTCGCAATGAAAACTTGCAGCTCATGTCCGAATGTCTGTCTGTCTTTCAAAGTTGATCCCATGCCAAAGGGCCAGCGCTCTCCCAGCAGTCTGCTGTCACCCAGGCAGATGCGTGCACTCGCCCATGTGAGCGACCATCGCTTCTCAAGTTCTCGCCCTTAGGGCTTCTTACTAGTTTACTTGCTGTTCTACTGGCCTATTTTGTTGTCATGTCTTTTCTTGTGAAGCTATTCTTCATCTAAGATTTCTATTTCCTGTTTTATATTTGTTTTTCTATGGTTGTGAATATTGTGGTGCAAAAATCACACGCCAAATTCCTTGTAAATGAGCTCTTACTCAACATATTATTTCTCGGTGTGTGAAAGTAGGAGGGTTGAGAATATGAAAGAGAAACTTTATGGGAAAAGGTCTGTGGAGGCAGAGGCTTGCTGCCAGCACCAGAATGAGTCTATTCAGCTGCAAATGGATGGGCTTTGAAATAATAAGTGACAGCCTTCAGAGTGATTATGTGCTCACACACACACACACACACACACACACACACACACACACACACACACAGACACACACACACACACACACACACACACACACACACACACACACACACACACACACATGTGCACACACGCGAGTGCGTGCGCACGCACGCACGCACGCACGCACGCACACACACACACACACACACACACACACACACACACACACACACACACACACACACACAGAGGTCATGCATTTGCACAGGTGCAGTGCAGACACACAAGGTAGGCGCCTAAGCAAGCAAGAATTCATAAACATCAAGCAATGTCCCATTTACCACTTGTTTCATATTTTATTTCAAAAAAGTTCTCTCTCACAATTTTGAGGTATTTTTGTGTGTGTGGTCTTCTGTGTTTGATTTAAGTATCCCTGTGTAATTTTCCACTTGAATGCCCAAGATGCTCCATCATTAAGATTTTGACAAACTCACGTCTGTTACAGACCTGGCCTGGTAACAATGTTATTTCTGGCTTCTTTCATTTTTTTTTCTTTTTCTTTTTACTTCATGAAGCAATTGGCAGCGTTGGATCAATTTATTGATTATATTGACATACCGTACGGTGGGAATAGATGTATTTTGGAACAATTTGAAGTAAAGCAGCCTCACTCACTCACTCACTCACAGAACAAATAACATTGACAGACTCTCTCACAAGATGGTACACTAAGTATCAGTGGTGGAAAGTAACTAAGTGTACTCAAATGCTGTACTTAAGTACACATTTTAGGTATTTCTTTATACTTTACTTGAGTATTTCCAATTTTCAATACTTTTACTTCTACTCCACACCACACTACATCTCAGAGGCAAATATTACACTTTTACTCCACTACAATTATTTGAAAACTTTAGTTACTATAATAACATATCAGTATTACAAAACATAGACTAACCACTTCAGCCCTATATACATTTCAGCCATTTGAAAACAGCCGATCTACAAGCTCACAATGCGTCGCTATTTTCAAAAGATTTATATACATTTGAGAAGTCGTGAAATGGGACATTCTGCATGATGAGTTCTTTCTACTTTTGGAACGTTACGTACATTTTGATACCAATACTTATCACCAGGCACGTACCCAGATAGACATCAATGGGGGCTTGAGCCCTTGCCCTTTTATCCGTCTGTAAAAAGTGCCCTCTCCAGACCATGAATGCAGTTTTTACTATGGTGAAAGAAATGCAAATGCCCTCTTTCCATGCCATACCTGAAGGCAGCATTCAAGAGAATTGCCTTGTCCAAACTCTCCTGAACTTGAATGCAGCTTCTTATGTTGAAAGAATAGCCCTCTCTGTATAGAAATACATCTCTCACATCTCCAGTATTGACTTGATTATGCTTAGTTCAGTGTGGTATCACAAACCGATATTTCCACCAAAAGGCCCTTTTAGAAATGTCAGCCCCTGCCTCTCTAACATTCTGTGCACGTCCATGCTTATCAAGTACATTTTGAATTTGGAACTTTTATTCAGAACTTGTACCAGATCTATTCCTACATAGCAGTATTTTACATAAGCAAATAATGTGAGAAACCTTTTTCCACCACCGCTAAATATGCAGTATGCCAGTTTAACTGTCGACATAGACCTCCAGATAACAATCCTGCCATCAGCATGGTGTTCTCTTTATAATGACCAAGCCTCTAACTGGTGTGACGTCTGCTCTAGACTCTCCAGCTGCGAGGGTAAAGGCATAATTCAACATTCTAATATTCAAATCAGGGAGTTCTGATGGCCGTTTCTTGGGTTTCATCTTTTTTATTTGAATAATAGTCGCAGTGAGAGTGACTCTGTAGTTATTCATTTTCGATCTGTACTTTTTATTTAATACAACCTTCAAAAAACCGAGCAATAAAATTGCAAATAAGTCTGGCAATGTTAACTACACTGACAGTGCAGTGGCAATTTGCCAAGACATTTATTACTGTAATGACCTAATAGTATGTGTTATCAAACAAAATAGAGGAGATTGTGAAAGAAAGAGCGGTGGGGTTGTAGTAGTGTTGATTTCAACGACTAAAACTTTGACAAAAAATATCCGTCGACTACCTTTTTTCACTGACAAAAACGGAATAAAAACTAAATAAAACTAAGCTATGGTGACTAAAACTGAGACTAAATATATTGCCAATTTTGTCAACACAAAAATGTTATTGAGGGACTAGTGGAGAAGAGATCCAGTAGAACTAAAAGACAATTAAGTCATTCTATGTTCGGTTGTGCTTGGGTGTAGCTCTGAAATAGCAGATGTACAAGCTCAACGTGTCGCAGCATGACGCGTTGTGAGCTTGACGCGTTGTGAGCTTGAGCTTGTCAGCTATTTTCAGCATGCAACCAAGTGTAAAATCTGCCATTACGACACCATCAAGGCACACTCAAGGTCAAAATCAAATGTAGATTTAGTCGACTAAAGTCTTATGATATTTAGTTGACTAAAACTAGACTAATAGATTTCAGATGACTAAAATATGACCAAAACTAAATCAAAATTTGCTGTCAAAATCAACACTAAGTTGTAGTCGTGGTTTGATCAAGTAAGGGATAATGAACAGCTAGGCACTGTAGGCACTGCTAGGCAGTCTTTATTGATAAATAAACCCTGACAGAAGTTTAGCTGTAAAATGACATAATTTGTTTGTTCATACGGCAAAGAAACAATGCTCCATGGATTGACATGATACAGATGCTCAGTCCATGCCCATGTCAGTGGTCTGCTCTTCATAGCAGCGGTCTGCTATCGAGAAATAACAGACCACTGAATGCAGTGATTGACCAATCAGAATTGCACATTCACCCAACCAACCGTGTAATAACATACAATAACAAAGGTCCTCAGCCAGATTTGGTTTAGCAAAGCGGCACACAGTATTCAGTGGTCTATACATTATAGAAAAAGCATGGTAAGTGCTATACTAGCACTTACCCCTAACTAGGTAAACTGATTACAACAGTGAGGGGTAGGGGGGAAAAAAAAGGTCCTCGCCTTAAGAGCATTTTCGAGCATAGTAAATTACATGAATATACAAATTTAGGACAATTGCTTGTTTGCCCCGGGAAGTTGGAGTGAGAAGCTATTTTAGATGTGCCCAAACGGATCCCTGGAAGCATCATTAACAGTCAAGTATGCCCTTTTTAAACACTGCTAAAGTAAACGACCGTTGGGATGTTTCCTGTAAAGGAGACTAAATTAAGCTGGGGAACACATGTGTCATCCTACAGGGCTGCTGACATAATACTGTGCGAACACATCATAGGAGCCTGTGTTCATTCCTACAGCGAACGTACACACAGCAGACCATAATGATTGGGTTCGCCATACTGTTGAAAAGTTGTTCCCTCCGAGTTGAAAAGTTGAAAATGCAGAAGCCAAGGTTTATTTTATCTTGATCTTCCTTTTTTTTCACTGCTTCCTCCTTTCTTTCTTGGAAAAAGACTCCAACAATCCTGATGTTTTTGTTTTTCACGCACTCTGATGAGAGAAGTGTGCTTGTACAATGGGTAATTTGTGTGTGTGTGTGTGTTGGTGTTTGTGTGTGTGTGTGTGTGTGTGTGCGTGCGTGCGTGCGTGCGTGCGTGCGTGCGTGCGAGCGTGCGTGCGTGCGTGCGTGCGTGCGTGTGTTTTATGACCACATCTATGTGAGCGGATGGGCATAATGTGCGTGCATACGTGCGTGTGCACTATTAAAGCTGGGCAATATATCGAACATTTATCGATATCAAAGTACAGTATCAACATGCGAGGTATACATGTCAACGAAGATGGCTTGAAATGCGGTATTGGTGTATCAAATGAATTAATAGAAACACTATGCATGCACGTAGCACATGCAAAAAAGCAGAGCATCTGTAACCAGGTGTGCTCATTTCAATAAAACCATCGTTCAGAAATGGAAATATTATTCTATGTGTACTGTGCAGTGCATCATTATCTTGGTTAAGCAGGCAGTGGACCTAAAGCAGAAAAACTATATAATGCAATTATTTTTACTATTGTGAGTAATATCGATATCGAGGTATATTTAACTACGTTATCGAATATCAAAGGTTTTAGTAATATCGCCCAGCCTTAGTGTGCTCACATTTTGCCCTGATTGGTCAGCCAGCCAGTCAAATTGGAACACAGGCAGGACAACACATGAAGTTCCTCCAAAGAAGCACAGCAAGGCATCTACCGGTATCACACAGGCCAAAATCTGTAGTACCGGTATATGTTGTATCAGTGGTGCCGTGACGCAAGTCCAGGGGTGCCTCAGAATACTTTCATAATACAATATTCTCACTATTTTTATTTGCTATTTGTTGGTGAATGTTTCCCCCAGAATAGGGATGCTGGGGTTCAACTGGTTAAATGTTGAGTATTATGGTTTTTCCAATCTGTCCTATAATGGAAACTACTATTCTCTCAAGTTTTCCTCGTGGCATATTATATCTTAGGGGGAAAGACTTACACAATTGCATATCATAATATTACATAAATGTAAGGTGAAGTAACAATGAGATTCAGGTTTGCCTTGGATGAAAACATTATTTACAGGGGTGAAACTGAGACAAAATGTTTGAGAACCACTGTCACTGTCACTGGTACTGTATATATAACAAAATGTAACTGGAAAAGCATGGACATCTTGATTCTTCACAGCAAAATCCTAAGTGTTTGTTTAACTCTCCATGGAACCCAGAGTGAGGATTTTACCTGCTAGTGTGTGTGTGTCTTATTTCCACATGTTTTAAACCCATGCAGGTCTACTGTAATGAGCTGAGATCTTGATGTGTGAACTTAATAAGTGGTGGATTTTATGAGTAATATAATGCTCTTAATACTGAAATACCTGACCAGGGTTAAAGTAAACGTGTCTTGGTGAAAGGATAAAGGAGTCATGTGTATACTACTGTGCAATTAAACAAAATAGGCCTATATACATGTATATATTTTACTTTTTATTTATTTATGCACTGATATAATACAGTTTATTTTCTTGTTATCGTTTCCATTTAAATGATAACGATTATAAGCATTTATTTGAAATACGGTAATGCAGTTATATAGACATTGCAATTTCAAATGGCATTGGCATTAGGCGTGACAAATGTCAAAAATACTGAGCACAGTGCACAGTGCATGTAGTCAACTGACTTCCTCTTAAGATGTGTATCATATGTGTGATAAGATCAGATCTGAACTGTCAGGGAGGGAAGCATGACTGTGGATATGAACACAGTGCCAAGTTGGTCTTCCTTGTGGGAAAGAGCGAGAACTATCTGTCTCCTCAGTGTCAGATAACCCAGAAAAACAGAATGTCAAGAAAGGTCTGGAAATGATTTTGAATGAATTTTAAATGAATATTTGGTTCCACACCGTGGCCTTACTTACAATCCATACAAAATCTCCTTGCATATTTTTATAACCAGCCAACTTCCTCTTTTTTTCCAACAGACTGTAACACCGTTTTCTCTTTTCTTTTTGTAACAAACGACGCGTTGAATAAGTAAACACTCAAATGAATGGAATGATGGATGAAGTGATAGAAGGAAAACAATGAACAGCATAATAGGCTATTTGCAGTGGTTCTCGACCAGTGGTCTGGGGACCACCAGTGGTCCTTGAGGGGGTTCCAGGTGGTCCCCAGCTAAGTGATGGAGAGTTGGTAACCAAATGTACCCTTATAGATCTTTAACTCTTGAGAGCAATAATTTAACTCTTGAAAGCGTGGAAAAATAAAACCAAATGGACCCATAAGGGTAACTCTCAATTAATATTACACATCTGCATTGCTTAATTGACAAGAAATCTACACAATTATAGGTGGAAGAATTGTTATTTTGATCAACATTTTGCCTGCAGTGCTATCTTTATTTCTATGGAACCACATCAATACAGCATGGAATTGTAGACAAAATCTTATCCAAAGACAACACAATAGTTTTGGCTGTGAGAATCTCATTAAATGGTGGTCTGTGGCTCAAATGCAGAATAAATAATGGACCTTACATGTGAAAAGGGTTGAAAACCACTGACTTAGATGGATGATGGATGACGTGGGAAAACAATGTGTACAGGATAGTATATAGCAGTGGTTCCCAAAGTTTTTAGCCTGTGACCCAAAAGAGGGATGAGACATTTGCCCGGGACCCAAACTAGTGAAAACAGCAGATCAACAAGCTCACAGCTTGTAGAATGGCTATTTTCACTACTTCTTAAACATTTGTTCTCTAATTTATGGAATTTCTCAGATTTTTCTTGAAATAATCTTTGACCGGCAGTGTTATACAAAATGTAATTCCTCAACTCTTATTGCTTGTCAGGGTGGGGGGTCCCCAGTTAAAATATGATAATTTGGGGGGGTCAAGGCCTGAAAAGGTGAGAGGCACTGGATTAGAGAAAGCTGTCAGCGTACCTGGAGGTCCCGGAGGCCCCGTCTTCCCCAGTCTCCCCAGCTCTCCCACCTCACCAACCTCGCCCTGGTCTCCTGAAAGAAAAACAATTTGCAGAACATGTCATGTGAGATGGCAGGGGTCATCGATATGTCATCTTTCTTATTTATCTTTTTTGTGTTATAATTGATTCTTCTTTTCCTTATTGTTTTTAAATGTTTAACTTTTTTTGATTTGTGAAGTGCATTGGGCTGCACTTGTATGAAATGTGTTATATCAATAAAGTTTGATTTATTGATTGATACACAGACAACATGTGTCTGTGGCAAGACTTGGTCTAGCTGTCCATTTAGATTTTGTTTTTACACACCATAAGACACAGTTACTGAATATCAGTCTCCTGGTTTTCTTCAGAATGTTTGTGACACCGATTTAGTACAGTATGACACTATGGCACAGTCCACTAGCAGTGGTTCTCAAATGTTTTATTTTCAAGGACACCCGTAACTCTGAGAGTGTACAAATGGACCCTTGTGTACATTCTCAGAATTACAGACCTGTTATGGTCATTCAGGGCTAGCTCTTTGTGTTTCTAGTCATATTATTGTCCACCTCATTTTGTATGTCCTGAAATGAAAATGGAATTTTGACAAAATGTCCACCACAAGCCAGCATGGCGATGACCCCCTGGTGAGATGGAGTGTCAAGTAAAGGGCTGGGAAATGAAGCAATATTATTATCAATATAGTGATATCAGATTAGAATCGTCTGGAATTTGGATATTTTAATATTGTGATAGGGCATATACAGTAAGTGGGTCTTTCACTGGTTATAATCATTTAAGCCTTATTTTATACTTTCAAGTTAAAAAGAAAACGTATATTATCACCACAATAGGCTTTTATCTTTACCATAATACCACATTTACCGGTATACTGTATATTGTATATTGTTTGATTTATCACCCAGCCCAGACATATAGTATGTCTGAGAGTGTAAACACTGGTCCATTTTGGTACATTTTTATACTCTGAGCTAAATCAATATTGAGGATTTTGCTGTGAAATGTATGTGTGAAACACATGTGTGTGCACGCACACATGCACGCACACACACAGCTCGCATACACACACACGCACGCACGCACGCACGCACGCACGCACGCACGCACGCACGCACGCACGCACACACACACACACACACACACACACACACACACACACACACACACACACACACACACACAATTACATCCTGGAGCCATGGTCTACAGTGACTGGGATGAGTCTTGTATAAATAATCAGTTGGGTTCACTAGCAGCTGCCCAAATACACACAGTCATAGCAGGTCAGAGCTTACATAGACAACCCAAATGAAAACTCTGACATTTCTGGTTTCTTTATATGCATTTAGTCTGCCTCCGTGTGTGTGTGTGTGTGTGTGTGTGTGTGTGTGCGTGCGTGCCTGCCTGCCTGCCTGCCTGCCTGCCTGCCTGCCTGCAAGCGTCATTCAGAGAAAAGAATCACAGTAAAATAATCAGTGTTCATTTAAACTCTGAAGTGTAAATATGGACCCATAAGGGTGTAATCTGGGTCCATTACTACACTCTGAGAGATACATAAACACTGAGGACTTTACTGCAGTCTTTGTGTTTCTGAAAGAGTTCACCTTTAAGGTCAAATGAGCTTCACACCACTATTCAGCAGAATTGAATAAAAAGAGGATTGTCAGGTGGAGGACCAAACATGTGGGGGATCTAACCGGGAACCTCTCGGTCATATAACACACTCAGGGGTGTCACACCAAATTCTGGACCCTAAGTACAAGGAATCACTGCGGGCATGAATGTTCATACCCATTTAGACTGAGAAGGCATTATTACGCATTATTTTGTGCTTTATATAGCAGATATACAAGCTGATATACAAGCAGATATACAAGCAGATATACAAGCTCACAGTGCGGCACCGAGTGCTGCGCTGTGAGCTTGTATATCTGCTATTTTTCAATAGCTAAAGTATAAAATAATTAAGGCCCTGTAAATTAATTAAGGCCCTGTAACTGTTTGTTACACATACCAAAGACAATATAAGACAACACAATGAAACACTACCAAAACGTTGCCATCATTTTAGAATGGACATACCGGTAATCCCAGTAAACTCCTTATTTCATATTGGGCGACAACACACAAGTCTTTAGTCCACGGAGCCGAGTTGGATGCGCTATGCTCCAAAATTCCTATGTGTTTATTTACACTCTCCGAGTTAAATTAACACTTGTGGTTTGTACCGTGTAGATAAAGGGCAAACGCTAAACTCTGGCCCAAACTCTCCTTTTTGAGGCTGTTCTTTTTTTTCTCTCGAACCAGTGTGAAGGAAACTACAAGCTGTATCAACAAATGGAAGTAAAGTGTAACAGTTTATTAGGTCTGTCTGTTGTCTCCACAGGGTTATTGCTGTCTGAATCAGCGGGGAGTGCTGTTGCGGAACAAGCTACTGGATGTCATAAAAACAGAAAACATACTGACGAAGGCATTCCCTCCAAGAGACTAACGGGGCAGCAGACTGCTGTTAGCCAATAAATTACAGGACATTACATGCATGGTGCCTTTTTTTAATGCATTCTGTAACCTTTGTCATGTACTATGGGGGTTTTCCCCCAGTCACTTACACAGTACACTTTCCATTGATGTCAACGTTCATTGGTAGTTGTATTTTTTAATGAAAGTATTTTACTACATGCATGCAGTGGTGTAATGTAACTACAGTAAGTTAATTTACTTAAGTATTGTACGTAATATTTTTAGGTGTTTGTACTTTACTTGAGTATTTCCAATTTTCTATGCTTTTACTTCTACTCCATTACATCTCAGAGGCAAATACTATACTTTTAGCCACTACATTTATTTGAAAACTTTAGTTACTAGTTACTTACAGTATATATACATTTTAGCCATTTGAAAATAGCCAATCCACAAGATCACATCGCAGCGCATTGTGAACTTGTAGATCTGCCATCGTGACCTTGTAGATCTGCTATTTTCAAAAGATCAAAAGATGCGAAATGGAACATTCCACATAATGAGCACTTTCTACTTTTGGTACTTTAAGTACATTTTGATGCCAATACTTTTGTACTTTCACTCAAGTACATTTTGAATTCTGGACTTTTACTTGTAAGTTGTATTTCTACATTGCAGTATTGATACTTTTACTTGTGTTTGTTGTTCACCACTGCATGCATACACACCCACACACACACACACACACACACACACACACACACACACACACACACACACACACACACACACACACACACACACACACACACACACACACACACACAGACAAGGCTCACCTTTAGATCCAGGTAGTATGGTATTAGTACAGACTTCTGGTGAGGCGTGGAGATAACCGCAGACAGCTGACAACACACAGAATACCAGCAATCTTCTCATCTTCTTCGTGTCCTCTGCCTGAATCCAAGTCTCAACACAGTCCAGCAGAGCTGCAAATCGACACAATTATAGTTCATGGTCATCAATGACGCATCATCACAACTCCCCAAAGGTCCTGGTTGTGCACGCTATAGCCAACAAACAGAACACTACCTTGATCCAGAGAGGTTTGTGAAGGGGTGATGCGGGAGAGGAGATCCAGTGAAAAACAACGTTAGTATGCAGGAAAGAAGCAATGCTGCAAGAGACGGTACCACTGACATCATCTGTTTGAAAATATATTGATGAAGGGTTGGATCAGTGCACAGCGCTAATGACTGGACTTGTATATAGAGCAAATCTGCACCCACACATGTGCACGCACGCACACACATATACGTGTGCACGCGCACGCATACAGGCATACATGCACACACACACACACACACACACACACACACGTGCGCACACACACATGCACGCATGCGCGCGCGTGCACACACAGACACACACACACACACACACACACACACACACACACACACACACACACATACACACACACACACACGTACACACACACACACACACACACACACACACACACACACACACACACACACACACACACACACACACACACACACACACACACACACACAACTTGTTTACAGAACCTTATCTTCCAGCTGACATGATGTCAAACAACACAGATTACTGCATTCCTTAGTCTTCGCTCCCTGTGAGGGGAAACTCTGTCCATATTTAATTGGGTGTGTTGTAGGCCTATACATAATGGGTTGACACAAAGGCAAAGTTAGATAATCCAGATGAATCGCAGAAAGATTTGAATTATTAAAGAAAGACATTAATTAGGAATAGTTAAAGGAATAGTTCACCCCAACATTGAGTCAATTACTAACCCCATGGAGACTTGAATTCATGGTTTATTATTTTTTGTTTTGTTTTTGTCACATTCCTAAGACAATAATTTGAGGAGACGCTTTGTGTCTCCATAGGGAACAAAGCAGGCTCTGGGCTGTGTTTTAATTGTCTTAAGTACCAGCTCTTATGCCTTAACTTAAAGGCCTGTCCATACTCCGACCACAAACCTTTTGTCGGAGAGTTCCGACTTTTCGATGTGCAGCTTACTGAACTCTAATTCGGGGTAATGCTTTTCAGAAGATGCGTGTGACACCATTTTGTAGTTGAACCGGACCTTTCCGACAAAACGTTCGGTGGTCGGAAACAGTATGTTATGACCTTTTTTTTTTTTATTGAAGGATAAACCCCTTGAGATGTAGCATCTCATTTTAGAGAGGGTCCATATTGAGCAAACACAGAACAATACATTACATGACATTACATACAGTAACACAGTAACACAATACATCCATACATACACACAAGACATGGTCTCTCCCAGAGGTTAGCCGCTCCCACCCCACCAATTCAACCCGTAGATAGTGAAATTAGTATGTATTCCACATCAGCAAAAGAAAACTAGGGCAAAAGCAGAAAACAAAACAAAATTAGAAACATGAGCATGGTGTTTGAAGGTGAGTGAAAAGAGATTCTTTGAACAGGTTAAGGGAGGAAATTGATCTTAGAGAGCTTGGTAGGTCATTCCAATCGGCCGGGGCTTTGAATTTAAATGCGCGTCGGCCACATACCAGGGTGGTGTTGCTGGGTACCTTAAAGTATGGGTGGACTGTATGCCTTAAGTTGTATGGGGCTGTGTATGGGTCTAAATATTGTTTCAAATAAGGAGGATAGTTAGAGAAAATACATTTAAAGATGAACTGCATCCAGTGAAAATGTCTACGAGATTTAGGACTTAACCAGTTAAGGGACTCGTACATTGAGCAATGATGCGTTCTGTAGGGGCATCTCAGGATAAATCTACATAGATTGTGATATGTTACATTAAGAGGGTAAAGGATTGTATCTGTGGTATTTTGATATACTATATCTCCGTAGTCTAATATAGGTAAAATCAGCTGTGATATAATTCTTGTTCTAGTCTGAAGGGTGAAGCAGTGAATAGAGCGGTATAATATTTTCAGGCTGTAATTTATTTTCTGAATAGTCGAATTAATATGAGTCTTAAAGGAGAGCTGAGGATCAAGCCAGAGGCCCAGGTATTTGAATTCCTCAACCATCTCAAGTGGTGTTCCATCTGAGAATTTGAAAGATAGGGAAAGGGAGTCAGGTCTTAGGGAGAAAAGCATACTGACTGACTTTTTTCTGTTCAGCAGCAGTCTGTTGAAATAGAACCATTCCTGAACAGAATTGAAGTCTGCCTGTAGTGTCTGCTGAATTTGTGCGATATTTGGGTTTGAGCAGTAGATGACTGTGTCATCAGCATATAATTGAATGTGACTGTTAGAGCAAATTGTAGGCAAGTCATTAATAAAAATGGAGAAGAGTAGTGGCCCTAATGATGAACCTTGGGGTACGCCTTTATCCATGATGACAAAGTCTGACTGAGAACCCTGATATGAGACACACCTACGTCTATGATGGAGATAAGAGTTGAACCATAATAAAGCTTGTCTTGAAAGACCAATAGCGTATAACTTATCCAAGAGGAGATAGTGATCGACCATATCAAAGGCCTTAGAAAGGTCTATAAATATTGCACCCGTTGACATGCTATCACCAAATGATGAAAATACATCGTTCGTAAATTTCAGAAGAGTAGTGGTTGTGGAGAATTTGGGTCTGAAACCGGACTGGGATGGAGATAAGATATTGAAGTCATTGAGGTAATTGGATAATTGGTTAAAGATCAATTTTTCAAATATTTTTACTATGCTATTGATAATCGAAATGGGTCTGTAGTTATTCAGATCGTGAGGATCACTGCCTTTATGTAATGGGGTGACTCTGGCACATTTCCAGGATGATGGGACTTCTCCTGTGGACAAGGATAAATTAAATAAATCAGATAGAGGATATGCCAAAATATGAGGTGCCATTTTAATGAACCTCATATCCAAGCCATCTGGCCCAACACCACTTCCTGACTTCAAGTCACGAATAGCCCGTTCAACATCAAGTGGATAGATTGTTCTAAAGGAGAAAGAGTTGTCACGTCTGGGGATGTTAGGAGGAGCATGAGAATAAGGTGGGTCTGATAGTAGTGAGCTGCAGACAGAAGAGAAGTGCTGGCTAAACGCATTACAAATTGTAGAGGGATCGTCAGTTAAATCATTATTTACTCTGATATGATTAGGACTTTTATTGCCTTTATTTAATATGCTATTCATTTTGTTCCAGAATTGTTTGGGATTATTGTAGTTATTGTTTAAGCAATCTTTAAAATAATTTGATTTAGCATTTCTTATTTTGGTTGTGCATGTATTCCTTAATTGTTTATAAATATCCCAATCAACAGGATCATTTGTAGTGCGATATTTTGTCCAAGCCCTATCTCTCTGTTTAAAAAGACTTATGAGCTCACCACTAATCCAAGGCAGGTGTCTGCCTTTGACCTTGATTGTTATCCATGGGGCATGTCTGTCAATAACATTGATCAATTCAGTGTAGAAAAATGTCCAGGCATCTTCAACAGATGGTATTAGTTGAAACCTGTTCCAGTTGATTTCAATCAAATCACGAATATAAAGTTCAGTGTTCATATTTTTAAATTTTCTTACTTTGATATATCTTGGTGGTAGTCGAGGTATTTTAATTTTCCAAGCACAATAGATAATAGAATGATCACTGAAACAGTCAGACAGAACCCCCGATGATACAATCCTATCAGGATGGGTGACAAGTATCCAGTCTAATAGAGACTTTGTCAGGTGAACAGGATCTGTTCTGGTTGTCTCGCTTATAAGTTGGGTAAGATTTGCGCTGTTGATAAGGTTACGTTCTCTGGAACAAGATCGATCAAGGTAGTTCCGGTTGAAGTCACCCAAAATCAGGGCTTCATTTGAGTGTATGGACAGGCCTTTAAGTTAAGGCATAAGAGCTGGTACTTGAGACAATCAAAATAGAGCCCTCTGTGTCTCCGTAGGGAACCACAGCTGTCAGGCAGTAGTAGCATTACCATTAACAGCAATGTGCAGTTGTCAAACCCTATTGTATATACTTGGTTAATCTGAATTCCTACATTTTAGTCTAGTTTTCATTTGTTGACACAATTGTCAGTATATTTTGTCTTAGATTTAGTCTTCATAGCTTAGTTTTTATTTAGTTTTCTTCGGTGAAAAAAAGGTAAACGACGAAAACAAAAATTGTCACAGTCGAGGGAATCTACACTCCTTGGTTGACCGGTGTGACCTGTTGTCTAATAGGTCCCATCCTTTTTCCCCTTTACACAAATTCCCTTCACCGAACATAGCCGATCTACAAGCTCAGCCTGTAGAATCCAGAGCTTGTTTGAACCAGTAAGATGCCCTAAGGTGCGAGAAGCGACCTCGCCCTAAAAGGGCGAGAAGCGACCTCGACCTAAAGGGCGAGGTCGAGCTGAAACAACTGAGCTTCTAAATACGGCACAGTTACGAAGCAGGAGTCAAACTATTAATCCGGCTGGTCGAGTCATCATTGATCGTGATGTCAGAACAGGTCAGCTGAGGTCGGATGTAGAGGTATTGGCCAGCAGCTCCATACTGTATTTGGAGATGTCTTGGCCATATATGGAGCGTGACATGAGGCGTGACGCACGCACGGACAGACAGACAGACAGACAGACAGACAGACAGACAGACAGACAGACAGACAGACATGATCTTCACCTTGAAAGGGGGTGATGATGTGTCTGGCCTTAAAATACTTTTAAATGTACTGCTAAACTTTGGGTTTGATCAGGATAAATGTTAGGCAATGCACTGTAGGCTTAAACAAAGGATTGAAGGTCCTTACGTTATGCACATACAGTAGTAAAGTATGAAAACTGCAGGTTTTCTATACTAAATGTGACCTACGGTCGCAACAATGCTGAAGTGCCTGATGTGGTCGCTGACTGTCGGTGATGAATAACGAAAGAAAAGCAAAGACATAAACGACAACAGCAGACAATTACGTCCGGATATTCCTCGGTCCGTTGCAATGTCCGCTGCTCCTGAGTCACCGAGAAGAAGCAGTGTTGTTTCCTTATCAACAAGGGTGTAGCGCCTCGGGTCCTGCAGTCATTCCTCTCATCATTCTCATCCTTAAGCTGCCACCCACCCTCCATGACCACAAACCACACACGCACACGCACACACACATGCACGCACGCGCGCACATGCACATACACATACACATGCACACACACACACACACACACTCAGGCCAGAGCCACATGTCTTGGCACACGGCACGGTTTCCGCGGGCCCCGGCGTCCTTGATTTATGTTTCCTGGGATGTCGGATGAAGCTCTTCATCAGTAAGATGGGTCCTGGGGGACCCCAGAGCGCTGTGGCCTTTTGAAGTGGCAGGGAGGGTGGGGACCGGCTGATATCAGGAGGGCCCTAATTAGAAGTAACAGAGTTTAGTTAGTGGTAATCAGCGCGAGCAACCGAGCAGGAAGTGAGGACATTTCTGTCCTGTCTGCACCTTGAAAAGAGGGTGGTGACGTGTCTGGCCTTAATATACTGTTAAATGTACTGCTAAACGTGGGCTTTGATCATGTTAGGTCCTTACGTTATGCACATACATTAGTGGGCCTAATTGCGACCGTAGGTTGCATTTAGTATGAAAACCTGCAGACCAAGTCCGTCTGTGCGTGCGTCACGCCTCATGTCACGCTCGCTCCATATAATGGCCAAGACATTTCCATATATGGAGCTGGCCAATACCTCTACAACTGACCTCACGGACTCCAGATATGGATATAGCTGACATCACAATGATGACTTGTGTGTATGTGCGTGCATGTGCTTGTGTGTGTGCGTGCGTGCATGCGTGCATGAATGCGTGTGTGTGTGTGTGTGTGTGAGTGTGTTTACGTTGGAATCTCCAGCCTCTTTCAGTATCTGTCTTTCTTTCCCTTTCTATCTGACACGGTCTCTGTCAGGATCTGGGAAAGTGCAGCATTCCCTCTGGGGTTGTGCAGTGTGCACTGCATTACAGTCACACTCACTCACTCACACGCACACACGCACGCACGCACGCACACTCTCGCGCGCGCGCACACACACACACACACACACACACGTGCAGGCGGGCCGCCCTTCCTTGGAACAGCCCTATTATCCTGCCAGGCTAATTGTTTACATGTGGTTTAGATGGCATTCTCTCATTAACAATGTTTCAGTGTGATTCACACTCCTGGGGTGACCACAAAATGGCCCTGTTTTCACTGCCACTTTAAAACGTTTTTTTACTACGACATTTTTGCCAAACTTCCTAGCTTAACACCAGACGTTGTGTAATAAACATGGCTGTCTGCATCATAGGCCACATCACTGAAATTAATTTGGAGGAAACATATTATTGTACTTATCCCTTGACCTTGAAGGCCGTTTTCTTATAAAAACCGTTTTGAACATGTCATTGATAATGGTCACAGCGTCTTCTGCTGGAAGTGGGTGACTGCTGTTATTGACCGCTTCCCAATATCTGATGTGGTTTAATGTCTTCACACACTAAACTCTCTGTTGGGAAAGCAACGAGGCTCGCAAACAAACAATGATGACAATGAGCAAAAGCCTCAAACTCTCTGTGATGTGTCTCTTTTGCTTCTATGATAAAAAACCTTCGGGGGGAAATGAGCTGGATGACTAGACAATAACGGTCAGTGGATGTCATCAGGAATCGATTAAATGCATGTTCATGTTCGGTTTGAGGCATTGTTTTCTGCGTGTTTGCCGTCAGATGGCGTTAGCTTGAGCTGTCTGAGGAGTCGATAGCTATCAATCTCAAAAAGTTAACTGGGGAAGCCGTACTACTAGATGTTTAGTAAAAAAAACATTCTAACAATATGAAACATTGCTTTAAGACTCCCGCTCTGCCTCCACCAGTGCTTTCAAGTTGATCTATCATGATGGAAGGTGATTGTTATGTGCCATGTCCGGGTAGCTCAGTCGGTAGAGCTCTTGCCTTTGACCACAAGGTCATGGATTTGGTCCCAGGATTCGATGAGTAGCACGGCTTGGGTGTGGCAAGTCGTGCGGCAAGAACTGGGAGCTGATGGTAGTAGGTGTGGCTCCCAGAGGTATAGTAGCGCATTGTAACGGGGACAGACTCCCGCGTGTTACTGGCTGATACCGACAATAAGCCACTTCCAACCTACTAGTGTAGAAGACCAGTAAGACTCCCTAATCGGGAGATAAGCGACCGTTGGTCGCTTATCTCCACAAATAGGCCAAAAGTTTTGTTTTACCAATTATCAAGACATACGGGCAGTTGACAGTTTGCCATGGTTACTCATTGAAGTTGAATCTCCATATATGGAGATAACCTACGCATCACACTAAGTCTGACCTCACCAGCCCATATTTGGGCATGAGCAACTTATGTCTCCATATATGGAGATATGATGACATCACACAGTCCTCAGCCGATGATGTGGCGTGATGTCATACAATACACAAACGAGCCCAGGAGTCGACATTAGAACCAGCCCGCTGGCCCGTATGTACTTTTTAGAGTGACAGGGCCACCAGAACTCACCAGGGACTTGCCCGTTTGGGCCAGTGAATTTAATGCCTTGAAAATAAAACAAGTAATAACGTTTATATCTAATTTCACATGTATTCCCTGTGGTACTGTAACTGTTTTGTAATAATTTCGGTGAAATCGTCTCGTAATTACTGCTAAAATATAGCGTTGCGTGATCCAGATCAAAGTTACCTTCTGCGTGCTTGCGCACAGCGCTGCAGTCACAGTGGAGTGGCTCCACTACAGATGGGATTTATGGCTCTTTGAAGTGAGCCGGATCTCTAAGATCCGTTCCTTTCAAAGAGCCGTTCATTTACAAAAGGAACGGCTCCCTATACTGCGAACCGGATCCCATCGTTCATTTCAAAGAGCCGTTCAAAAGACTCGATTCGTTCATGAACGCCCCATCTCTATGCTCCACGCTGACACGCTCATTCACATCCATGCGTTCGGCTCCGTTGATGCTGCTAACAGCTAAACAGCGTTAGCTTCTACAGATTGTTGACAACGGAGCGCTGTTGCCCTGCTGTTCAGTATGTCCACCGCGGGTCAGAATCAGAAAGTAGGCCTACAATAGACAAGTTATGTTCTTGAAGTTGGGGAAAGGTCCATTTACTATACTGAAAGAAGACGCTGTCGCAAGTCGCTGTGTGTCTAGTGAATGAGAGAGGGGCGGTCCTGTGTGTGTGTGTGTGTGTGTGTGTGTGTGTGTGTGTGTGTGTGTGTGTGTGTGTGTGTGTGTGTGTGTGTGTGTGTGTGTGTGTGTGTGTGTGTGTGTGCGTGCGTGTGCGTGGAACACATTCGGCAAATTAGTTTCTTTTAACTGTTGTAAATATTTAGAATCAACGTGTACTGTAGCCTATTGAGAATATGTATATCAAACGAGAAGATGAGAATGGTCAATGGAGTGTCTCAGTGTCAGAGATGGATGCATCATGTAACACAACTGTGGGCACTAGCCTATAAGGAAGAGTGGGAACTTTGATGTCAAATTTGGCAATTCTTTTTCTACATGTTAAAAAAGTCAAATATTTAGAAAATGGCCTTAAGTAATGTAACACATAGGCATACAGTACATGATTGAACATTCCACAGTTAAGGTCTAATATTTCTATAATTGCTGTCCTATCTTCTGTATAACTGACTAGCTGGAGCAGGAATGTATACACAGTTTATAAATATGATGCAATTATTTTATTTTATATCATCTATAAAATACAGCTTTGATAGCCTTGATCCTAGGCTAATTAACCCCAAATTAGGAGATCCTGGGAAGGCAGACAGACAGCTGTCAATCCACCCGATCTGGGCTGGGGCCCTCACCAGTTAAACAGGCTACAGCTGGTGTTAGGAGCAGGCCTATATTTATGGGGGATGATATTTTGAATGGCAAAAGGGACAGGACAGTACAGTTCACTGATACAACTTCTACTGAAAGGATTTAAACCACAGAAAGCTCAATGGCTTGTTTGGCATTGGGGTCCTATGTACTCAATTCATAACCAAAAAAAAGACGCTGGTATCGAAGATGAACGAGGACGCAAGTTTTGCGTGCACACGCGTGTCAGGGCCAGTGATCATCAACATCCACTGGCCCTGAGGGCCAGTAGTAAATTTCCCTTAATGTCTACCCCTGGAGCCCTACAGTATAAAGGGGCAATTCTTGCCAGGAAAGAAGCATTTCTTCGACTCAGACCTTATCGCCAGGGTTGGCTTATAGCAGCTGTCGGTAGGACCATATATGGATTCTGTTAGTGTGGATCTCCTAACAGGGCATCATCTGGGATACAATCCCTTTTATGCCCATATATGGAGATCCCTAACAGAATCCCTTTCATGCCCATATATGGAGATCCCTAACAGAATCCCTTTTATGCCCATATATGGAGATCCCTAACAGCATCCCTTTTATGCCCATATATGGAGATCACTAACAGCTAACAGAATCCCTTTTATGCCCATATATGGAGATCCCTAACAGAATCCCTTTTATGCCCATATATGGAGATCCCTAACAGAATCCCTTTTATGCCCATATATGGAGATCCCTAACAGAATCCCTTTTATGCCCATATATGGAGATCCCTAACAGAATCCCTTTTATGCCCATATATGGAGATCCCTAACAGAATCCCTTTTATGCCCATATATTATGGAGAAATCCCTGCTCTGAGTATCTGACATCAGTGTGATGTCACCTGTTTATGCCCATATATGGAGATCCCTGCTCTGCGTATCTGGTTGCTATGGTAAACAGTTGGTTGCTAGGGTAAAAAAACATGGTTGCTATGGTAAACAGTTGGTTGCTAGGGTAAACAGTTGGTTGCTAGGGTAAAACCATGGTTGCTAAGGTGGTTGCTAACGTACACTAACAGACCAGCAACAACAGACTGTTGCCACAACAACGTACACAAAGGTTTGTGTACACATGTGGTGTGATGGCATACTGATGCGGAGATATGAGCAGGGCAAAGGTGTGACGTGTGACGTGTGACGGACGGACGGCCGGTGAAGGTTTTCATAGTAAACTGCTCCCTGACGGTCGCAACAAATGAGAAGATTATGTGTTTGTGTGTTTGAGCGGGATATGTCACTTGCGCCCTGGGGCATTAAGAACAACATTGAAAAACTACTGATTCTTGTCACTGTGAATATTTCAAATAAACTATCTCCACCATATTGTTTTAATCTAACTCAGAGTGTAAAAATGAACCCTTAAGTATTTTACAGTGTTCTCCAACTTAACTTCAGTAAAGCAGCAGCATCACAACATCTTTTTTTCTTTTTCTTTTTTTACAAACCGAGCAGCTTTTCCTGAAATAATTCAGACTTCATCTTTCCAACAGATGTTAGTTTTGTTTGCTTTGTTAAGAAACATTTTATATCCTTTTCGACTATGTCTGTGTTTCTCCTCAGCTTTGTTTCATACCTTGGAATCCGATCAAACCCCAAAAGGTCTGGACATAGTTTTTATACGTCAGGGCAAACATAAACAGGCATCATCCTTAGGAAATACTGTGTGCTCGCGTGCGTGCACATGCATGTGTGCTGCTACTGACTTGAATATGAAATGTGTGAATGCATCATTCTGTTTGTGCATGGGTGCTTACCTGCTTGCGTGCATGTGCAGTCATGTGTGAGCAGTGTTTTTGTGAGAGGGATGTGTTAAAATCATTGTAGCGTGCTGCGTCGATGCCAAACCCCGATTTGCCGTCATTTGCATCATTTTGAGCCACAGCTTCCAGAAGAAAGTCCTGAGGGGACGGCTGCTTCCCCCAAGTCCTAAAAATGGACACTAAATAGATTACTTCACAGAACAGAAAGGGAATTCGCTATAGCATCAACTTTTAGAGTGTTGGTTCTCAAAGTGGAATCTAGGGACTCTGTGGGTCTAAATTGAGCCATACAAGTCTGTAACTCTGACAGTGTACAAATGGAACCAAATGGACCCTAACTGGTCCATTTGGTTCCATTTGTATACTGTCAGACTTAAGGGGAGGCCTTGCAATTTAAAAGATTGAGAAACGTTGTTTTAGAGGACAAGGCTCTTCATAGAATGTTTTTAAAAGGAGTCATGAGAAAAACAGGTACAGTACAAACAAATAAATACAATTGCAAACTGCGTTGATTACACTATTGAGGTCCAAGAGGGCACAAATAGTCCCGTTTTACAGTTAATAGTACCACAATAATAGGAATAGTGTGTACTATCATACAGCCAGGTAGGCAGAGAGACAGACAGACACACATACCGGTACACATGCGTGCGTGCACACACGCACACGAACACACAGACTGACAGACATACAGACAGTAATTAGGGTTAAATAAACAGACTGATAGACATATCGTCTGGAGATGCAACAGCACGTGTACTGTTGAATGATGAACCTAACCATTAATGCCTTTAGGCTATTTAGCTTGGCACTGAAAGTACAGGCTGCGTTTTCACTGCTCCCACAACAAATCAGTTTACAACTAAATAACTTTAGGGACGTACTCTGAAAACCCATTACGTTCAGAGTGTTGCACCTTTACATAGGAAAGTGAGGTAGTGATTTCTAATGTTTTAATGCTGTCTTAAACAAACGTTGTTTCCTCATGGTTGAAGTAAAGCCCATTTTTCAGACAGTGAAAGCACCGCCCGACTAATGACTGATTCCCGCAATCAATGTTTGCCATATCAGACTTTTTTCATCTCCTTGGCAACAGACAAACCATGTGTTAATGCTGTCTTGAGCCACCAACACACACACACACACACACACACACACACACACACACACACACACACACACACACACACACACACACACGCACACACTCACGCACACACACACGCACTCGCGTGCGCACACACACACACACATACATACACACACACACAGTCACGCACCCACACAGTCACGCACACACAAAACATGGCATCCATCCTCCTTAGAAATCCAGAAATCTTTTAATCAAACATTAATCACAATGACATTACAAAACTGCTCTTAACAAGAGCGCCTCATAGGCTTTAAGGGCCTTGGTCGGCGACACATCAAATGCACGAATACCTCTGTCTCACTCTCGATGAAACGCTGGATTAAACAAAGGGCCTTAAGCCGCAGAGATAGTCCTGTGCAAGGCACTGGCAACATTAAATAATATGAGTCAGCTGGGTGTTGGGAAAACCACCTCTGGAGCCCTCACGGTTTCTCATGACTCCACCTCAGAGCCTTGGATGCCCCACTGTTTTTACAGTATACCTCATCCAGACTTGTGGTTGCACTTTTAATATTAGAACGTCTTACTGTTTCAAACAGTTTTTCTATGATTGAGACCAACCAACCTTGACTTAAACATGGTCTGGAATGTTGTGCTGACTGCTGAACCAAACGTGTTGAACCGCACTTTTCATCATATTTGAGTTGTTTCGCTTAGACGAAGTGTTCTGCGGCTTTGTGTTCGGCAAACTATTGTGTTTCAGCGTCAAATTGTATGAATCTCCTGACAAATATGGGTTAATGTGTTAACCCTGCCTTTGTTTGGTTGTTTGTTATTATTTAATATATTTTACCCTGCAGCAATGCATGGCGGGATGTTATAATCGTCCCTGTCCTGTGTGTGTGTGTGTGTGTGTGTGTGTGTGTGTGTGTGTGTGTGTGTGTGTGTGTGTGTGTGTGTGTGTGTGTGTAGGTGTGTGTGTGTGTGTGTGTGTGTGTGTGTGTGTGTGTGTGTGTGTGTGTGTGTGTGTGTGTGTGTGTGTGTGTGTGTGTGTGTCCATCCTTCTTTAATAAAATACTTGAGGACAGAGTGGATTGACATAGAACATGGTGATAACTATTGAGAGATCTTATAAGGGGTCATCGGCATGCTGGCTTTTGGTGGACATTTTTGTCAAAATATTTTTTTTTTCTCCACGGACATACAAAATGATTGGGCAATAATATTACCAGAAAAACAAAGAGATAGCCCTGAATGACCATAACAGGTCTGTAACTCTAAGAGTGTTCAAATGGAACCAAAATGGAACCATTTGGTTCCAGAGTTAAGGGGGTCCTTGCAAATAAAACATTTGAGAACCACGGAGGTGATCCAAACCTCCCCACCCGGCTTCGAACCCGCGTCTCCCGCTGGAAAGTCCAATATCTTATATATATTATATATATATTATTCCAATGAAGAAAACCTTGAAACTTGACATTCAGTAATTGGGTCTTATGATCGGAATAAGATCCTACTAATAAACAAGCGAATGTCTGTCTGTCCGATGTCTGTCTGATATACAGGTACGCATGCTGACATCACTGATACTAAACAGTGCCCAGATTTGGAGATAACTGACATCCCTGATGCCGCCGCCTGTAATGCGCATACATCGCCGCCATGGTAACAGCCGCATGCTGAAACAGTGCCCAAATTTGGAGATGACTGAACGTCACTTATACATCTGGGTTCTCCAACATTACTTCTACATTCAATCCCTCATACAGTATACTGTGCACACCCCATAACCCAAACTGCACATCATTCGGAGCACATATCTTCGAACGGGCAAGGACTATTGTAATTATAATGTTATGTAAAAACTTTAATTTGCCACAGACAAGGAGAAGTCTTGCCTTGGAGACATTGTCCGTGTATGGACATATTGATGACCCCTTGGACAGATGGGTGGAGAGATCTTATTTGGTGCATGTTACGTATATAACAACACAATGTGACATAGCTCTGTGTCCAGTTACACAATGCTGTACCCCCTCTGTATGTACAGTACAGTGTATGTTCCCCATTTTTTATTATATTTTGAAACTTGCTTTGGCAATGTAAATGTATGTTTTCTCATGCCAATAAAGCTCCTTTGAATTGCATGGTCAAAGCTCATGGTCAGGCGGTCCAGTCAGATGATTAATACATTGTCCATCTTAACTTCTAGGCTACATTATATTCATAGGATGGCACTGATTGCATTTCACACCAGGCAATGTTAAGCTACATAATGCAAACTTACCAGATGGTGGCGTATTGAGTTCCTCATACTGCGCCACCATCTGGCGGAGTCAGGATACAAACCCATTGCCCTATATCGTCGTTGTCGGATGAAAACCATGTATGTCCAAAACCGTTCGTTTTGCATTTATCATTTTAAAAAGTATTTAAACTAGTGAAAACAGCCGATCTACAAGCACACAACGCCTCGCACCGCGAGGCGTTGTGTGCTTGTAGATCTGCTGTTTTCACTACTTTTGCGCGACGGCCTTGTGTGAGGAAGCAGGGCTTTACTTTGCGAAAGAATGTACAAATTTGAAACTTGGAGTTTTCCACCCGACAACGACGATATGTGTACTCATCATCATGTATTGTGCTAACTACTAAGTGAGTTTGCCTAAGGTTTTTTAAATTTCTAAATTCAGTTCATGAAAATACATACGGTAACCAAAACAAGATGTGTTCGTGATGCATTTTTGACGAGTCTGACCATGTATTCATTTTAGTATTTTTATGGTCTATAGCACACAGCACAGCGCATTCATTGTAATGGTTATTTCAGTTATTTTATCCACTTTATTAGGCATCTTAGTCATTTTTAACAGTCTATTTAACACAGCCCATGTGGTTTGGAGGATTAAGAGAAAACAAAACAATGGAGAAAGCGGCTTTAATGGTGTTTTCATGTAGTAGTGAGTGAGCAACGTTTTTTATGTCACTGTGGACAATTCGTGGAGAATTCCCCTCCTACCCTCAAACACATTATGAAAGTAGTTCCTGGTTTAAATGCTTCCTGGTGTCCAAGCCTCGACCTCTTGGCAGCGAGGCCTGTTTGTCTCAGTCCAGACCTTCAGAGGATGACTGATACATTTCAACATCAGCGTCTGAGACACACACGCACGTGCACGCACACGCGCACGCGCACACACACACACACACACACACACACACACACACACACACACACACACACACACACACACACACACACACAGACAGTCAAAGGCATCCTGAACCTGCTAGTTCGTCCAGGGTGCCATATAGCCTAGGACCGCTACTGCGCGCGCGCACGCACGCACGCACTCACGCATACTGTACGCACACACACACACGCACGCACGCACACGCACACACACACACACACACACACACACACACACACACACACACACACACACACACACACTGTATTCTCATTATCTTCTTTCCAATTTGCTGTTTGGCTAGGCATGGTATTTAGGGGAAATCTCAAGGAAATTAAAAAATATATATAAAAATTACATCAAATGAATGAAGCTCAAAGTGCAGTTGTAGATTTACTTTTCCTTCCCAATATGAGATATTTCTTTCTTTACTTTCCCACGATTTTGTAACCCATTTTTTCACCCAGTGCTGCCTAAGCCGTAATCCTGGGCGTCTGCTCTCCCTCTGCCAACCTAGGAAGGGCCCTGAAATGAGCTCCTTCCTTCAATGCATGAGGAGTGTGTAGGCCTCTTCTTATCACCTGACAGGGGGGGTGCATAGCACGTGGAAGGAACAAGTTATTCCAACCAGTTCCTTTCCCCATCCATCACGTGCCCCGGCTGGCCAGGGGGAGGCAGTATAGAGACCAGGATTACTGCATGTTTCCTTGTAAGGGTACCTACCCTGGGGACATTTCTATAGTGCTATACCGGCCTCAATCTGTATACGTACCGTATAGTATACTTGAGAATTACAAATTATAGGGTTTACTCTTCTGTTATTACAAAATCTTCATCATCTCTCTTAAAAAAACCATCAGCTAAACAAATGAAATTCATCTACTGTAGCTAAACATCAATTTGCGTTACACTGCATGTTGCGCATACTCATCATATAAAAAATGGGATATCCGGGCATGCAGAGGGAGCAGCCTTTAACTAAATTAAACCAACTTGTTTTGACCATAGACTAAATCCTCAATATTCTTCACATTTAGCTTTTCCAATTATGTTTTATTTTATTATTTTGTAATTAATGTTATGGTACTATCCTATTATAAAATGAGGAAACCTCTGACCGTCCTCTGTCTGTTCTCATCAAATTGGTCATCTGTGTATTGACCATTGTCATATAAATGGAGTGAGGAAGCCCATTCTCCACATGTCCCCAATTTTTGCAGTTTATCAGCATTTTTATGAACTCCAGCACTATATTAGCATTTCTGTCACTCAATTCAGATTTCTGTTGGGTGGAGACAGGGGAGTGACTGTACTTGTGTAGTAGGGCATTAACGAAAAAGTTGACAAGTCGACTCAGTCGACTTCATTACACAAGTCGACTCCCACCAGAGAAAGTCGAAAGTCGAAGTTGAAAAAATATATAATAATACTTTCTATTGTGAAAATTGCAGATCTACAATGCTCACAACGCCTCGCGATGCGAGGCGTTGTGAGCATGTAGATCGGCTATTTTCACAATTTCTGCCTCTATATATTTGACAATTTGGCCAAAGTTTAATTTGTCATTTTAGAAGTATTAAAAAGTCCTTAAATTGGCACTTTAGAAATGTGAAGATACCCTCTATATACTTAAACTTTATGTTGGTTTGTTTACAGTTGAGTGAGAAAAAAATGTTTCACATTAAGTTAATCATCTGGGGACCCCCCAAAATAATGTGTGTGATGTGATGGCGTCATCAAACGATAAAGTCGACTTCAACTCAACTTTTTACTGAGTCGAGTCGACTTGCAAAAATCGTAAATGCCCTGTGTAGCCTGTTAACCCTGGCGGTCGTGGAATTCACCTTTCATTTTCATCCATCAGACCATGCAGTCAGACCATGAAAATGAAAATGAAAATGGAACGTGAATTCCTCGACCGGGGAGGGTTCACCAAGCCAGCACACATGCATGGGAGCAGAGCTGTTAATTGATCAGCAGGTGTTTCCAGGTGTCTAAAGCCCGTATCAGAGTGTACGGTGGAGACCTATCCACCGCAAATTTGAGGTGGAAAGCTTTCCACCTCAAGTCAGAAAATAAGTGCAGGCCATCATAGTCACGGCCCACGGTGAAGTCCTTTACCCCGTCTAGACCGGTTCAGGTCGACCAATCAGTGAACGGGGTGTAGAGCCTGTCTGTCTGATAGTAAAAACAGAGAGATGTGTTGGGACTCACGGTGTAAAGCTCTCCACCGTGAGGAATGATGTAACGTTGTAGTTTCATGACTCAAAAAGACTCGAAAAGACTACACCGCGGTGTAAAGCCTTCCAGGCTTCCACCGCGGACCCGACTATGATACAGGCTTAATAAAGCTCCTTTGAATTGCATGGTCAAAGCTCAAGGTCAGGAGGGTCAGTCAGTTGATTAATACATTGTCCGTCTTAACTTCTGAGCTATATTCATACAGGATGGCACTGAGTGCAGTGCAAACCAGGGCAATGTTAAGCTACATAATGCAAACCCATTAACCTGACTCCGCCAGATGGTGGTGGCGTATTGAGTTCCTCATCTGGCGGAAACCCATTGCCCTTGTCTATATTTGTACTCAGGGTTAACAGGGTTAGGGTTAGAGAAGGGTAGGTTTGAGATTTATTTTTCTTTTTGAGCGGTGGTAGTAGGTACACTGTCTCCTTAGCGTGACCGTATGTAAGATACTTACTATGCATGCATGCGTGTGGGTATGTAGCCTGCAATACCGCTGTAGACAAAAGTGTCACTATTGTGTGTCACACACACACACACACACACACACACACACACACACACACACACACACACACACACACACACACACACACACACACACACCACTCACTTCAAACTTGGTTTGATTTTTCTTTCTTTTTTGCTGATGGATTGCCAGATTGGGAGACTGTAAAGATGACAAGGAAGTGAGGGAGGAGGCTTCACATCCCCTTTCCCTTTAATCATCAAAAGAGCTTCCAGGCTGTATGACCAGAAGCATGTGAACATTGTGGGAGACAACGGTAGTATACACAGAACATAGATGTGGAGGCGAGGGCCGGCAAGCCGTAACAACTTGAGTGGCCCTTACCCTACAAGCCTTTAGCACCACCACTGTGTGGATACTCACTGTAAAAGCTAGCATTTACAATGACAATCATGGGACATGCGATGCGAGAGTGTGGTCTAGCCAACACCAACTCTGGACCCCTGGATCGCTGCCCTCCACACTCTCCTATCTAACATCAGGGTCTTGAGCTCTACAGTGTTGTTAACTAAGCTGTTGCACCGCAGTGCATCTACGTACCGTAACGTACGTAATAGGTGGTGCGCTTCTTGCCTTTCCTGGCTTTGCCCTGGGTTGGCTCCCATAGAGTCAGTTTGCTTGCCTCTAGTTCTCGGTGCCTGATGCAGTGCCCTGTCAGCCTCATCCTTCTCTCTCTGAATTTGTCTGTGACCCGTGGTAGGTCCCCATAGAGCAGTGTTTCTCAACCACTGTGCCAGGGGACCTTTGGTGTGCCCCTGAGACAGCCGATCTACAAGCCGATCTACAAGCCGATCTACAAGCACACAACGCCTCGCGGTGCGAGGCGTTGTGTGCTTGTAGATCTGCTGTTTTCACTACTGTTGTGCGACAGCCTTGTATGATGAAGCAGGGCTTTACTTTGCAAAGAAACGTACACATTTGAAACTTGGAGATACAAGGTTTCTTCCCGACAGTGACGACATTTACACCCCCGTATTATGTTGGTGTGCCCATGGATTCTTGGGACATGAAAAGTGTGCCCATGCAGAAAAAAGGTTGAGAAACACTGCCATAGAGTATCTATGTAAGGAAAGTATTCGCACATCCACTTCATTCGGGCGCAGGAGCGTTGGACAGTGAACACTGAAGTAATCATGAAAAGAAATTTCATGAACAAAAAATCCCGCACTCTGCTCTTGCTCAGCTGCTCATCTTTATTTCAATTGAAATAAAGATGAGCAGCTGAGCAAGAGCAGAGTGCGGGATATTTTGTTCATGAAATTTCTTTTCATGATTACTTCAAGGTCCCCATAGAGGTCAACATTACTGATGCGGTCCGTCCATGTGACACCTAGTGCCATTTGTATAGGCCAGGGCATTCGTATAGGGGTCCATGTCTCAGCCCCTGTACAGCAGTACTGACTCCACAGTAAATGAACAGCCGCCTCTTGAGGTCTTCTCCCATGTCAGATTTCCACAATCTCCTCATCCCATACAAGGAATTCCATACAAGTGCTTTCAGGTCCTGTTCTGTTGAAGCAGTCCAGGCCCAACGGAAAGCCTTGCTAGTGGTCATGACCTTTGCTGGATCACCTCTCTCTCTCTAGGTGGAACAGGGGAGGTGCAAAGCACTGATGAAAGTCTGGAACTATACTACAGAAGACAGCTGTGGATCAGTGCAAACAATTTTCCCACCTACTGGAATGTGCTAGTGCCCCCCAGTGCTGTCCAGAGGACCTGGCAGAGCCCACCCCATCAGCTGTGGCCTGTGCCCGGTATTGGCAGAACGACATCTGAGATTGCTACGGCCCTGAGGCATTTGAAGTCCTCCACTGCATGGCCCCAGCAGTGGCAATGGTGATAGGCAGAGGGTGATAGGCTTTCTGATGATAATAAGCAATAAGCTAGGTGCTTTACAAGTTCATTCACAAGCTGTAGAAACCAAAACACAGAGCATTTGATTGATTGAATATTTTATTAGACAAAAATGAAGAACAGTACAGTTAAGTACAGTCAAACACCCTGCCTAAAAGGAGCACTCCAAAAAAGCCCCTGCGGTCTTGTTTCCGTTGGAGGTCCTTGGTATTCAATTCATTGACATATAAAGAAAACCTCTCAGACTAAAGAAAGGTTGTTACTACAGACTGCTTGAAAACCTTGCATGACCTCACAGGGGATTATCATTTTTAGGGGTTTTATTCAAAATGTAAATCACAGGCACAGAACTTTTAATTTGCGGTGAATGACTTATGGAATGACAACAGAAGATTGAAATAACTTGTAAAGGTTTTCTGACTGAGGCTGCTGGAGCCTTCGGTGTTGCCTTAGGCATGGACTGTGCGTGTGTGTGTGCGTGTGTGCGTGCGTGCGTGAATTTGTGAAGGCGAAAGAATAACTTGTGCATGTTACATTCGAGCAACCGTGTTTTGTAAGGGAAAAGGCTGTGCTAGTGTGTGAACATCCAACAAACATGTCATACTGTCTGGTATTAGTAAGGGAAAGTTAGCCTATTGCTAGACCAATCTGGGAACTAAATCTAAATCACTAACTTTCTTCACAAATGTGTTCATAAAGGTGTCTACTATCACCTCTGAACTTTGTCAAACCCAACTCCCTTGACATACTTTGTGGGAGCCAATCAAAGTTATTGGGTATCCCGAGGGCCTGGGATTAAAGGGGGAAAAATAAAAAATTGACAATATGAACGTACAAGGTGTGTAATTTGGGTATTTTTGGGCTGCTGAATCCATTCCAACCATTAGTTTTCAGTTAGAATGAC
>NC_137811.1:21438194-21455694 GCF_963921795.1 Nannobrachium achirus
GCTTGGAGGTCGGCTATTTTCGGTGTGTGAAACCACACTGAACTAGGCATAATCAAGTCAATACTGGAGATGTGGCGTAGGCCTAACGGCATGGATTTCTACACAGAGAGGGCAATTCTTTCAACATAAGATGCTGCATTCAAGTTGAGGAGAGTTTAGATAAGGCAATTCTAATGAACGCTGCCTTCAGGTATGGCATAGAAAGAGGGCATTTGCTTTTCTTTCACCGTAGTAAAAACTGAATTTATGATCTGGAAAGGTCAGTTTTTACAGATGGATAAAAGGGCTGGGGCTCAAGCCCCCTTTGATGTCTACAGTACTGTATGTGTGCACGTGCCTGTTCTGCTCTCTGTCGAGGTTCTGGAGGATTCAGGTGTCTATTATATGGCAATGGAAGCAGATGTATTTTTTAAACCACTAAGCATACCGTTCACACGGTATACTGTTTAATACATTATGCCCTGTGTCTTACATACTATACAAGTACAGTAAGTTTACATTTAAGTAAAACAATAATAATCTAAAAGACTTGGTCCTAAACTGTTTCGAGCCATATAGGCCTAATACCTGTTATTGAATATAAAAATGTTGATGTCAACATCAAATGTAATGTTTCTAGTTATCCCATGGCTTATTTTTCTACTCTTATAATCTCTTGAAAGCCAGATATATCATGTTAGATCCTAATTTAAAGGCCAGAGCCTTTAAGCCGGCCTATAGTTGTGACTCCATTGAAGCAACAAGTAAGCCATATTTTGCTTTCTTGACAAACTCCACACAGAAACGCACACTGCATTATTTCACTGTCCGCAATGTGCATGCGTTTCAAAATTTGCTCTGCAAGTTCTTACATTTAAATTCAGTAATGGCCCCTCAAGTAACAGAACAGACATTATCCTAGGTTTTATAACAGACAAAACAGAGGCAGGGTTCTGGGAATGTGGTCACTTGGACCTATTTAGCAAATTGTTTCCCCAGTGATGTCAGTAAAATGTGTAATTAGTCCCCTTTTCCTAGTCTGTTGCCTCCATAAATCTCTATTATATAAGTAGAACTGCACTCACGCTCTCTCTCTATCTCGCTCTGCTTTTTAGAACAAGTGTAATTTCATGTGTCTATCTCAAGTCTAGGTGATGTGCCTTGGAATTTATTATTCCAAATACATAGACGTATGTACAAAATGTTCTTATTTTATTTTTATTGTATTTACTATATCAGTACTTTGAACACACACAATTTCTACAATCCATTACATTACATTTTACAATCAGAGCAAAAAGAACTTAAACAGAACACAAAACAGGTCAACCAAAACAATAGCTCAATTAAAACTGGTGCAATTATGGTTAAAAGTGTTAAATCTAGGAGCTCAGTTTCAAGGACTTTTGGTGTTCATTCCAAGACGTTGGGCTGCTGACAGCTGCCTTGCCCAACTCTGTGTGTCCATTAGGAAACTTGAGTATTAAAAGATCACTGGAGCGGGTCTGATAGGTGCAATTGTTCTGTTCTATCATGGAACAAATATACGCAGGGAATAGCTTTAAATAAAAACTGTACCAGTGTTTATACCGCCTCTCTCCTGCCCTTTCTTTTGGTAACGTGCTTGTTCTGGTTTATGTGCCACTTCTGGTGTAGCATTCTGGTGTAGCGCCCATGCTGGGACTTCTGTGGGACAGACATCAAAGGGGGCTTGAGCCCCTGTCCTTTTATCGGTCTGTAAAAAACTCTCCAGACCACAAAAGCAGTTTTTACTATGGTGAAAGAAATGCAAATACCCTCTTCCTATGCAATGTTTAGAAATATCCGCCCCTGCCTCTCTTACATTCTCTGCATGTCCCTGCAGGACAGGGTTCAGGGTTCTGCAGTCAAGGCCATGAGAACAATCGACCACCGCAGAGAAGAAGCAAGCTGAGCTTGATGATGGGGGAAGTTGGACTTCCACACACTGGCCATGCCATTCAGAGCTCTCCATGCAAGCACTTTCCTTACTTTAAGGTCTTGCTGAGCTGAATTGACCCGTGCATGAGCCCAGGGATTTGAAGTCAGTGACCTCTTTCAGCAGGGGCGAAATTAGATCTTATTCTGAATGGGTTTTCAGATCAAAAGCTCCCTGTACTGCTGTGAGGGGGGCCCATAGATTAGGAGATTAGAGACCCCTAATATATTGGAAATGACAAAATACATATCGTCGTTGTCGGGTGTAAACCTCGTATCTCCAAGTTTCAAATGTGTATGTTCTTTCACAAAGCAAAGCCCTGCTTCATCGTACGAGGCCGCCGCACAAAAGTAGTGAAAACAGCAGATCTACAAGCACACAACGCCTCGCGGTGCGAGGCGTTGTGTGCTTGTAGATCGGCTGTTTTCACTAGTTTAAATCACTTTTAAAATGAAAATTGCAAAACGAACGGTTTTGGACATACAAGGTTTTTCACCCGACGACAATATAATAGCCTATGAATTTATAATACTGTCACCCTAGACAAATTACGCTTGTGTCTTTCAGTCCAGTCGTGGCATCTGTTGTTGTTAGAGGTGGGTGGTCAGGGAGGATGTATAGGTGTAGGTGATCGCCGCAGTTTTCCTGGCGTTTAGCCCAAGACCAACCTTGGCACTGTCTCCGCTCTAGCCAAGAACACCTGTGCCTGCCCGGAATCTGTGTGTGTGTGTGTGTGTGTGTGTGTGCGTGCGTGTGCGTGTGCGTGTGCGCGCGCGCGTGTGTGTACGTACATGCGTGCGTGAGTGAGTGCGTGCGAGCGTGCGTGCATGCATGCGTGCCTGCGTGTGTGCCAAGCGAAAATCCATGACATAAAGTTGGCAAGTGAAGTTTGTGTTTACAACAAAGAATTTACAACTAATAAATATAAATTTAAACATACATAATCAAATGGAAGTGTGATGTTGACAATCCCGTTATCTCCAAATCTCTAATAACCTTTCAAACTAGTATAGTGCAGTAATTATGCAACCATGAAAACCAGGAGTCACTTTATGAAAATCGGAAGTCAAGAGGCAGAGACAATTTTAAAACACTAAATAGTCCATTGTTTCCTTACTTTTAAGGCTACTATGTACAGTATGTACTGTGTGCTCTGGGTTCCAACATTAGTATCAACGGTTGCTGCATTTCCTCATTCAAATGACATGACACGGGTGACTGACTGAAGTGAAAAGTGACGTGTGTTGAGAGGATTTCTGTGTCCTTCAAAGGGTGTGTCATTTTCATGCACATCTGCAGTGCCTTCATATAATGAACAACACATCTTGTTACATTTAAAAACACAGCATGTGCTAACAGCATTGCCATGAAGACATCTTTCGCACATGTGTTGAATGTTTGCATTGGCTAAAGAAGGGCCTGTCAAGGGTGCCACGGCGAGCCAAAACAAATTCTCTTTGTCCTGTCTTTTGAAGATGCACCGCGTTCATCATTTCTGGACTGGTTCTCACTTCCCTTGTTGATAATTACTTAATTTTGTCTCGCCAAAGAGCAATTCTTTGTCAGTGGACGTAACGTGACTCCCAGATGGTGACACTGCCATTTTCTTTATGAAGAATGTGTGAAACCAATAATGCAGCCGTGCGGAGATGACAGTTGGTCTAGAGGTCCTTGAGGGGGGTTCCAGGGGGTATGATTGATAGCTAGAAACCAAATGGACCTTTAACCCATTCACTGTCAAGTATGTACAGTATGTATTAATCTTTTTATGTTTTATTTTTGTATTTATGTATGTATTTATTTATTCGTTTATTTATTGCGAATGTCTGGTCGCGCAGTTACTATCAAAACCTCCACCGGCTGTCCGTCCGTCCGTCCGTCCGTCCGTCCGTCCGTCCGTCCGTCAGTCAGTCAGTCAGTCAGACAGTCAGTCAGTCAGTCAGTCAGTCTGTCACGTCACGTCATGTCACGTCACGTCACGTCACGTCACAAGACTAGGATTTAGGTCTAAGATGTACAGGTCACCAAAAGCTCCATTGAAGATGATGCGATCTCCCAACATTCAACAGTGCATCCAAGCTTCCATCTTCCAATGTGCAAGTTTCCCCTTGGGCTCAACCTGCTTCCAGGAGAGGGTCTCTGGATTAAATTTTCACAGATCATTTAAGGCATTGCTGTTCCAGCCACCATATATATACAGCTCTCCATTGTAGGCAAGTGCTGAATGCTGGTAGCGTCCTTCTGGACGAAGCTATTAGCCAGCAGTTGATCTCTGTGTCAAACACTGTAATGTTGTTGTCCTGGATCCCAAAGCCACCAAATGAAAACATCTTTGTCCCGATGATGGTGGCAGGGTGAGAGAATGCATCAGGTGGTGGAGTGCCTCTAGTGATAATTAAAGACCAGACCATTGTGCTGGTGTCCAACTTGTACATATCAGTAAGTCTAACATGGTGGCCGCGTCCTCCATAAATATACATAACCTTCCCCAAGACACAGGCTGAGTGGTTCTTCCTCTTTTCTGGAACAGTTCCAGAAACATTTGGCTTGAACCATTGGTGGGTGTCAACAGCAAATGCATACAGCAGGTTGCAGTATGGCTTACCTCCCCAGATGTAGACAGAACCTCCTATCAGCACAGCTGTGTGGGCGTAGCGCACGGAGGGAACCTCAAGGCGATGTTCTCCTATTCCAGTTGTCACTGGGGTCAACTTCCTCCAACGCAAAGACACTGTGTTGAAGACGCGGACATCAATCTGATCTGTATTGTTGACGGTACAGCAGTCCCCAAAGGTGTACACCTTGTGCTCCACCACTACACTGGGTCCTTTTGGAGCTCCAGTCAGATGCACCGACCAATGAATAGAACATCTCTCACACGGTAGATCAATTTGAATTTGCTATCTCTTGATTTGTAGAATTGAGTCCCGATGTGTGCGCTATCACTTAGTTCAGTATCACACAATGTCTGACCAATCTACAAAGCCGACGGGTTGGGCTGGCCAATCAGGGAGACCGATGACTGTTGATCTCTTGAAAATGTAATCCTCCGCACTAGACAGCCAGACAGTCTGGCAGCGTTGATGAATAAGTCACACAGGCAGCTGCATCGGTTGGTAAAAGTTTTTAAATGGCATTACGTTCATTTGACAAATTCATTTTAATAAAGGACATCAAGGTTGTGATGCCGATGTTGTGATGCTGTTTGGTAATGATGTCATCAAATAGAATGCCCAATGGCGTCGCTCCAACTGACTGTTGTCAGAAAGATGACAGAACACGAACACATCGTTAAGCGCATGAACCCTGACCTCCACCCGTTGGACAAGGGCAGACTTATTTTTATCATTTGCTATTTTCAAAAAAGGTCAAAAATCCATCTATATCTATGAATTAGCTGAATCTCTGTGTGTCTGCCTGTCTTTATGCCCGTAGCCAATCAGAGAAGAGCCGTTTATGCCCGTAGCCAATCAGAAATGGACTTTACTATAAAACGGCTTACAAACTTCAAGGACCCCATAACTCTGAGAGAGTACAAATTGAACCAAATGGACCATGGGTTTGGTTACATTTGTACACTCTCAGAGTTACAGACCTAGCAAGGGTCCATTTGGACCTCACTTTGAGAACCACTGGGATACGAGTAGTGGTGGGCGTGTCCCATGAGTGAGTGACGGCTGACCTGGACCATTGGGTGTGGACCGGGCTTGACCAGTTCCCCTTATATGGAGACCCCGCTGGTACATATGGAGATCCATGTACTGTAAATGGAGATATGCTGTGAGAGCCCAAACATGCATATTCGTTATGTGAAAGTCCTATGATGTCTATGACATCTGACATCATAACCTTTTAGGCCCATACATGGAGATCCCTGTCTGTAGAACCAGCCACACAGTTATGGGCTGTCTTGGCCATCTGTCTTAGCCATATATGGATTCTGTTAGTGTGGTATGTGGCCTCCATATATGGGCATTCCCATATGAAGTCCTGTTAGATATGGGCTTAATATTGATGACATCAGGGAACTCCATATATGGGCATAAAAGGGATTCTGTAATTGTGCCATCACAGTGAAGCCAGAGCGGCAAACCCATTCTGTTAAGAGTGGTTCCCCTGAGTGATGTCAGAGCATGATGTCAGAGCGACAAACCCATAGACCTGTGATGTCACAGTGATGTGTCAGGGAGACCACAGTGTCAGATGGGACATACATACAGACAGAGATACGCGGACAAGATGTGCCGGTTTTCATAGCGACCTGCGGTCGTAATAAATCTAATCATTGTGACGTCAGAAAATCTCCTGCTTTTGGTAGGAGATTCTGATGTCATCGGCTGACTATCTGTAGACCAGCTAAAAAGAGGGGAGTCCACACACAAGTCAAATATTTAAAGCATGATTTTTTGCTAAATTAATTTAACTAGACTGCTGGATGAATACCCGTAATGCAGCCTTATACTGTATACCTGTGTATATGTGTATATACTACATGCACGCAGGGGGTAGGGGGGGACGGGGGGGATTAACACCTCCACTTTTTTTGGGTGGGGGGGATATCCCCTCCAGTGTTCAGGAGCTCTTTAAATTTTTAAAATCGCTTCATAATTGCCCGATCTATGAGGAATCAATCTGCAGTTTTGCTTTGCTTCATATAGATGCGTGATCGCTGATCGCAATGCGTCATGCCAATTTAGCCAAATAAGAAAAGAAAAAAAGCTCTCGAAGCACTATAGGCTATACATGGCATGTTGACAGCTTTTAAGTCTAAATATGTTTTTTTCGGACACACACATGTACAGTAGGCCTATGTGCTACAGTTCAAGGACATGCAGCAGCCGTCTGGCTGCCATTACCTAGGCGCTGAATTAAGTAATTAAACAGCCCTATTCTTTTACATCTCTGTCATTTTTGGTCTAATTTTACAAATGTAAATTTCTAAATAATAAATGAAATGTATTTATTATTACTGTACTCAATATCAAACTAAATCAGGTGGGATATGTTTTATTTCGTTTAATTAGGCTACTGGTTCCATCAGATTCCCTTTTTTTTGGCAGGAGGCCGCCGTTCCGTAGCCTATTAATTAATAGGCCACTATGCGTCCATTGTTCACTCAACAAGGCCAGCCTATGTCACACTGACACGCTGGCATGAGATGAGAGAGACAAATAGATATGTGGACGTGACAAAAAAAAGTATTCTATTAATATAGCCTTCTCTCTCTCTCTCTCTCTCTCTCTCTCTCTCTCTCTTTCTCGCCTTTTTTTCTCTATACGCAAACAATGTCGGTTCTAATAAAACAGACCTTATTGAGTGTGAGATATTTACAAGCATGATATCACTGTGATATGTGAATAAGCATTAGCCCCCCCATCCTCTGGTTTTATGCCAGTTAAATGGAATGACGGACAAGCTTCTGATTGGTGAATGTACCTACAGCGGTCATGCCATCGGTTTCCTCACACGTTTCCATGAAAACACACCCATGAATAATTTTTCACGTGGTGAGCGCACAATTACGATCATCGCAAATCACATAATCAGCTGCTGAGCGTTATTCATGCGTCAAACGCGATCGTCGGCAGTCGGTACCTCCTGCGCCCCTGATATACTATACTGTATGTGTTTGTGTTGGCTACGAGCATAAACACAGACAGACAGACAGACAGACAGACAGACAGACAGACAGACAGACAGACAGACAGAGATTTGTTGAATTAATTTATAGATATATTATTATATATTATATAGATATAATTGTGGGCTCGCTGAAAGCGAGACCAGTATGTTCTCTCGAATCTTTATATAGTACGGTTATTTTCCTCAAAACTGGCCGACGGTATACAAAGGCAGGGCCTTTAGCCAATGAGGAAGCAGCGTTCTTGATAACATCACCACCAACAAGTGCGACCTGATATAAATAACAACACCACCCACATGAAATCTTTCATAGTTTTTTAAATGTTTAACTTTGAGCACCCAATGCATTTCCAATGGGAAATGAGTCTGGAGAGAGAGGAAAAGAGACCCAGTATCTGAGGGATTGAATGTAGGAGTCTCAGAAGTAATGTTGTAGTACCCGCTGGGCAGTTCTTCATGCCCATATATGGTGTTCCATGTTTGTCTGCCCGTTGGGTAGAACTTTATGCCCATACGTTTCGTAGGAACAGTATTTCAGTGCAAATATCAAATCATAATGGGAGTGTGTCGATATTTTTACATTTGTTCTACGTCCCAGTATTTCAACGCGGGTGAATGTTAACCTGGTGAAAAGCCTGCCGACGAGGGTGAATGTTAACCTCTATGCCTAAACCTAACCCAAAGAGAGAGAGATGGAGTGAGAGATGGGAAGGAGAGCTCCCTATATACTCTCCAAACATGGCCTGGCTGCCCCTCTGCACTAACCACTGAGGCTGCTGGCTAGCCTACAGTGAGGTAGAGATAGGGGCAGGGCCGTCACAGGACATGCGGACATATGGACAGACATACATACACACAAAGCCAGATGTAGGAGCGGTTAGCACCGCTAAAAAAAAGGTTGTTCCTCTGAGTGCAGGTCTTCACCAGGCTGGGTGGGTGGCCTACCCAGGGCAGCGTCAATCATCGGTTGCAGCTGGCAGGGTGCAAGGAAGCTGTGGGGGGAATAGCATTTCTATAACATTCCGTTCCATTTTTGGTGGCCCCGATGAGTACAATTCAATACGTTTTTGTCAGCCTGCATGGTGAAGACACTACTACACTCAGAATAAGGACGCTATGGTTCAAGTGGTCAATATAAAAATGTTTCTATCACACAAAGATTTGGACGACCCCCTGTAGTAACTTTGAGCACCCCCTCGGGTCCCGTCCCACCTGTTGAAGACCCATAGTGTAGATTGTTCAAACTGAGAGTCCTTGAAATTAATAAGGTTGAGAATCACTGCGCAGGGTTCCTGCGTTCCACCCATAACAATGTGCTTCCAGAGGATTCTTTTGTTGTCAGAACATTGCACCTCAGGGGTGATGGTGAGCCAAATGAGTCAGTTGTGAGCTGTTCCATGCATAGCAGGTGACTTCCAGGATATCAGCAGCACAGATTGCTCTGTCCTCTTTTCAGAACAGAGAAAACATTCGAGGTCAAGTAATTTTCCTACGTGGCAACTCGCTAACGAAGAACAAATCTACAACTGGTGGGTGAGGTAAAAGGAATATAGTTTGAACTCATTATTTCATCATATCTTATAGAATTTTAAAACATTTAAAAAATAGTACGGTATATCAAAGACAATCGGGCGGCAGTGGCTCAGGAGTAGAGTGGCCGGTACAGGTGCCGGATAGAAACCACAAGGTTTCCAGTTCAATCCCGCGCTCCCCCAAAGTTAGTGTTGAAGCACTCTAACCTAACGCGGACAGTTTAGTGTAGGCAGATGGGCGGGCGCGGTGAGTCTCTCCGCAAGTCTCCAGCCAATAGCATGTGTTCTCCCCCCCCCCCCCCCCCCCACCCCCCTCTGCTCCTCTGCTCAGCGCAGAGAACACTGGTGCGTCATGACATCAACACATTTGGTGCGACGCTCTCTGCACTCTGATTGGTTAGGGAAATTCTACACTTCCTACAACAGTGATCATAACGCGATCGCCCAGGCTTTTTTCTTCCGATCGCCAAAAGAAGTCTGGGTTTCCGAGGCTAGTGTTGAAGTGTTCTTGAGCAAGACTCTGAACTGAACCCCTGATTGCTCCCGATGTGCAGGTTGGTGCCTTGCATGGTTTCCTCCGCCATCAGTGTGTGAATGGGTGAATGTAATGCAAAAACTATCTAAAACCGTTTGGTTTGTGCTTTATAAATGCACCATTTACCAATTTTAAATAATTAAAAATAATATGCGTGTATCAAAGACGATCCCAGTGCTCAGAGTCAAGTGTTTCAAAAATAATAAGAAAAAAAATCCCTCTCTCATTTCGGAAAGGGAAGTTGTGCATGTTAATTGTTCACACGTGCACGCTCGCACGGAGCATAGACACAGTTTTTCCTCCCTGCTGTCAGCAGCTTCTCTCTCTCCCTCTCTCTGATTAGCCAAACGTTGTCACTGTCCCTCTGCTAGAAGAATAAGCAGAGGACGTTGTGTATAAAGTACACTTGTCTCCAGTGGTGTAAAGTAACTAAGTACATAAACTCAAGTACTGTACCTGAGTACAATTTTGAGGTATTTGTACTTTACTTGAGTATTTCCAATTTCCAATACTATTTTGTAGGGTACTTTTACTCCACTAAATGTATTTGAAAACTTTGGTTAGGCTACAATTACTTTGTAGATTTGGATTGTTATTACAAAACATAGCCGATATTTTCAAATGTTTGTATACATTTGAAAACGTGTGAAATGGGACATTCTTCATAATGAGCACTTTCTACTTTTGTACTTGAAGTACATTTTGATACCAATACTTTTGTGCTTTTACTGAAGTAAATGTTGAATTCCGGACGTCTACTTGTAAGGGTGCACAAACACCAAAATATGGTCGCCAGCAGATAAACTGTTTTGGTGCGCAGCTGACAAAAAACGCAGAGAGCGCATTCTGTCCCAAATCTGGGACGAGCCTGTCAGTCACTTCCAGAACCCTCCCCATTCCGCCTAAGACTCACCCGATTGGACAGACGGGAACCGGAGCTCCAGCATAAACGCAAAGTCGGCGCGGCATGCAGATATCCTCCATGACATGAAAATGTACCCTTCCCATTGAATGCATTGGCGGAACGCGGATTCTACTCTCATAGGTATTTTGGTGTGTGTGTGTGCACGCTAACAGAGTATTTCTACATTGCCGTATTGATAATTTTACTCAAGTAGAAAATGTGGAGTACTTTTCCCACCACTGGGCTGTGTGCGCTAGCTGGTCTCATTGGTTGTGATGAGAGCAGCAGACAGAGAGCTGGCAGCTTCCACGGCTAAGTTGTCTGGGAGAAAATGAAGAAAACATTACGTTGTTAAGCGGAGCAGAAAGGTCACTCAACAACACGCACCCTGTCCTGGGTGCATGGGGACAAACAGTGGGAAAAAAACAGCGACAAAAACGAGCAAAGGTTGGAAAGTTAGAAAGTTTAGGCCCAAAGACGACATGTGACATTATACTGTGAGGCAGTGTTGTAGTCGTCGACTGAAACTGTGGAGAAACATTTCCGCCAACTACCTTTTTTTTCAAGGATGAAAACGAAATAAAAACTACATAAAAACCAAGCGATGATGGCAAAAAACGAAGACTAAACATATTGACAATTTCGTCAACAAATAAAAACTAGACTAAAATGTTTGGGAGGGACAAGTGGAGAAGAGAACCAGCTAGTAGAACTAAAGACAAATCATTTTATGTTTGGTTGAGCTCAGGTGTTGCGTTCTGAAAATAGCAGATCCACAACGTTTCGCGATGCGACGCGTTGTGAGTTTGCTGATCTGCTATTTTCGGCATGCAGCTAGGCAGGCACGTGCACACATAGACATCAAAGGGGGCATGAGCCCCTGCCCATTTATCCGTCTGTAAAAAGTGCCCTCTCCAGACTATGAATGCAGTTTTTAATATGGAAAGAAATGCCCTCTTTCCATGCCATACCTGAAGGCAGCATTCAAGAAAATTACCATACCAACTCTTCTGAACTTGAATGCAGCTTCTTATGTTGAAAGAATTATTGAAAATAGCAGAATTATGTGTAGCTTGGAGGTCTGCTATTTTCAATATTTTCACCAAAATTCCCTTTTAGAAGTTTCAGACCCTGCCTCTCAAAGATTCTCTGCACATCCCTGCAGCTAGGTATAATTCAGGCATCACAACGTCATCACTGCCTGCTAAGACACATTTTAGTCGACTAAATCAACTTTAAATTTAGTCGACTAAAACTAGCACAAAAACATATTAACTAAAAACAAATGGAATTCTGTTAAAAAGACTGTGACTAAAGCTAAATCAACACGGCTGCAAGGAGTATTGCCTTGCTTCAGTAACAGATCCTGTTCCGCTCAGTAAAGCACAGTTACGGTACAGTAGGTTCTGCATTGACCTGTCACTCCTCTTTGCAGATTAGCCTATATACTCTGTTTACACTCTGCTCTGTGCTCCTATTGTTCTACACCTGCTCTTCACTTCACCTCTGTTTATCTTCAACCTGTTCTGCTTAGAGTTCTCAACGGGCCTGAAAATTAAGGCCCGGCCCTAACTGGGCAGGCCCAAGGCCCTACTCTATAGCATACATTTTAGGCCCTACCCGGCCCGAAAAAGTCGGGTCGGGTATGGTCGGGTTCATCACAGAGTAATAGTATTATTAAAATAATAAAAAAATAACCCTTTTTTTTCCTTTGAGCTCGAGGCAGTACCCGCCCGACTAATTAGCATACATTTAGGCCCTACCCTACCCTAAATGTCGGGTCGGGTTCGGGTATGGTCGGGTTCGGGCAGAATTTGAGAACTCTAGTTCTGCTCCCCGCCCCATCATCTGTTCTGTTCTGTTTTGTTCCTTGTAATACATCTCTGCCTTGCTCAGACTTCATCATCATCAGACACTGGTCTCCTGACTGTTGCTGGAATTATGAAATGTAAATATGGTCAGAGTGCATTCAGTCACTATATGGTCCTGCTCTCTGCAACAAACTGCCTGATGACCTGAGATCAAGTCAAGAGCTATGTCATCTTTTGGAAGCAAGACCTTCCCATTCTCCTGGGTCAATCTCTCTCTCTCTCTCTCTCTCTCTCTCTCTCTCTCTCTCTCTCTCTCTCTCTCTCTCTCTCTCTCTCTGTCTCTCTCTCTGTGTGTGTGTGTGTGTGTGTGTGTGTGTGTGTGTGTGTGTGTGTGTGTGTGTGTGTGTGTGTGCGTGTGTGCGTGTGTGTGTGTGTGTGTGTGTGTGTGTGTTGTGTGTGTGTGTGTGTGTTGCACGCGCACGCGTGCGTCTGTGTCGATCTACATGCTCACAACGCCTTGCGTTGGGAGGTGTTGTGAGCATGTAGATCAGCTATTTTCACAATGTCTTCCTCTAATACTTAATTGACAATTTGGCCAATATTTCATTTGTCATTTTAGAGGTGTTAAAAAGTCCTTAAATTAGAAATGATGTGCTGATACCCGCTATACACTTAAACTTTATGTTTGTTTGTTTACTGTTGAGTGAGAAAACAATGTTGCACATTAAGTTAATCATCCAGGGACCCCCCAAAATAATTTGGGGGTCCCGACCCCCAGGTTGAGAACCACTGCTATATACGACTGTGTTCTTCTTTTCCCCTCATTTCGTAATCTTCCTTTTGGTTAATACCATGATAATTGACCCTGACATCTTCTCATGCTCAACTTGTTCAGAAGTTACAAATAATTAGCGTTGTGGAAAAAGTAAACCCTGTTGGGGAAAAATCAACGCGCAACTGAAATATTGAGTAATACGTTTTTTTAAACAATTTCACGCAAAAAGGAACGAAACTCTTCAAACGAAAAAGGCCACGCTTAAACTTCTTCCCCGATGATGACCTACATGACTGAACTCACTGTGCTTACTAAACAGGGCAGCTGCAGAATGTCTTGTGGTACAATGGTACTTGCCGGTGGGGGAAAGACATCAAAGCCTACCCTCGCCCCAGACGCATGGTCCTCATTTAGACCAAAGGCCATCATTCAAAGGCGGAGAATCACCGCAAGTAATATTTAGCTCCAGGCAACACATCATATTTGACTGTGACTTATGGGGTTTCTGCCTGTCTTTGCCTGTTAATCCCGCTAGCCACAGTAGCTTGGATCTGGGCTGATATTTAGTCATGGTCGCGTGTCTGCAGGCCAAGTTGCAATGTCACTTGTCGGTGGGTGTGAGTCACCAAAGGTCACTTGTCAAGTGGATGACGTTCGGGGTGAAAGATTATCCGTGGCAAGAAAAGGATCTCGGAAAAAAGTAAAGTGTGAATTATAGCCTGAAATGAACCACGGCTCGCATGAAATGGATATCGAGAATGCGACCGTGCGCCATGCGTCCAACAGTGCATGCTGCATCCCGCAGTGTCTGCACTGGCTGCATGTTTGATGTTTGTTGTGGGAATAATGGGCACATACTGTGTACAGACACACACATAATCACACACACACACACACACACACACGACACACACGACACACACACACTCACGCATGCGCGCGCGCACACACACACACACACACACACACACACACACACACACACACACACACACACACACACACACACACACACACACACACACAGAGAGAGAGGATTTTCGGGAACTCACAACTGAAGAGTATGCAGAACAGCTGCCGCATTGAATTTCCACATCAACATTTTTCACATCCTTAAAAGAATTCATAACTCCAAAAAAGATCTGTTGGCTTTTCCTCCACTTGTCCGACAGGAAAAGCTCCATATAATGTTATGGGTCTGCTTTCACGCCACCTAAATCACGGCGGCCTGAGGGATTGCTTTGGCTAATTGTCATGTTGTATTTTTTGGTGTTTTTGGCCGAGTTAGATTCACCCCTGGGTGTGGCTGGCATCTGTACTGACGATTGAGGAGGATAATTTATCACTTCTAAAGGCCCAGTCCTTGATCTCATTGCAGATAAAACTGTGTTTTATTCTTCATTGACAGAATGCTATTAACCAGTTGATTCAAACTGATTTCAGAGATCATGGAATTTATCCACCTGTTTCCGCGGGAGTTTACTGGAGATTATTTGGACTTGTTTGCACCACACTTCCGGTTTAACAGCAGACATACAAGCTCACGTCGCGTCGCAGATGCAGCCTGTTGTGAGCTTGTAAATCACACTCGGCTGCGGCGCCGGAAGCTCGGTACAACGTCTGCGCAATGCACTATGGGGCGTTGGAAACTCGTGGATATGCTCGTATTGACAAAATGTACATTCGCTATTATCGCTTGCTTTGTGTCCACCCTGAGACTGGGAGGTCAGGTTTGATCCCTGGCCGCGTTGTACCAAAGACTCTGAAAATTGGGACCTATAAGTCCCTGTGACAGGTCCAGGAGGTGTACTTGTGCATCAAGCTGCATCACGCTACAGAAACAGGAGATAGTGCTCCTGCACTATGGCCTCATGGCTCTGCAAGGCTTACTTACATTACTTACTTACTATCGCTTGGCTCTGATCACTGTGTTGCAGTTCCATCAGTAAAGAAACAGAGTTAGGGTGACCATATTCTGAAAATCCAAAAAGAGGACACTCTACCCGGCATATATATATATATATATATATATATATATATATATTTTTTTTTTTTTCCCAAAAAATAATTTCTATTATTAGTTTACAGCTATATTATGCCCTATACCACTAATAGCCTATTATTAGTTATGTATCCATTTTTGAGGGGGTACCAATTGGACCCTTTACAAATCTATTAATAGGCTAGAGAGATCCACTGATAAAGTATGCCTTTTGACTCCTGTATGAACGTTCAGCTTTGTAACTAAATAAAAGAGAGGTAGCCCATTATTCAAACCGCCGTATCTTCTGCTTTACAAGGTTGTACTGTCAATGTAGTTAGCAGAAGAGCTCTCACCTCGCACAGACTGTCTTGTAGGCTACTTTGCAGTGTTGAAATGGGCTTGAAGTAGAAGAACTTTTATTTGTAAATGCCTAAATGGACACAGAAGAGTACCAGCTTTGCTGACAGAACGCTCTGCTTCTCAATGTTAGTTACTGGCACTTAACAGCATTAATTGCGTTTGCAGACTGCAGTTAGTTAGTTTGGCTTGAGCAGCGCGAGCTCGCACTGCTCTGCCTCTGATCTGAAAGCGAGACAGGCTGAGGGAGGGAGGGATCACAGCTCTCCAGCGCAGGCAGAGAGTAGTATGAATAATACACGTTCCGGGGTTAGAGGGGTGAAACCATAGTGAAACCCGCCTCTCACAGTGTGTTTCCAAACGAACCATTGAACGTGCATTGTAAATGCCTGTCCTTTAACTGTGACATGCGCGAAACCCCGGACATTTGAAGGAGTTTATAAAACCCCCCCGGACAGGCCGGACAGCCCCCTAAAAGAGGACATGTCCGGGCAAAAGAGGACGTATGGTCACCCTAAACAGAGTTAACATAATGTTAGTAGTAGTAGTAGTAGTAGTGATATTGCTTAAAGTTCATTTTCGTAGCTATGCAATGAGTTCAAGTTTCGATCAAATTAACCCATAAAACCTCGAAATTCCCCTTTAAAGAGTGTGCATACTTCTGCCCTGCAGTATTGCTTTAATGGAACGTCAGGAATAAAACAAGAGCTAATCATCATCACCATCATCATTACTGTATCATCATCACCATAATGGGTAATAAGTGAACAGCTCCCAAACACTGCAATGTTCTTTTCAAAACTTCTCACAGCAATTTTCAGACATCTCTTGACCAAGCCCAGAGGCAACTAGAAGCAGTGCTCTTCCGAGCACAGGTCTCCACCAGGCCACACAAATCGGCCTGTTATAGCGCCACCATGAGGCTGATTTTAAAAATGTGGGGCAGAGGTTCTGAATTAGCATCCAGGGAGTGTGTGTGCTCAGTTTGGCAGCGATCGGGCCAACGGCGCCGGAGATTAGCTGGTAACAACCAGGCCACACAAATCGGCCTGTTATAGCGCCACCATGAGGCTGATTTGAAAAATGTGGGGCAGAGGTTCTAGATTGGCATCCAGGGAGTGTGTGTGCTCAGTTTGGCAGCGATCGGGCCAACGGTGACTGAGATTAGCTGTTCACAAACTGCGAGGACGCACGGACGCACGCACGGACGGACGCACGGACGCACGGACGGACGGACGGACGGACGGACGGAGGGGAAAACATACTCTCCCTCAGCCTTCGGCTGGTGGAGACAACTATAGGTTTCCGAATCTGAGACAGTGTGAACACCTTGATGAGCCCGGAGCCCATCTAAGCTTAAATGCTCTTCCTAGTCCTGGGTGGAATCACATTCCCTCCAATTTCCCATAACTGACTTTGGGAAAAGGACTTCATCCTCTCTTCCAGCATTGACCAAATGAAACCACACCAACGGTATGATTAGAGCTCAGACTACAGATGTTTCATTTGGCGGCGCCTCGATGTGATGGGCAGATTAAGGAGAGAAGGAAGAGGAAAGAGGAGAGGGAAGTGTCGAGGAAAAAAGAAGAAAGGAGCGTAGAGGTGGAGAAAAAGAAGATGGGGAGACGCGAGGAGACGAGAGGAGCTGAGGGCATTAGGGGAAAAAAAGAGGAGAAGGAAATTGGAACAGTCTGTAACCGCAGAGAGACTGTGGATGGTTTTAATATGGCCCACTAAAAAAGAAGGGGAAAGCCAGAAAAACAAAAGGGGGTTTCGGGAGCACGGGATGAAGCATCTCTTTCGCAAGCGGCAGAGCCAGCTGCCCGGGCAGGGTGCACGCTGGGTGGAGTGTGTTGGAGTGGGCGCTGTGGCATTATCGCTCTCTTGCCACTCCATCTCTCTCTCGTTCCGTAGCCTCACTATTCATTTTCTCCAGCTCAAAATTTGGTTCACTGACTTCAAATGGCCCAAATGAAGTTATCATCTTAAATTGAGAGACTGACTGAGAGTGATCTCTGTTGGC